>NC_071571.1:154011295-154311295 GCF_024509145.1 Vidua macroura | reverse complement strand
CAAAAATTTTAAATTAATCAATCACACATAAATAAAAAATAACGAAATAATATTTTCAAGAATTAAAACATCACTAAATAACTTAAATCATTATTAAAAACTAAAATACTCATCTTATTAATAATTACCGCTTTTTATCTCCCCTACCGATTTAAATTTTTACATAGAACTCTACAAAAATCCTTAACAAGTAGATTTATAACTTAAATTTAAAACATTTATAGATAAACATACTTCATGAATAATCTACACACCAAACAACTAAACTAACAAGAAAAACCTAATAAAATACTAATATATTCATAACATCAAAACCCCAAATCATTAACATAAAAACCCATATAAACACATGAAAATACCTACAGTTAAAAAAGACGTACCTTAATGAACATATTCACACCTTAATAATTCATTACAAACTCTTACCAATTAATGATTAACATTAATTACTTGATACCAATAAAATACAAGAAAATGTTACTTTAGCCAATAACTATAATAAAATATCATAACTAATAACTTAAAATCACACTTTATTAAAAATATAAAACGGTGAAGCAACGTATCATAAAAAATCCCATTATTATCACTACACAGATATACGTATATACATATATCTATCTACAGATAGATAGATCATATATCCATCTCAACAGCAGCATCTGGGACCGATTCCTGTTTTCTCTCTTGTCTCCTAAATTTATTAGCCATAGAGGATGGAGTAAGGAAATAATTTTATTTATCACCTTGTTCTCCAGAAACCTGAAAAACAAAATAAAACAGAACAAAAAGAAAAAAAAAAAAAAGAAAACCACATTTGAAAGGCAGATCCTCACCAGCAGCTGGTCCATCTCCTACGGGGGACCATATTCTAGGGCACTTTTGGTGCACTTGCCTGAACCTGTCAGGGCACTCTGTGCCTGCAGAAGAGATTTTTTTTTGTCAGGGAGAGGCAAGGGGAGGAGAAATAACGTTCTAGACAGCTCAAATCCATTACTGTGCCACTTCCTGTGCAGCAGGTCCTGTGACAGGATGGGAACTGAGGCTGCTTGAAATTTAAAAGCTAAAGACACCAGCACAAGGTGTCCTTTTGCTTTGTCAAGGAAGTGATTCCCAAATCACACAGCCCCCCCACCATCGTCCCTCCCACCACCACCTGAAAGCCTCTTGATTCTCTTCTCAAAAACACAAGGGACACCTCAGAGTTCAGCAAGTTCTGCCAGTGCAGCCCTCGGTGCCCCCGTCTCCAGGTCTGTCCCCCTTGCTTTCATCCTCAGCCACGTCATTCTTCAGCCGTGGACAGGAAATTGTCCCCATTTCTCCCGTACTTCCCTGGTTACCTTTTCTCTAAGCCGTGCAGGACCCCCGAGAGGAGGCTGTGATCCTCTATCAGCTCATGGGCAGCTCTAGAGGTGACACGGGCAGCACTCTGTCATATCTCCAGAATACGACGCTGAAACAGAGAATGCAACTTGTTCTTTTACAGCCAAGATCTGATTATCTAAAATAAAATGAGCAATTTGGCTGGTACCCGATCAACTCCCAGCTAAAATGAACACCGCCTGTTCTCAGCAACTCCAGAGAAGGAAAGACATTCTCCCTTCAACGCTTCGCACCACAGGTGCTGCTCTTACAAGAAGTATTCAGGTAGCAAGACAATTTTCTCTTTTTGTCCGAGGTTTTGATACCTGAAATCCTCAGGGTGGATGCTCCCAAACCTGAGAGCTCCCGGCAGGCGAGGTTCCCTCCTGCCGAAGCACTGTGCAGGTGACAAACGTGCTGGCTGGGGAAATAGAGACCCCAAAAAGAAAAGGCCCCGACTGCAGGAGCAAAACCACGGCACCCCCGTGAGGCTCCACGACGGCAGGAACCGGTCCCAGTTTCAGGGGATAAGGATGGGACCGGTTTAGACACAAGCAAAATTATTTCTCCCTCCACACATCCACAAAACCAACAAGGAACAGATTTTCAAGAGGACCAAGGCAGAATCAGCTATTCCTTTCTGTTTGGTACTTGAGATCTCGAGGCCAATACAAGCTTTTGTGGTTTGGGGTATTTGGGAACTGTTCTTTTTCAATTCTTACCTGGGAGCCCTGGTCACACAAAGGACTGCTGAAAAAGGCAAGAATGACCTGGAAAATCCTCTGGTAGACATAGAGCTCACAGCAATGTTTGTCACGCAGCCCTTCCCCAAGAAATCTGAGGATCCACTCGTGCTGTTTTGTACTGGAAGCCATAAAGAAAAATACCACCGTCAGACATTCCGACATTTCCAAAGGATACCTGCTCCTAAGAGCACAAAACCCCGGTTCCCTCTGAGTGCCAGCTCAGGAATTACCACAGCTTGTTCTGGACTTCTCAATTTTCCATTCCTATCAAATTTAATCGCTAACATCCATTGGGAACAGTCAGTCTGCAGCCCAAACATGCAGTGGAAATGGAATTTTAGAAGTTGCTGTTTCTAAAATACTTCAGTTGAACTCCAAGTTACTAACCTAAACTCAAAGAGGAATTGTAGCTAGCCGGGGCAGAACATTCTTTTCTTGTGCTCACAGAGCATACACAGCACAACTCGTTGTGCGTTAGTATTAAGAAGACAACAAAAACCCCACAGAAATAACATTTTGAATTCCTATATGAAACAGAAGAAAGACGCTTCTAATTAACTACCTGTGGGAGAATGAGGTTTCATTGTATTTTTGCGGCTGTTTCTAATACATTTCTGAAGAATTACTGGGTACCTAAAATGGGACTCTTACCTCAAAATCAAAACTGTAGAAAAGCTGGAGAAAACCTGGTACCTTTCTCAGGTCCAAATACCAGTGCGACAGAAGGAATCTCTTTACCCTTATGTACACGTGCTCCTCTGTAAAGAGAAAAAGCTGGCATGGTGGAGGAGGACAGCGCTCCCAATCCACAAGCACGGATGACAATTCGTGGAAGCTGCAGTCAGTGAGCGTGCAGCGCTCCGAGCTGGGAGAACAGCCCGGCAACTGCAGAAGGCCTTTGCTCTGAGGCGCGTTCCCATTGCTGCCCACCCTCCCCTTCTCTTGCCCAGGAGGAAAAGCTCAGGCAAGAGCGCACGAGCACAGAGCAGGTGAGGGGATCGACACTCCCCAGGCCTCTGTTTTTCACCCCAGCAGTGACACACGCAGCACGTTCCAGTACCTGGCTTCAGGATCTGCTGTGCCACACGAGCAGCGCAGAGGGTGAGGGAGAAGGTGAACCTGAGGCTTGGCTGCCTGATTCCGTTCTGCACGGCATCCAAGAGATACAGCAACGGCAAGGGCCCCGGGAGAGAAGCCTGAAGCACAGCCCAAATGAACACAGCAGGAGCACAAAGACATCGATCAGCTTCCGGGACATTTCACGGGTCACACAGGTAAGAGCCCCAGTTCAGCAAATCTGAGGGTTTGGTGACGTCAGGATCAAAACACCCGGAAACCTGTGAGAAAGAAACTGAACTGCACCCGGCTAAAAGCCGTCCCTGCCTCAAACTCCTTCAAACAACTTGTTCACGAGGAGGCAGGGATTGATTCAATACTCACCAGCCCATCTGGCCAAGGTCAGAGCTCTGTGCCCACCCAGGACACGGCAAACAGCAGGGACCTTTCTCCCACTCTCCAGCACGGACCTGTGAAGCCAGGGAGAAGTTTACGGAGCAGAAGCAGCCAGAAGATGCTCTCTACTTCCATATGCTCTCTGATCGATCATTCCCAAGGAAAGTCCCCACGGATCGGAAGCAACAACCTCTCATTTCTCCTCCGCAATCATCACTGCTTGCCTTTCTGTGCGTTTCCTCCCGTGCCCGTCCCCAGAGCACATTAAGTCCATCTTTTGTTCCCAACCGCAGCTCTCCAGCACAAATGCCACTCCTCACACACACAAAGCAAACACTCATCTGCTTCAGCTTTTGGCTTAGAAAGTAAAAACCTCAGTGCGTCCGCCTACGTGATTAAAACACAGAGACGCACGGGTGGACATAGATGGAAAGCTTTTCAGGAGAGAAAAGAGCTGATTCGCTAGCACGCCTCCATACAGCTTCAGAAAAATCAGAATCCACAGCAACTCCTAAGACCCCTGCTGAGGAACCCAGCCCTCCTGGGGACACCCAATGCAGCAGCTACGGGAAAAGCATGGGAGAAGCCAAGCTTGGGGTGAAAAAAAGATGACATCAATACAGCAGCCTGGAAAAAGCCTTCACACAGCAACAGTGGGAACCAGTCCCATTTGCTCCGTCCCTGCTTTTTGCGATGACACAAACAGGAAATGAAAACACGTGCAACACAAGGCACACCTATAGGGTGTACCAGGTGCTCCTTTTGGCAGCGTGGACGACAAAGGTCTCTCTGCGCACTTACAGGCAGCCCGGTTTCAATCCATCCTTAGCCCAAGCCTTCCTCGCCTCCCATTCGCCAGCGCTCTGCTCTGGCCTTTGGAGCGCTGGCCCCGTCCTCCCGCAGCAGCACGGCACCGGAACACAGCGAGGCAAAGCGTGCCGGAGCCGCCCGTGCTGTCAGCGTACCTGTCAGCTCCCGGCGGTGGGCAACTCCGGCCCTGCGGGCAAGGGGGAGACGGCTCGGGCACCTCCAGCGGCTGCTCTGCCCCGATGCTTTCGCGTTCTCCTGCATTTCCCTGCAGCGGAGGGGGTCCGGGACGGGGGCGGATCGTGTCAGAGTGGAGACGGCGGGGAAGCACGGGGAGGCGGCGGGAACGCGGCGGGACGAGGCAGGGACGCGGCGGGACGGCGACGACTCGCTTGACCTTCCAAAGATGGCGGCAGGAGGGGCGGGGAAAGCCGGGGCCCCGCTCCGCCGCCCGCGCGCCGCCCCGGCGGCATTTTCCGGCACGCGGTCGCTTCCAGCGTCTAGAGAGGGAGGCGCGCGGGGATCGGGAAAGGGGAGTGCAGCCCTGTTCCGACGCCGCTCGCCCCCCGCCCGCCGCCCCCGGCCCGTGAGCGCTGCGACCGCGCCTCCGCCGCCCGCCGAAACCGGCCCCGCCGGGCCGCCCTCGCCGCTGCCGTTCATTCTCGGTCTTCGGGTCCCTTTGCTCTCCCGAATCTCCTTCACCCCTCCCCTCTATTTACAGACACCGCCCCGCTTGCCGCTCGCTCCCGCGCCTCGCCCTTCCCACGCTCGGCAGCCGTCCTTCCCCCCTCAGCCGGCACCCAGCGGCGAGGGGCAGGGCGCTGGCTGGGGGGGGCTGCAGTACCGCTCTCTGTCCACAAGGCGGCAGCACCGCCGCCGGCCACAGCCGGGGGCTGCCGCTCGCCCGGAGGGAAGGGAGGCAGAAAAGAACAGGGGCGATCCCCTTGGAAAAATCCTGAAAAATAAATGGCCCAAACACACCCGCACACAAACTAAAACACACTGCCTCTAACCCAATACAACCCCTCCAAAATCCTTTTCTTTTAAACTCTCTATAACTATCTTTCATATTTATACTTTTCACATTCGCATTTATCATGTATATTGATGCATGATGTTATTTCGATTCTATATTAAATATCTTCCTATGACTTCTATTTATTTCTATTTTATCTTTTTATAGATCTAGATATATATATGATACATTTCTATATTTATATTGCAAAAATAGTTCTGTTATTTAAAATAAAAGCCCTGCCTGTAACCAAATTCTAGCTCTATGATATTAATATTAACGATCTCTTATTTAAAAGAAAAATGCTGCCTGAAACCCCCCCGCCCGCGGCGCAAGTGTGGCAACAGCCCGTGTCCGCAGTACTGGCAAGGCCGCGGGAAATCCCGGCGGGGCGGCGCCTGCGTGGCGCGCGGGCAGTGCAGCACGCGGACCACGATTTTCCCGCGCTTTTTTTTTTTTTTTTTTTTTTTTTTTTTCTATCCGCCATATTGAGAAGGTCAAGAGTGTCCCGGCCGCCGCGACACTTTCAAGATGGCGGCAGGGTGAGGCCCTCGGAAGGGAGAGGCGTTTTTGCCGATGCCTGTCGGCGCCCGCTCACAACCTGACCGCCCGCGCAGCCGCTGAGCTCACAGTCCGTGGCCACGACACGGGAAAAAGCGAAAAAAATCCCGCGGGGCGGCGCCGGCGTCAGGGTGGCGTGCAGGCAGTGCAGTAAACAGACCGTGGTCCTCGTTTTTCCCGCCTTTTTTGCCGCCATATTGGGAAGGTCAAGCGAGTCCGCGACAACCCACTCCCAAGATGGCGGCCGCGGGAGGACCTCGGGCGACGGCTGCAGTACCGCACTCTGGCCACAAGGCGGCGGCACTGCCGCCCGCCCTGGGGCTGCAGGCGGGGAAGGCGCGCAAAGAAGAACAGGCGCGACCCCCTTCAAAACATCCTCTGCAATAAATGCCCCTAAACAGCCCGCACGAAACCAAAAAACACCGACCAAAAAAAAAAAAAACCTGCCTCTAACCCAATAATAACCAAAATAAAAAATCTTTTCTTTTAAACTATTTTTCAATCTATTTTATTCTTATGTTTCATATTTATATTCACAGTTTGATTTAGAATGTATATTCATGTATAACGATAATTTTATAATTTCTTACATTCATTCCTATTGCTTATAATTTATTTTATTTTATACATATCTTAAGATATTGATTACATATTTCTATATTTAGATTAATATTTCTAAAAGGTTTATATTGTTTATAATAAAACCCCTGCCTCTACCCAAGTCAAAACCTAAAAAAAAAACCCTTTCTTCTAAACTGTATTTAAATTTTCTATGTTTTTCGCATTTATATTGAAATTTGCATTGTAATTGTAGATTGATGTATGGTGTTATTTATATTCTATCTCTTCCTATTACTTATTTTTATTTACACTTTATATTTTTTATCTATCTTTATACATTGATTATCTATTTCTATTTTTAGAATTATATCAAAATAAAATGTATATTCATATTTTTTAAAATAAAAACCCTGCCTCTAACCAAATAAAAACCAAATAAGCCCTTTCTAATTTATTTTATTTATACTTTTAATTTTTATAATAAAAGCCCTGCCTACTACCAAATAGGAAATTTAAAAAAACCCTTTATTTTAAACTATATTTGAATATTTTTCTATTTATGCTTTTGATATTTACATTTATAGTTTCTTACATATTATATTACAGTATATTGATGTACTATATTTAGATATATAAAATATATGACATGTCATGTGGTATAATAAGACATATACAGTATAATATCCATTATGTATTGTATCAATTTCTATGATTTTGTATTTTATATCTATCTACATATATTAATTATACATTTCTATATTGATATTTTCCATGGATTTGATTTATATTTATAATCTATATTCATATGTACTTATATAAACATACTCTAAAATACTCTATAGAGTATAAAATACTCTATATCAAACATTATAACATCTTACGGTGATAGATAATATTATTTATGTTACATGTTCTATTTATATGTATTCTATTTATATTTAAAATTGAAGTTTTATATTCCCATTTTTATATTTCTAGGTTTGTTTTCTTACATTATAGTTATAGTTATAATTTTGCATTTAAGATCCAATACCTAAAACTAAAATGCCAATACAAACAGCAACAAATTCCCACCCATACCGTCCAAAAATATTAGAATGGCTCCACCAGCCAACCAACTACCAGCAAAAAAAACGCACACTACACTCTTTTCACTAACAGTTCTTATCACATCACAAAAATTAAACAAAAATGAAAAAAACCCTATAGAATCCCACACAGCAAATCACAAAAACCACTAAAAAGAAAAAAAAAAAAAAATCCAACTAACTTACTAAACTCCAAACCCTACAACAGACCCTGAACGTTACTAAAAAAAAAAAAAAAAAAACCAAAAAAAAAAAAACAAAACCAAAAATCTACCTCAACACTAACTCATAAAGAGAACCCAATACGCTATAAAATAAACTTAAAAAACCACCAAACCAATTACCGATATAAAAAAATCTAAACCACTAAGAAACAAAAAAATCACCACCCAAATACAATAACTACCGAAAAAAATCCACCATATAAACAACCATGTTCCCAAAAATAAAACGAATAAAAACCAGCAACCAAATACATCAAACTACAAAAAAAATATAAAAACTTAAATTAACAACAACAAAAAAATGATTCCTAACTCAATAAACCCATAATGCCTCAAACCATCATCAAAACTAAAATACCACCTGGAAATAAATACCAAGCCAAAAGATAAATGTAACCATAAACAATATCTCCCAGATTCTCTGCAACAACAAAACATACACGACAATCAAACATACCAAATGAATAAAACCTCTATAATACAATAAACAATAATGCAATGATCAATATTACAAAAACCTCACTAATTAACTACAGGACACTGCCTCAAACCCACCAAAACAAACACTACATACTCACGCTAATAAAAGCCACCACAATCGAATGAAAAACCTAACCGCTACTTCATGCCACGACCCATAAAAAACATTGTAAACCTTAAAATATATAATTTTAAATTATCTTTTTATAATATAAAAATATTATTTAAAAATCCAACCAAAAAAATCAAAACAAATCAAAAAAAAAAAAAAAAAATCCAACAAATTCCACAAAAATAAAATCCAACAGCAAAACTCAATCCAAATAAATCCTTGCCATCAGCACCTGAACCAAGAACCATAACATTCAAGAAGTACACCATGTCCCTTATCATACACCAACCACGAACAAAATAAAACGATACAATCAATTCCTAAGAACCACCTCCAAACCGCTACACCAAGGACCTTCGGAAAATGAAAAGCCGCGCTGCCGGCACCGGGCGGAGCGCGGCTCCCGGCAGGAAAGCGGCTCCTGCGGCAGGCAGAGGCGGCGCCGCGCCGGGAGCCCCCCGCCCGCTCCCCCTGCCCGGCGGGGCCGGCACCGGGCCCAGGGGGCCCCGGCGGCGCCCGAGCCCCGCGCCCGGAGCGGACGGAGCGGCCGGCACCGGCCGGCACCGGCGCAGCGCCCGCGCCGCCTCTCCCGCCCGCCGGCCCGGCAAAGCTCCCCGCGGCTCCGCACGCCTCGCTCCGGCGCGGCTCCGGCAGTCCCGCGCCAGCCCGGCCGCGCCCAAGTCCCCTTCCACCTCGGCAGCTCCCCAGGCAACGCCAGCAGCTCCCGCGCCACAGCCTTGGCTGCCGGGCCAGGGGCAGAAGAAGCGCCCTCCAATGCAGCGGCACAGCCCGATTCCAACCCTTCAAACGCTGCGAGAGCTGCAGCCTCCTTCAATTCAACCCCCGGAACTTACGCCACACTCAGGTGCTCGCCTCACTTCAACAAGGGCAAATAAATGTGTTCTCCCCTTCAGTTTCATCCCCTATAAGAGCAGAAAAGAAGGGCTTGTCCTCAAATGAAATCCCTCAAGTTGTGGGAATCTTTCAAACCAGAGGGTTTTGGGAAAGCTGCAAAAGGCAGGCCTCAGAAACAGCAGAACTGCGATTCGAGCTAAGCATAAGATTTGTCAGCAGAAAAATTATATAAGAAGTAGAGGTTAACTACAAATAGAACAATGGGCTGTGTATTATCGCTTGTCTGGAATAACTCCCTAAGCCACAGAAAAGTGTATCTAGCGAGATGTTAGGAAGTTCTAAGCTTAAGAATGGAGCCCTGTGCATTGTGTTTTAAGGCTTACGAGCAGGCATTGCATTGGAAAAAAGCGAGCGTTGTTTTAACCAAAGGTACGTGTGCTTGCAGTGGTGGGATAGAACGGGTGTCATGCTTTTGCTTCGTGTGACTGGTCAAAAAACTTTAAAGTAAATTCTAACATTAAGTTCTTGGTCTGCTGGCGGGGATGTGAGCTGCTGGCACCTTCCCATTGTCATAACCATGTCATGAGAGTGATGCAAAAAAATAAAACAGCTCGAGACGCCTTCCTCAGCAGTCCCGTCCCGTTCGTGATTTGTACATAGACCCCCGGCTGGCGACAGAAATGATGGGGAAAGGGGATTTTTACCTCCATCCAAATCCTTTAAAAGTAGGGACAACAGGGCTGCCCACCCAAATTTAAACCTTAGGGTGATGAAAATGGTGTGGGGGGGGTTACCCTCAAATCAAACCCATCATACGACAACAATATTTCCCCCCTTCCATTTAAAATAGAACACAGGGATTCCCTGACACCCCTGGGATACCCCTAACATCCTGGAAAAGGCAGGTTTTCCTTCAATCAATACCCTCAAAACCACACGTGAAAGGGGATCCCCCACCAGTTCAGACACAGTCAATAATGGAAGACAAGTCGCTACCCTCAATTTGAATTTCTTTTGTACTCAAAATACTTTTTTTTTTTTCTTTTTCTTTTTTTTTTTTTTTTTTCTGGGAGCACCGGGGAGCGATTGGCAAGATGAAATTTAAAAGGGAAAGGAGAAATGTCCCCGCTACAAATGCACATGGGCTCACCTGTTTGGCTGCCGCTACCCGGCACAAAGGTTTGTCCCTCGGCACCTCCTCTGAGCAATGCTCCAGGTATCCAAGTGCGTATCCAGGTGATCCCCCAGACCCTGTCCGAAGCTGTCACCGTCCTTCCAAGGACAGCCCCAGGAGCCGCCCATAAACTCCTCTTCTCCAGCAGCTCCCTGTAAAATCAGCTGAGGCAAACCCCCTAAAACAGCCGCCGGCAGGAGCCGGCCCCTCCTTATCCTCACAGTTCACACCTGGGGCTGCTCTGGCTTTCTTTCCAAATGAATTTAGAGACAAATTCCTATTTTTACCAATACCTATAAAAACGAAGCACTTGACAGGATGTAGTATTCTACACACCCCCTTCCTGTGCATTTTGGGGCAGCTTTGGGTCCCTCGGGGGGACGACACCCGGCAGGACCCCCCCCTCATTCACCACCCACCTGCTCCTCCGCCGCAGCGTGCGTCCCTCTCCTAGGGACCTTAGGGTGCCCCAAATGACACCAGAGCCCCGAGTCTTCACCCCTTTTTCCTCACCCCCTAAGAAGGCACAGAACGAGTCTTAACTGCCCTGGACAGCAGCCCAGCACTTGCTTCCATCCCTTTCCACATGTACATCCCCCCCGAAAGGGACTCTGCCGCAACAAGAAAGGGGGGCAGCCCCCAGAAGGGTCGAAGCTCCTGCCCAGCCTCGCTGTCACGGGCGAGGGGCAGAGAGGGGGAGCGGCAGAGACGGCGGGGACGCGGCACGGACGGCACGGCACCGAGCGGGGGCCGCTCTCAGCGCGATGCCGGCAAAGCCGCAGGTCCGGCGGGGCCGGGCGGGGTTTGACCGGCACGGGGGGATCCGCCGAGAGCCTCCGGCCCCGTGCGGGGACTCCCGCAAGGGCCCGGGGCCGCCGGGCTCCGGCCCTCTGGGCTTTATGCTCCGGCGCCCCCGGCCCCGCGGCTGCGGGGAAAGAAGGAACGGGGCGACGGGAAGAGAAGAGGGCTAGCAGGGCGTGAGACAGCGTATGGAGGGAGGTCGGGCTGTGGAGGAAAGCGGGAGGGCAAGGGAAAGGCCGGGAGCGGGGAAGAGGGACGGTGCACAGAGGAGGGAGACGGGGAATAGAACGGAGTAGCGGGATAGGGACAGGATAGGAAGGAGCCGGATTTGGGGGGAGAGGGAAATGGGGGAAAGAGAGATAACTAAGGGGGAATACGGGGAGGAGGAAGGAGCGGTAGAGAGCGGGACAGGACGGGGAGCCTCAGAGAGCGCCGATCCACCCCGAGCCCGCCCCGGCGGCCCGCCCTGCCCGGGATGCTGCGCTCGGCGGAGCTCGGCTCGGTTCGACTCCACTCGGCTCCTCGGTTAGATTCGGCTGTTTACAGCTAAACTCGGCTATTACCGGCTGCATTCAACTAGATTTGCCTCTTCGGCGTAGCTCAGCTCGGCTCGGCTGAACTTGGAGCCGCTCGCTCCGTTCGGCGCAGCTCGGCTCGGTTCGGCTCCCTGAGCGCGGCGTGGGCGGGGCCGAGGCGCCGCGAGGGAAAGCGGCGCCGCCTCACGTTAAGTACGCACAGCTCGGTGTTCTCCTGCCGCCGCGTCCCGCGGGCGGCCCGGTCATCGCACGGACACGAACGGGAGCGTACAGCTCATTAGGCAGTGACTGCACTCGCGCTAATGGTCATGAGAGCAGGAGGCTGGGTTCGGCGGAGCTTGGTTCGGTTCGGCCGGGCTCGGTAAAATTCGATTTGGTTCGCTTCGGTTCGGTCGACCTCGTAAGGTTCGGCTGATCTCGGACTGGTGCAGCCGACCTCGGCTGTGTTCGGCTGAACGCGGCTACGTTCGGTTCTGTTCGGCTTTTCGCCTCAATTCGGAAAATCTCGGTCAGATTCGACTACACTCGGCTATTAGCTGCTCCTCGGCTATTAACGGCTATAATCGGCTACACTCGTCTAGATTCGGCCATTCGCCAGAGCTCGGCTCAGTTCGGCCGAGCTCGGTTAGATTCGGGTCACAGATTTCCTGAGGGCAGCTCATTCTACATGACACAAATTGCAGCCTCTAAAAGGGTTGCAGGTCTTTACAGACACATACTTTTAACTCAACTCTTGAGCCAGAGCTGATGGCTCTTTAGGACAAAAATATTTACATGTAGAAGCAATTCCCTCATTTGGATCTCGTTTTTATTTAACACCCTCAAAATTCCATACATATCACAAGGAACGTGCACCTCTGGTTTTCCCCTGCACACTATTTGTACAAAGGACCTGGATGCAGCACACAGTCGTGATTCAATTGAATAAATCCTGGTTTACATTTCAAAGGTTCTGGCTTTGGCACTGCATGTTTGCAGGTCTGGAGTGGCATGCTCAACTACCCTCATGGCCACGTTCAAGAACAATGTATCAGATTTTGCAGAGTTCCCAATAAAACTCAGGTGTAATCAATGAGCAGAAAATCCTTTGGGGTTTATTTCCATCTCTCACCTGTTCCAAGCAGAGGGAAGATGGGTTTTTGTCACACATCGCAGCAGCAGTGATGGATCAGGGCTTTTTTTGTAATTGAAGAAAAGGGTAATAAAAATAAACCAAGTCTGATATAAATGTCTTGAAGTGCCATTCCAGCTTTTTAAACCCAAGAAGAACATCCTGATTCCCAAGTCCAGTCTTCTATTCATACTGGTTTTGGAATCATGAAACCAACCAAGCTCTCCAAGAAACATTAAATCATGGTGACTAAACCTCTGTCTCCTGGTTCTTTGCACTTACACCTCAGTGTAGGAAGCTCTGCAGCCTTTTTTTTCCGTCCTGTATTTGAGAGAGGATGGATATTAAGGGCACACACATGCACAGTCTTTTTGGTTCTTCAAAAAGATAAAAATGCCAGTAATAAAAATTACATAAGTAATATTGTCTCTCAAACTGTTCAACAAAAGGGAAATTGGAGCCTTAATGGCCCACTGAGAGATGTTGAATAAAATCTTCCCCCTGAGTTTGCACACAGTAATAAAATACTGATTTTTTTGACCAAACAAAGTAGGTCTATATGAGAACAGCTCAGGAGGCTTTCATGGCTCACGGTGATGAGGATGGAGCAGAGAAGAACGTTAAAGATGACGTGTTAGTCCCCTGAATTAATGCCCTGATGTAGCCAATTTTTTTTGCAAAGAGACATAACAGTTTCCTCCCTTTGTCTCCGAGTGTCCGAGTCATCCTGTAATTCATAATCTGCACTAGTGCAGATCAATCTGACAAGGCTAAGTAACATATCCGGCTCCTGTGCTCCAAGCCACATGTCTCCAAACTAAATGGAAGTCAGGAATACAGAAACAGCTGTGGAAGAAAAATGGGAGAAAAATCAGAACAGATATTCTTCTATTTCCCCACAGGATTACCAAGCCAAGCTGCTTGGTACCTCCAGGACTATGTTTTAAAAGAGTTCCTTAACTCTTTTCCTAGCTGGAAAATCTGCAGTGGCTTTGCCCATGCAAAGGCAATGATCCTACTCACAAGAAGGAACAAACCAGTTTCCTGTTAAATAAAACAGTTGGAAATCTGACCTGTCAGATGCTCTCGCTGACCAGCAATAGGGATCAGCATCCAGGCCCCCGTGGAGTTGGGTTTGGCAGACCATTTTCCCTCTTGGAATTATATTTCTCTTACACCTTTTGTTCTGCTTTAGTCCCTGAAAGGGAAGTTTCTTAGAGGGAGTGAGAGTGTTGTAGTATCAGAAAACCTCACAGTGTGACCATGCTCTGTGCTGCCCACCCCTGCCCCCATCCCACCAAAGACACAGCTTCTGCTTTGGGAAGCCATGAGCCTGGGTGGATATGAGAGAACTGATTTAATGGATTAAAAAAGCCATGGAATTTCCTAGTTTCTCCCACCACTGCCTCATAACTTGAGCAATAACAACAAGACAAGTCACCTGTCTTGTCCGCATCCTCTTCCACCGTTGCTGATAGGCACAGAGATTTCACAAGCTCGTGGAAGGTGCTGGATGGGCCCTGCTCCTCCATGAGCTGGAGCATGATGGAACTGAGCCCACTGAGCTGCCTGGAGAGCCCAGCTGAGGTGCTGCTGGCCTAGCAGAGCTGGGTGTAAAGCTTGAAGAGGCTGTTCCTCAGTGTCTCATCCCTGAGCATCTCCCACACGGCTGCCAGGTGTGGTAGGACGCAGTTCCGCAGCCACCTCGGCACTGGTGACACGTCCTGCTCCCCGACGGGGCTCTGCCCAGCCAGGGATCTCACCAGCCACTTAGTGACAATGTGAGTGGATGCACAGGTGACAGCCACTGCCTCACCCCCATGTGCACCCCCCTGTGTGGGGGGTGGTGCTGGGAAAACAGGGTCCCAGTGGGCAAGTATGGAATTCAGATGTTCTCTGCATTTCTCCAGCTCAGACACTTCCACATCTGCAGCATTATCATCTTCTTCCACCTCGTTCTTTTTCCAAGTGTGACGATACACATGAGATGAGGTTTGTTGAGGTTTGTTCTTGTCTTTAATATTTTCTGTAAGATAACCACCATCAAAACAAACATCAGATACTCCAAAGGATTTTCCTAGAACAAAATTGTGCAAGCAAAGTGCTCTCCTGTGTTGATTCAGTCGTTAAAATGGCAAGTACCAGCCTCGTTTAGCAGCCTCATGGAGCCTGCACTGTTCAAAGGGGCTCCGGGAGCTCCCAGAGACTCCAGGCTGGAACCCTGTTCCAAACTGGATCGCCCAGCCTGGGGACGAGAGAAGCTCCTGAAGCCTGGAGCAACACAACCCACGCAGGCAGTAAGTTACAGGTATCACTCCAAAAACCCTCTTCATGTCTTCCTGAGGAGATTTAAAGGGTGGAAAAACTGTAGAAAAGCTAAAGCTTTTACAGTATCCCTTAAAAACATGATACTTTCTTAACTGATACAAAACATTTAAACAAACCTACAGAAGCTTTAATGTGCAATTAAAGCAGCTGCTGCTGCAGGAAACCAGCATTGCTTTAAGACCTCCCACTCCCAAGTTCCTTGCACTTTTTGTTCACAAAGAGAATAAGAGAAGTCACACAAGTCCTGGGGTTTTTTTCTTTTCTTTAAAACTGGTGACAACAAGAGACACCAAATATTAACTTTCACTTGCTTTACTTATTTATTGTTTTTACTTACACACCTCTTTCAGATCCCCATTCACAGCTTTGAGCACAAAGCCTCCAGGCACTGCTTCTTCTCTTAAGATATCATTAAAAATACCCTTTTTCAAAGCCTGACTCAAGATTTGCCACTATGTTTCATTTTAAAGCTCTTTCTCTTCATAATCTGTGTTTCTCCAAAGCTTCCAAATTGTGTTAAGGTCCAAATCACCACAAGGAAGATGTGAAAATTGCCTTTCCATTTCCTTTCCTCCTCCCTCAAGGTACATCAGTCTGACAGAAGGTATTAGTACTACTTCCAGAGAAGTTTGCCTCATTTGAACTGCTGGTCTGTAATAGCTACAACAAAATATGCCTTCCTTGAAGTATTTCAGCACTTACTGAGCAATTCTTTGTTTTGGTACTTCTGAGCCAGGGCCTGCAGGTCCTCCTGCAGCTGCAGGTCTTTGCTGACAAGGCTCCACTTGTGCAGCAGCAGCTCCCTGCTGGAGAGGACGCTGTCGTTGACCGTGAAACGCCTCATCTCCCTAAAAGCCTCCACAACAACAGCACGGTATTCCAGCACAGAGCTCAGGGTGCCAACAACTCGGTCAGCTTGGCCAGATCTACATTAGTCCTGTCAAAGGAAAACACAAGTGCCATGCATGCAAATTCATCACTACAGCTCTTAATCCCTACTGTCAGAATGGCCAGGAATTAGGGATGAAGGACTTGACAGCAACTGTGCATCACATTTTACTTTATTCCCTGTGTACTCAAACACCTAAATCCTCCTGTCAAAGAAATCTCATCCAAATTCACTATTCAACACACCAACTGAAGGTGAAAAAAGCCATCTATCCAGCAGAGATAAAGAAAGCCTCCTGGCCATAATAAAGTCCAAACTGGACAGAGGATGAAATGCAAACCAAGTAAAACAAAAAACAAAACAAAGGACTTACCGAATATGGTTGATTAATGTGACCAAAACACACAGAAATTCATTTACAAGTGGAATTGAAAGAAGTTTCCTATTCTCCTGGGACTGATTCTTGTTTTCTCTCTTGTCTCCTAAATTTATTGGCCATAGAGTATGGAGTAAGAAAATAATTTTATTTATCACCTTTTTCTCCAGAAACCTGAAAAACAAACAAACAAACAAACACAAACAAAATCCCCACCAAAAAAAAAAAAAAAAAGAAAAAAGAAAAGAAAAGAAAAAAAAAAAAAAGGAAAGAAAGAAAGAAAACCACATTTGAAAGGCAGATCCTCACCAGCAGCTGGTCCATCTCCTACAGGGGAGCATATTCTAGTGCACTTTTGGTGCACTTGCCTGAACCTGTCAGGGTACTCTGTTTGCAGAAGAGATTTTTTGTGAGGAAGAGGCAAGGGGAGGAGAAATAATCTTCTAGACAGCTCAAATCCATTACTGTGCCACTTCCTGTGCAGCAGGTCCTGTGACAGGATGGGAACTGAGGGTGCTCAAAATTTAAAAGGTAAAGACACCAGCACAAGGTGTCCTTTTGCTTTGTCAAGGAGGTGATTTACAAATCACAAAGCTCCCCCACCATCGTCCCTCCTACCACCACCTGAAAGCCTCTTGATTCCATTTTCAAAAACACAAGGGACACCTCAGAGTTCAGCAAGTTCTGCCAGTGCAGCCCTCGGTGCTCCTGTCTCCAGGTCTGTCCCCCTTGCTTTCATCCTCAGCCACGTCATTCTTCAGCCGTGGACAGGAAATTGTCCCCATTTCTCCCATACTTCGCTGGTTACCTTTTCTCTAAGCCGTGCAGGACCCCCGAGAGGAGGCTGTGATCCTCTATCAGCTCATGGGCAGCTCTAGAGGTGACACGGGCAGCACTCTGTCGTATCTCCAGAATACGACGCTGAAACAGAGAATGCAACTTGTTCTTTTACAGCCAAGATCTGATTATCTAACTTAAAATGAGCAATTTGGCTGGTATCTGGTCAACTTCCAGGTAAAATGAACACCACTTGTTCTCAGCAACTCGAGAGAAGGAAAGACATTATCCCTTCAAAGCTTCACACCACAGGTGCTGCTCTTACAAGAAGTATTCAGGTAGCAAGACAATTTTCTCTTTTTGTCCGAGGTTTTGATACTTGAAATACTCAGGGTGGATGCTCCCAAACCTGAGAGCTCCCGGCAGGCGAATTTCCGTCCTGCTGAAGCACTGTTCAGGTGACAAACGTGCTGGCTGGGGAAATAGAGACCCCAAAAAGAAAAGGCCCCGACTGCAGGAGCAAAACCACGGCACCCCCGTGAGGCTCATTAATGGCAGGAACCTGTTCCAGTTTCAGGGGATAAGGATGGGACTGGTTTAGACACAAGCAATTATTTCCCCCTCCACACATACACAAAACCAACAAGGAACAGATTTTCAAGAGGACCAAGGCAGAATCAGCTGTTCCTTTCTGTTTTGTACTTGAGATCTCGAAGCCATGCAAACTTCTGTGGTTTGGGGTTTTTTGGAACTTTCTTTTTAAATTCTTACCTGGGAGTCCTCGTCACACAAAGGACTGTTGAAAAAGGAATGACCCAGAAAATCCTCTGGTAGACATAAAGCTCATAGCAATGTTTGTCACGCAGCCCTTCCCCAAGAAATCTGAGGATCCACTCGTGCTGTTTTGTACTGGAAGCCATAAAGAAAAATACCACCGTCAGACATTCCGACATTTCCAAAGGATACCTGCTCCTAAGAGCACAAAACCCCGGTTCCCTCCGAGTGCCAGTTCAGGGCTTACCACATCTTGTTCTGGACTTCTCCATTTCCATTCCTACCAAATTTAATCACTAACATCCATTGGGAACAGTCAGTCTGCAGCCCAAACATGCAGTGGAAATGGAATTTTAGAAGTTGCTGTTTCTAAAATACTTCAGTTGAACTCAAAGTTACTAACCTAAATTCAAAGAGGAATTGTAGCTAGCCGGGGCAGAACATTCTTTTCTTGTGCTCACAGAGCATACACAGCACAACTCATTGTGCGTTAGTATTAAGAAAATAACAAAAACCCCGCAGAAATAACATTTTTAATTCCAATATGAAACATAAGACGCTTCTAATTAACTACCTGTAGGAGAATGAGGTTTCATTGTATTTTTATGGCTGTTTTTAATACATTTCTGAAGAATTACCGCCCGGAGGGAAGGGAGGCAGAAAAGAACAGGGGCGATCCCCTTGGAAAAATCGTCAAAAATAAATGGCCCAAAAACACCCGCACGCAAACTAAAACACACTGCCTCTAACCCAATAAACCCCCTCCAAAATCCTTTTATTTTGAACTATATATACCTTTCTTTTATATTTATACTTTTCACAATCACATTTACATTTATAATTTATATTGATGCATAATGTTATTTCGATTCTTTATCAAATTTCTTCCTATTACTTATATTCATTTATATTTTATCGTTTTATATATCTAGATATATTTAGTATACATTTCTAGATTTATATTCAAAAAATAGTTATATTATTTAAAATAAAAGCCCTGCCTGTAACCAAATTCTATCTCTATAATATTAATATTAACTATATATTATTTAAAATAACAATGCTGCCTCTAACCAAATAAGAACAAAAAACCGCTTTTTTAAAAACTATATTTAATAATTTTTACATTTCTATTTTTCATAATTATCTTCACATTTACATTCTTATTTTACATTGATGTATTTATTTATAGATGCATATATCTCATTACGTGATATTATAGATACAGTATTATTTATATGATATATTTTGTCGATTTCTAAGACATATGATAATTTCTATTTTATATTATATATATCTTTATATATTTGTAATACAGTTCTATATTTAACTGTATATTTTTAATCATTATTTCTATTTTTATTATTTATACTAAAAGCCCTGCCTATAACAAAAAAAAAGAAAAAAACCCATTATATAGATGATATTTAAATACTTGTTATATTTATATTTTTCATATTTATATTCACATTTACATTCATAGTTTATATTGATGTATTTACAGACATATATAACATATATATAACAATATGATAAAAAATATATATTATTATTTATCTTATATATTATATCTATTTCTATTACTTACATTTACTGATGTTTTTATTTATATATATATATGCATTTATGATCTATTTCTATATTTAGATTTCTAGTTTTATATTAATTATTTTTTTAATAAAAATGCTGCCTATAACCAAATAAAAACCAAAGAATGCCTTTATTTTTAACCTACTTTAAATATTTTTATATTTATATTCATATTTATAGTCACATTCACATTTTTAATTTTTTGTCTATTATCTTCTAATTTATTTGTATATTATATTTATAGATCTGTTATATATTACAGTATTATGTACCATATTATTTGTATTATGAATTGTATCTATTTCTATTATTTAGTATTAATTTATCCTTTTCTATATATCTGTATATATTTATTATATATTTCTGTATTTCTATTCTTAGATTGTCCATGTTTCTATTTATAATTTATATTTCTATATTTTACATAAGCATATTATGGATATTAAACATTATAATATCTTCTCGTAATGTATAATATTAATTACCTTACATGCTCTATTTACGTCTTTTTATTTTATTAAAATTTTATATCTACATTTTATATTCCCTCTTCCATATTTCTATATTGGTTTTGTTTATTTATAGCTGTATGGCAGGGAGGCGGTGGGACAGGACGGGAGGGGACGAGAGGGGACGAGGGGACGGGACGGGCGCCCCGCACGGCACGGCAGAGGCACGGGCCACGCCCAAGACAGCGGCCGCTGCAGGACCTCGGCCGAGAGGGGCGAAGCTGCCGCTGTCCGTCGGCGCCCGCCGGACGCCCGCGCGCCCGCCCGCGGCGCACCGGCGGCAACAGCGCGCGCGCAGTCCCGGCAAGGCCGCGGGAAATCCCGGCGGGGCGGGGCGGGGCGGGGCGGCGCCTGCGTGGCGCGCGGGCAGTGCAGCACGCGCACCGCGATTTTCCCGCCTTTTTTTTTTTTTTTTTTGGGGGGGGGGGGGGGGTTTCTTTTTTTTTTTTCCCGCCATCATGAGAAGGTCAAGCGCGAGGTCCCGGCCGAGCCACTCCCAAGATGGCGCCACCGGGAGGACCTTGTTAAGGGGCTGCAGTACCGCACTCTGGCCACAAGGCGACAGCACTGCCGCCCGCCTCAGCCGGACGCTGCCGCCCGCCCTGGGGCTGCAGGCGGGGAAGGCGCGCAAAGAAGAACAGGCGCGACCCCCTTCAAAACATCCTCTGCAATAAATGCCCCTAAACAGCCCGCACGAAAAAAAAAAAACACCAACAAAGAAAACCCTGCCTCTAACCCAGTAAGAAACAAAATTAAAAACTTTTCTTTAAAACTATATTTCAATCTATTTTATTCTTATATTTTTCATATTTATATTCACATTTTTATTTAGAATATATATTGATGTATAATGATAATTTTATAATTTCTTATATTTATTCCTATTACTTGTATTTTATTATATTTTATATTTTTATAGCTATCTTTATACATTGATTATATATTTCTATATTTAGAATTATATCAAAATAAAATATGTTCATATAAAATAAAGTATATTCATATTTTTTAAAATAAAAACCCTGCCTCTAACCAAATGAAAACCAAAAAAAGCCATTTCTTTAAACGATATTTAAATATTTATATATATATTTTCATAATTATATTCACATTTTCATTTATACTTTATATTGATGTATTATATTTCTAAATATATATAATATATATAATAAGGTAACAAGATAAATTATTATTTATATTTTATATATACTGCTAATACTTCTATTTGCTTACATTTTAATTTTTATATAGATCTTTATGTATATTTCTATACATATATTTCCAATTTATTTTATTTATATTTATAATTTTTATAATAAAACCCCTGCCTACTACTAAATAGAAACCAAAAAAAACCTGTGTTAAACCCTTTTTGTCCTATAAGGAGATAAGTCCACTACCTCCTTCATCTCCTCATTTTTCTTCTTTGATTTCAAAATCAGAGTTACAAAAACCTACTCAAATACAAGACTTAATAAGTAGTCAATAAAGTAGTTCCGTAAATTTCATAACCTAAAGAAAAAGTTATACTTATGTTTCCACAAAAAAAGAAACCACACAAGATTCCTACTCACTGTGTCAAACCTTATTTAAAAGTGTTATAAATGGGGTCCCATATGTCCAATTTCATAAACCACAAGATTAAAATTTAGCAGCAATTTTAACTGAGGTATAAAATAATAATACAATCAAATATAATGAAGTAGTTACAAAGGGTTATTTGGCAGTGGTTCGGATAAAGCATAAACAAAAGTGATCGATCGGCGTATGGGGAGGGTTTCCCACCCTGCCTCATGTACAAAAGACAAAGGACTCCAAGCACAACTTATCTACTGTATGCTAATACATATTCATCGATATCTCTCTGTAAGTCTCCTCCTACTTTGAGTTCCTATGTCACTAAATTACACAGCCCATGTTCCCATTGTTGCTATAGGGCCTTCTGGGCTCTTCGGGGGTCTTCTTGGAGGAAGGCCGACAGTCTTCCTCGCTGTCCTAGCAGGTGGCGTGTGCGCATTAAGCTTTGTGTTATGTAAGTAAGCGCTATGGTCCAATTAACCTTATTTATTTCATAGATAAAACCACTATTTTAGACTCCCTGTCTGGAATGGTCCCAACTTCATACTTCTCAAAGTCAGTCCTGCTCTGGGGATTGTCTTAACTTCATTTTGATGCCAATTTTGGTTTGGGAGTCTTCCTTCTTGTCCATCCCAAGGCTACATGCAATTTCCTACATCCTGTTTCTCACTGTATCATCTACAAAAACAACCCTATCTGCATCATAACACTAGTCACATATACTTTTCCAATTACTTTTCCCAAGCTATTGATACCATTACAATTTAGTCAGCATGAAGCACATGCATTTATCACAAAACACACAAAAAAACCCATGATAAATAGTTCCACAACCAAAACAAAACATAGAAGTAACACTAACTAAATCCACACATCCAAATACCCTGTGTTTATCTGTCACCAATCCTAAAAATCCATTTTCTACACGTGAAAAACACTAATCACTTGTTTTAAAATTTTAGAAGTTTAATAGTCATAAAATAGTTATAAAAATTGTAATAAAAATTAGAGCAATAAGAAATTGGACAATTAGAGATAGGACAATAAAGGAAAATAAAAAGCAAAGAATTACGAACGTCCGGACGCTCTTGGGCACTAAGCCACAAAGCATACCTTGCTAGCAAAGGATCACCCCTGAAAAGCAATAGCCTGTTGCATATTCATATATCTCATACACATTTCAAAAATTCTTTTTCAAACAAAGGAAGTAATTGGCTTAGTTTCTGCCACCCCCTTCATCTTGTGAATCAATTTCTTGGCTCCTAGAAGTCTGGAAGAAGTTGGAACAGTCCCAATAAGGAGGCAATAAACCTCTGGGGTTTTGGTGTCTTGTTGCTGTTATCTGCATGCGACTAATTTCTTGGTTATCTTATCCATTCCTTGAGCTAGTTACAAAAAGTAATCTTACATCACATAGTTTCTATTTTAATATTATGCTATAGCTTCAAAACTATATTTACCACGCTACTTAAGAGAGATTAATACAGCATAACTTTCCAACGTAACACATATAGTATTTATTTTAATATTTGCAAAAAGCTAAACATTTAATATGCATCTATAACACTACATTGTAGAAACCCAGGGCACCAGGAATATTTCTCTGTCTTCTCTGGGGTGTCCTGACCCCCAGGGAAGCTCTGACTTTGACTCTCATTCATGGAGAAAACTTCCAAAGTCTCAAGGTAAACCAGAGACCACAAAAGTGTGAAACAGATTGTAGTAGATAGTAGTATAGTATGTCACGTGGTTGAGAAATTTAGGTTTTAGGATTTTTAGTATGTTATAGATGAATTCAAGATGGAGGATATAGGGTGTTGTCTCAAGTTCCTTTCTTCTTTCTTCTTCCTCCTCTTTCTTCTTGGGTTTAGGTGGTATCTTGTAATTGGGTAGAAAAATCCGCATTGCGGGTCTTTAGGGGTCAGTTATTGGGTTAGAAAGGAAAATAATTTAGGTGTCACTTCTTAATTGGGTAGCTTCGTTTTGATTAGACTTAAAAGTCCTTGTAACAAGAGATTGTTGGCCATTTTTGTGCTGTTTTTCCTGCACGCAGAGTCTGGTGCAGACGGCGTGCTGAAGTTTTGATAAGATAACAATAAACAGAAGCTGAAGACTGAAAAACTCCAATGCATCTCTCGTTCCTGACACAGAACTGCTCCAGGAGGGTCTCCCCTGCCAGGGGAGCCCCCAGGGAGTTGCCCAACTTGGGGCCCGCAAACACACAACTGGTGCCCCTGTGTCAAGGAAATCCAGCTCTGAAGAAATCATCCCACGAAGTCCCTGGAATGGAGCCAGATCCATCAAAATTCCTCCAGAGGTGAAAGGACTCAGCTATTCCACATCTCGATTCCTTGTGGCCACAGGAGTCGCATCCCATGCTCTGCTGGACGGACCTCGGGACTGATAGCTGAACCCCAGATTCGGTAAGCTCCCAAAGGGACCAAAATGGGAGGGACAATTCTCGAAAAAAGAGGCAGATGCATTTCAGAAACTAGAAATCTTACTGAAACATCACCCAGTTGAGATCCCTAACAAAGACTTTAAATTCCTGATGCCGTGGCCAAAGAAAACTTACCCACCTCTTACAGAAAAAGATTTATTTGAATCCCGGTATGGGAAAATGTTAGAATGAGATTATATGACTGCGTCACCTCACAGGACCCAAATGCAGGGGCGCAGACACCCAGGGCAACTAAAGGTTTTTCCCCAGGGGCAGAAGGGCAGGGGAGCCCGCTGCCCCAGCACCCGGATTCCAGAGCAGTCCCCTGAAATTCGTGACCCCCCGCGCCGCCCGCCCCAATTCCCGGAGGAAGCCACTCCCTTTGAGGATGAAGGGGATTTTTCCCGGGGAGGAGGGGGAGAGGCAACAAGTCCCAAGCTTTGAGTTGCTTCTCGGTGAAGAGGAAGGAGACGGGAGACGATGTGTCTTTTCTCGCTTCCCTTGTGTCCCTGCATGTTCCGGGGGGGAAGGGGGGTTGGAAGAGCCGCCCTTCTCCCCGCCCCTGAAGCCCGAACCGCGCCACGGAGGGCGGGACTCACAGCAAATGGCTCTGACGTCACCACACGCCCCTCCCGCCGGTCCGCGCGGGCTCAGCCCGTGCCAGGAACGGCGCATGCTCCCTGCGCACACCCAAGGCAGCCCGCTGCCCCTCCCGTTTCCATGGCAGCCACAGCCGCTCCGCCCTTCCTCCACTGAGGAGGAGGCCGTGCCTCGCCGGCGGCCGATGCGGTCAAGCATCGCCCAGTTCGGGCAGCCGTCGCTTCCCGAGGAGGCACATCCCGCTCCACTCCGTCTCCGACAAGAGGAGGCGCTCTCCACAGACAGGGGACCCCCTGAAATACTGGGGGCCAGCCCGAGAGCGGGCGGATCGCTCCCCGGTGCTCAACAGTTTGAAACCGCGAAAAGTTTACAAGATACGCAATCTGCGCAGCCAAGAGCTGCGCAGACAGATCAGGCTCCGTAAAGTGCGCAGCCACCGCAAACAGCGGAAAATAAGGAAGTAACACAGGCCTGTACGAGTGTAATTGCTTTTATCGCCAGTGAGGCGGGCTCAGCAGCTCCGCGGCAATTTTTAAACGTAACAAGTACAGCTTTGCTTTCAGCTGGTTCGCAGAGCCCGGCGGAGATGAGCCGGGGTCAGACGGAGGTTGCAAGAGAACAGAAACCGCTCGTAAAGAGCGAACGGGGACACGGTCCTGATTGCGGACCGGGAGTTGCAAACACAGACCCAAAAATCACAATCGGTGCTCGCTAACGTTCATAGCAGCTGCGTGGAGACTCCCTTCCCTGCCTGCTTTCTCTCAAACGCCGACAGACTGCACGGCAACAGCCGTGCGTCCCCACTCCGGGAATCCAAGCCGCTGCCCCACACGGGCTGCAGGGAGCCAAAATTACGGCTGTGTCCCTGAATTCAGCACTGCCCACGGTCACAGAGCCAGCATTGCCTGCTGCAGCCCGAGCACAGGGCTCAGCAGCACCGGCACCGGCGGCTGGACCTGGACCGAGTTCCATGCAATGGTACTATCCAGCAACAGCACCACTGCAGCCAGTTCAATCATATTATAAGACATTTTTTCAAGTTTCCATTTTAAGTGAACAGAATACAGTAATTATATTCCCAGGTAAATGGGAAATCACCAGACAAGACACAGCACTTCCAAAATTGGAAACCACAGCTCATTCCCAGGCAAATGGGAAATTGCTGGACAAGACACAGCACTTCCAAAACTGGAAACGACAGCTCAAGACACTGATGATCGAGAAAAATGACAATTCCCTGCAACGCAGGATGCCAGCAACGAAAATGTTATCTCCATCACAGCAGAACAAGACATTCCTATGCCATCACAGATCCTACTCTGCTTCTGGCAAACAACAAACAAGACTCCAGCACTTCACCTGCTTGCCCTAAGTGTTTGCTTTCCAGGGCAACAGACCAGCTCCACAATTTATCAACATGTTTCTCCATTTTCAAAAGACTTTTCTTCCAACTCAAGGAAATATGCTCAAGAATTCTGACCACGACATAATGGACACTTTCTTCAAACCACCCATAATAGACCAAGATGGCAGCACCCTTTTTGCATCCTCAGTAACTATTCCTGGTACCCTGGGTTTCCACACTACATACCTTGTGAGTATAGCTCTTCACAACTAACCTTATACTTTACAAACTTTAAATTATAAACCAAAAAATTTACACGTAACAAACTCTTAAAATAACATTTATACACACTTACCCAAAATTACACAAAAAAGACAAAAAGTAAAATCACTAAAATCACTAAAAAAAATTACCACGATAATATATAGGCACAAACAAAATAATTAAAAAAACCAAAAAAAAAACCCAAAAAAACCCAAAACACTAAAACAAATTTACATCAAAATAACAAACCTGCAATTTAAATCAATTAGCCCAATTAAGAACCAAGAGAACAATAATATATCAAAAAATAACCAAAAAAAAAAAAAAAAAACCAAACATACCAACACAAATTTACCTGTCATCATCAATTCCCACGAGAGTGACCAAGTGGGTCTGCGGCCCCGTTGCTGAGGGGGGTCTCGGCGTAATACGAGCGGACCGCCTAGAGCACGCAAACAAGAACGGAGCCTAAGAGCTGCACCGGGAATTGAGACCGGAGCAAGAACAACTGCTGCCTGCCACCGCTCACTGCTCACCTTACCCACTTACCTTGACCGCTAGTATCTGGCTTTAGCTCCTAAAAATAAAGACAAAGAACAATGCTGTAACACAGAGGCACCATTTATGCTTCCCCTGCAAAGACAAACGGCGACTGACCTTCTTGGGGGACCCCCCTCACCCGGGACGGGGCCCTCTGCCACGGATTCCATCTGGCTGCATCTGAAAGAACGTTAGGACAAAAGTCAGAGCACTGCAGGATAACTTAACAGCTCCAGATAGCCTTCATCAATCTACAGATCCCATCTAGAGTCCAAATACACCCCACATTACAAATTTCCAGGCCCCAGGACACGCCCCATTCTAGACCTACACCAGGCTATGCAGCAGGGCAGAGCAGCTCCAGCCAAATACCCAGACACCCGTGACACAGAACAAGACAAACAAGGGGACACAACAGGGGGAGAAAGCTCTGAGCGAGAAGAATGCCCTCAGGGAGCCAGAGACTGCAGAATGAGATGACCTAGCTGAGACTGATGGCGAGCCTCTAAGGCGCAGAGAACCCTGCAGGAACAAGATGCTAACTGAATGACTGTCAAGGTTGGACACTGGCGCAATGCCAGCGTCCCCATGAAAATGCACCTTCCCTAAATAAATGCTGTGAGATGTTATCAGGAACAGAGCAGAGCAGGCCCAAGCTTAATAACGAAGGAAAAAAACTTTATTAAACTACTACTAATACAGAAAACACATAAACTAAATCCAGGATGAAGACCTTTTAAACCACCCCTCCTCCTCCCAATTCCAAAAACACCCAGCATGAAACATCACCCGGGATTCCTGATCAAATTACCACCCTTCAGATAATCAATACTCAAACTATCAAGGGAGAGAGAAGTCTCTCTTGTACCACAGACCCCCCAGGAAACACAGCTGCCCCCCTGTGTTTCCCTGTCACACATGGCAACCACCCGGAAAAAAAAAATCTGCCAGTGTGACACTCTCCATTCCATGTCACAGTGCTCTCACCACCGTGCTTGGACAGACTGCTCATAGGGCTCCTTTAAGGATGCTTTGCCAAAGACCCAAAGATACAACAGTTCAGTTTCTCATCCTGGGACTACAGTCCCCTCTATTTTCTCCTGGGGCTGAGGGTTCAAAAACAGGACTCATCTTCTTCCCGAAGACAGAGGGTATCACCATTCCCTCTTCAGCTTTCTTCGTTTCTCGCCATTCTTGTGCTGTTCGAAGCTGAAACAGGTCTCCCTGGGTCACCACTGCATCCCCCTAAAATGCAGTCTCCATTGCAGGAGATTTTGGTTCAGTCCATGGCTAACAAGAAAAGTCCAGCCAAAGCTACTTCATCATCTCTTCCCACCTAAATATTTTCTTCTTCTAACATCTCAGTTCCCGGACTATCTCTCTTCCACTACAAATCAAGGAGGAGTAATACTTTTGAAAAGCCCTCATTTCCTGGAAAGGGTTAAAAGTTCAGACTCCCTGGACGGCTGATATCTCGGTCCGGCTTTCCGCCTCCCACGCTGGGCACCATTCCCCCCCTTCTCCTTCTCCTCTGCCGGCAAATTTCCAGGTGCCGTCAGGCTCTCTGTCTCTTTCCCTCTTGGGGGGGGGGGGAGGCAAAGGCATCTCCACTTCTCTCCACCCTTCCGTCCACAGGAGCTGGCTCGGTTCCAGACCCTCAGCCCCTCGGCCTACCTGGGCAAGGCCGCGTGGCTTCCCCTCCCCCACCCAGCCCGTAGCTGGGCAGGGGAGGTCTGCACTCTCTGACGACCGGAACCAAAAGAGAGAGTTCTCCTGGGAGTTCTTGCTTTTAACCCCCTGTGTTCTCAGAGGCGTGTCCATACTTTCAGTGGTCACTCCAGGTGCCAATATCCAAACCTGACCACTGATTGGTTTGACCCAACTTCCTGGAAAAAATTCACTTCCATGTCAAACCACGACAATGACCTATTCCAAGCAAGGCAGAGAAGGATGCCCGAGAACCCTAGCGTCAGAATGCTCTACGGATCTCCGCATTGCTACGAGTCCTAATCTGCTAGAACGCATGCTTGCCGTCACAATTGTCACAGATCACAGCTGTCGAGAACAGCCCAGAACAAGACCTCAAAAAGACATCTGACCGGATGCCACGCCAATGCTTGTCCGGGCTCCCGAGCCAAAGGTAAGAAGGAATCAGCACTGGGCTGAGGAACACAGAGATGAGAGATGCAAAGATGGACACCTGGGCTTCTGATAAGCCCCTCAAAGGACTAAGGCAAAAGACACAGAAGGCACGACAGACAAGTGACACACCGTGCACCGGCACTGCTCTGCCCTGAGCACTTCAGCACTGTGAGGCTTTTCCTTTATGTGGCCTAAAGGGCCACCCCCATCTCCAAAGCTGCCTCAAAAAGCCCTCCCAGCGCCTCGCTTCCATCCCCTCTCAGGATCTCAGCCCTCGACTTATCTCTCGGATGTCCGGGGACAAGAATCCACGTCCGGTGCCGAGGAAGGCCGCCTCGCCCGCTGGCAGTCTCCTAGAGTCACCGACTGTGGCCCCTTGCTCAGCTACAATCAAGAACACCAAACATCACTGCAGGATCTTAGCTGCACAGCGGCCAATAACCAATAACAATTCTGCTACTCACCATTCTCCTAAGAACGTCCGCCTCATCTGGCCGCGCCCGGAGGCCGATGCCCTCGCGGCAGGGTCTGCCTGGGTGAAGAGGAGACGAGGTGACGTGGCATTGCTGAAACTCGAGTGGACCCTGGCTCCTCCTCCCTAGCTCCCCGACTTACAGCAACTCCTCGGCCGCTCCTGAAGGCTCCCCGGGTGACACCTTCAAATGACAAAGATCAAGGCTTCATCACAGATCTGTGCTCTGCTTCCCGAATTCCCACGAGAGTGACCAAGTGGGTCTGTGGCCCCGTTGCTGAGGGGGTCTCGGCGTAATACGAGGGGACCGCCTAGAGCACACAAACAAGAACGGAGCCTAAGAGCTGCACCGGGAATTGAGACCGGAGCAAGAACAACTGCTCAGAACAAGACCTCAAAAAGACATCTGACCGGATGCCATGCCGATGCCTGTCCGGGCTCCTGAGTCAAAGGTGAGAAGGAATCAGCACTGGGCCGAGGAACACAGAGATGAGAGATGCAAAGATGGACACCTGGGCTTCCGATAAGCCCCTCAAAGGACTAAGGCAAAAGACACAGAAGGCATGACAGACAAGTGACACATCGTGCACCGGCACTGCTCTGCCCTGAGCACTTCAGCACTGTGAGGCTTTTCCTTTATGTGGCCTAAAGGGCCACCCCCATCTCCAAAGCTGCCTCCAAAAGCCCTCCCAGCGCCTCGCTTCCATCCCCTCTCAGGGTCCTAGACCTCAAATTATCTCTTGTACATCCGGGGATGAGAATACACGTTGGGTATGAAGGAAGGTGGCATCGCCCGTTGGCAGTTTCCTAGAGTCACCGACTGTGGCCCCTTGCTCAGCTACATTCAAGAACACCAAACATCACTGCATGATCTTCGCTGCATAGGGGCCAATAACCAACAATTCTGCTACTCACCATTCTCCTAAGAACACCTATCTCCTTGGGCCGCACACTTCGGCTGAGCTCAGAGGCCGATGCCTTTGTGGCAGGGTCTGCCTGGGTGAAGAGGAGATGAGGTGATGTGGCATTGCTGAAACTCGAGTGGACCCTGGCTCCTCCTCCTTAGTTCCCAATGTGCATGAAGAATCCACGTGGGAAAAGGAGCCGTAAGTATCGCGTGGTTGAGTGAGGCGTGAGTGGGTGTGTGTGTCAGACATGACTTCTTCACGGGGCGAGAGCGGACCCCAATAAACCGCAGTTTCCCTATCCCGCGCAGAAAGTGGTCAGCTACGGGGGAAGCGAAAGAACTCAGGTACACTCACAACACGCGTACGATCTGAAACTCAGGGAGTTACAGGAATCCACTCACGGATGGGTTGGGGGAGGGAAGGTACGTTCTCGTGGGTTCGAGAAACTGGTAAACCTCACTGACTTCTGGACTCAGGGAGTCCAGGAAAACAGGTAAAAAGAGAGCTCGCCCTTCTTTCCAACTGAAAACCCACAGACCGGTTCACTGTGTGGTTACTAGGTTGGCAAGGCTTGGTCGGGGACAGACCAGTTTAAACACTTGGTAAGACTCGCTCCGGGACAGGACCAAAGTACACATTTAGCACAAGGATAACTGACTTCTTGGAACGGCTTGCGGACACTGACTCGGAAATACGGTAAGAAAAACTTTAAACATGGGACAAAGGAACAGTAAGGTTCAAGGGAGAGCTCAAGAGAAGAGTGCTAAATCTGGAAAAGGTAAGAACTTAAAATCAGGGAAAAAGAAATCGGTAGAAGGGAAAAAGGATGGGTTGCCCGAAATTCAGAGGGAAAGCCCCTTGGGCTGGATGTTAGAACACTGGGAGGACTGCTCCTTGAGGCAGAAAAAGTCCAAAGAAAAAATGATACACTACTGTGTAGAGGTACGGGGAAATATGGAAATTGGAAAATACCTATACTGGCCCATTTTTGGTACCTTTGAAAGCAAGTTTTGCCAAGCACTATCTGACCACTTATATAAAGAAGGGGAGTGAGATGATGAGGAGCTGGAGTATGCCAGGCTATGGGAATATGCTAGCGCACGGCTGTTCCCTATTAAGACCTCCGGCAGCAAGGTAAGTTCAGGTAAAGCTTGGGAACCCCTGGATAGCAACCCCATACCAAGTTCCTCCATCACAAGCACGGGTCCCGGCTGCCCCACCAACAGCACCTCCAGCTCAGTCTGCATCACCACCTAATGCCCAAATGGTGGCTGCAGACACTCCGGGACCTTCTCAACCCCCCCTCCCCACACAACACAGGGACACACACACACACATACGCTTCACACTGGGGAAAACACATTTCCTCTCGCCCATAGAACTCGGCGTAAAACGTGTTAGGAGAGAAAATACGGAGGATAGTGATGATGAAAGGGACAAACCTAATCTATACCCTTTAAGGGAAGTCACAACCACCCCCGGAGTCATCGGATTTGTAAACGTTCCCATCAATATGGGGGATGTAAGGGCTTTTAAAAAGGAAATGGGAAAACTAATGGATGACCCGTTGGGGGTGGCGGACAGGTTGGATGAATTCTTGGGAAATAGTATATACTCATACGATGATATCTCAGCCATATTAAGATCCTTGTTTAATGCGGAAGAACGAGATATGATAAGGCAGGCTGCCATCAAGGATTGGGAATTCAGAAATCCCCAGGGAGGGAGCGGGGTGGAGAAGTGGCCAGAACAAAGACCGTCATGGAACGCTCAGGCGGAGGAGGATCGGGCCAAAATGATCGGACTAAGAAACATGATAATACAAGGTATCCGGGGAGCGGTCCCCAAAGGACAAAATATTAGTTAAGCACTAGGGGAGTGTCAAGGGAAGGACGAAACTCCCACAGAATGGTTGGAAAGGCTCAGGAAAAGCCTTCAAATGTACTCAGGTACTGATCCCGAATCCCCTGTAGGGGGAATCCTTTTAAAAACGCAATTCGTTGCAAAATCATGGGAGGACGTTTGGAGGAAATTGGAGAAAATAGATAATTGGCAAGAGAAAAGCTTACAAGAATTGTTAAGAGAAGTGCAAAGGGTATATATGAGGAGGGATGAGGAGAAACAAAAGACGCAAGCCAAGGTGTTGGTAGCAGCAGTTAGGGAAGCAAACAAACAAGGGCAAGTCCAAACAATGGGAAAGCCAACACAGGCTCAAAAACCCCAGGGAAAGCCGGGACCTACACAAAGGAAGGACAAACAGGTAAGTGCCCCGAATGCTTTTCTGTAAGAAAAGAGGACACCTCAAGAGGGACTGTAAAAAAAAGGATGAAAGATGAAATGATTTTTCAGGAAGATTAGAAGTGTCCGGGGCTTTATAATTTGGGGTCGTGAACATCTGGAGAGCCCTTGATAAAATAAAAGGTTGGACCCCAAAAGCAGCAGTTGATTTTTTTGGTTGATTCAGGAGCAGAAAGAACCACAGTCCAGCGACTACCTCCCAGGTGTACAAAAGGTAAGGATTCTATGACAGTAACTGGGGCAAAAGGGGAACCCTTTCAGGTCCCTGTCTTGAGGAACGTAGAAATAGAATCTGAAAATAAAATCTGTGTGGGGGACATCTTATTAGTAGAAGAAACAGAATAGAATTTAATGGGAAGGGCCTAATGGTGGTACTAGGAATAAGCATAATTGTGAAGGACTCAAAACTCACGGTAAGTTTATATAAGCTAACCACTGAGGATGAGGAAAAGATTGATGCCAGGGTTTGGCACACTCCGGGGGAAGCTGGAAAATTAGACATGGAACCAATTCACATCGAAATTGAGAGACCAGAGGATCCCATAAGGATCAAACAATATCCCATCCCTTTAGAGGGAAGAAAGGGATTGAAACTGATAATCGAGGATTTAATAAAGAGGGGCACATTAGAACTTTACATGTCAAGACATAATACACCTATCTTGGCAGTTCAGAAATGGGATGGTAGTTACTGATTGGTACAAGATTTAAGAGCAGTAAATCAAAGAACAAAAACCTTATTTCCCATGGTCTCTAATCCATATACTTTATTGAATAATATCTCCCCGGAAGATATATGGTATAGTGTGATTGACTTGAAGGACGCCTTCTGGACTTGCCCCCTAGCCAAGGGGAGCCAGGACTTCTTTGCCTTCCAATGGGAGGACCCGGACACACAAAGAAAACAACAATTAAGGTGGACTTCCCTCCCTCAAGGGTTTGTGGATTCACCTAATCTTTTTGGTCAAGCCCTTGAAAGATTGCTTAGCGAATTTGTGCCAACTCCTGGGACCAAACTGTTACAATATGTGGATGATTTATTGGTAGATAGTTCTAATGAAGAGGAAGTACAAATGGGAATTATAGCTTTATTGAATTTCCTGGGAAAATGGGGATTGAAGGTTTCAAAGTCTAAATTACAATTCACGGAGCCCGAAGTAAAATACTTAGGGCACTGGTCAACAAAAGGGAAAAAGAAATTAGATCCAGACCGGGTGGCTGGGATAATTGCACTGCCTCCCCCAAAAACAGAAAAGGAAGCTAGGCAGTTGCTGGGACTTTTGGGTTATTGCAGGCAATGGATTGAAGGATACAGTGAAAAGGTAAGGTTCCTCTATGACAAACTTACCACAGATAGGCTCAAATAGACCTAGAACAAGATGAAAAAGGCTTCAGGGAATTAAAGGAAACCCTCATGGCAGCCCCTGTATTGAGTCTCCCTGATGTAAAAAGGCCCTTTCAGCTTTTTGCAGATGTTAGCAATCATACTGCCCACGGAGTTCTAACTCAGGACTGGGCAGGGGCCAAGAAACCGGTCGGATACCTATCCAAGCTCCTGGATCCTGTCAGCAGGGGGTGGCCCACTTGCTTACAAGCAATTGTGGCCGTGGCAATATTGGTAGAAGAAGCCAAAAAGGTAACATTCGGGGCTTCATTGACCATCTACTCCCCCCACAATGTAAGAAGCATTTTACAGCAAAAAGCTGACAAGTGGCTGACAGACGCTAGGCTTCTGAAATACGAAACCATTTTAATTCATTCCCACGACTTGGAGCTAAAAACCACCCCGGCACAAAACCAGGCCCAATTCCTATTTGGGGATGCTCCAGGAGACCTGTCCATGATTGTGCTGAGATGGTAGAACTACAGACCAAAATAAGACCGGATTTAGAGGAAGAAGAGCTCGAAGAAGGGGAAAAATGGTTTGCGGACGGTTCTGCAAGGGTTGTAGAAGGCAAAAGAAAGTCGGGATATGCGGTCATTGCTGGGCAAACGGGAAGGGTGGTGGAGTCCGGACCCCTGAATGCAGGGTGGTCGGCTCAAGCCTGTGAGCTATATGCCGTATACAGGGCATTGCTGGGACTTGAAGGGAAAAAGGGGACGATTTTCACTGATTCCAAATACGCATTTGGAGTAGTGCATACCTTTGGGAAAATTTGGGAGGAAAAGGGACTGCTAAATACCCGGGGAAAGGGGTTAATTCATGAAGAAATAAACAAATATTAAAAGCTATCAGAGGGCCAAAGGCAGTTGCTGTGTCCATGTAAAAGGAGTCCAGGCCGGGGAACAACTTAGCCGACAGAGGCGAAAAGTGCAGCTTCGTTAAAGGTAAGTATCCTGGAGGTTAAAAGAGAGGAAACCCAGAAATTCCCCCCCCCACAACCCTCCAAAAAGGAGATAGAGGATTATCAAAAGATTGGGGGGCGTCTGGAAGGAGGTAAGTAGAAGTTGTCAGACGGGAGGGAATTGCTATCAAAAGAATACACTAGGAAGATTCTAAGGAGATTGCATCAACAAACACACTGGGGGGCCCAAGCACTAGCCGAGCAATTCCTGAGATTCTTTGGCTCTAAAGGTATATATGAACTGGCTAAGCAAGAGGTACAGGGGTGCATAATCTGAAAGGAAAAAAAAAAAAAAAAAAAAAAAAAAAAAAAAAAAAAAAAAGGGCAAACTCCCAGAAACTAACACTGGGGAGGTCACCCAGCAGCTTACCGACCTTTTGAAAGAATCCAGGTAGATTTCACTGATCTACCTAAGGTCGGGAGATACAAATTTTTATTAGTCATAGTAGACAAACTTAACCCACTGGGTGGAGGCTTTTCCATGCTCCAGGGCTACAGCCCAAACAGTATCGAGGTTCTTATTAGAGGAAATTATACCTCGATACGGGTTAACAAGCTACATTGATTCGGACCAAGGAACACGTTTTACTTCAAAGATAATTAAACAATTGGCAGATACCTTAGGTGTTAGATGAGATTATCACACCCCGTGGTGTTGGGGAAGATCAAATAGGAAAGCCCTGTAAATATGATGGCCTGGCAAAAGAGTCAGAAAATACAGATATTGAGATGAGAACAAGATTTGAAATACCAAACCTTAATACAGCCAAGTTGGAAGCAATCCCCCCTTCTGATTAAACAATGCCCTTTACCTACAGATAGGTCCAAAGGTCAAATGGAATGTTCTGTCTCACCCCCCAATGTACGGTTCATCCCACACCTGTAACCCTCCCCTGAAGTATCAGGCATCTGTAGCCCCATTGGCCCAAGTCCTGTCCCAGCCCACCTTGAAGCCCCCTGATAAGGTGTGGCCGAGGCCGGACGCTCTCTTGGACCTTCCTCTTGGGACGCTCACCTGGAACCCTCTCTCTCTCCCCCCCGCTTTCCCTGGGCCTGCCACGAGTTGCGGCTAGCAACTCCAAGCAGGGCCCTTCACCCCTTATAATAAACCACATGTTCTAAAGACCTGACTTCAGAGATCCTTCATCACCACCCATCCAAACCGTCCTGGAGCCCAGCAGTCCCCGCACCATGGCACCCTCAGAGTTCTGGGCAAGTTGAAAGGATGAATCAGACATTAAAAGCCCAATTAGCCAAACTAATGTTAGAAACAAAAATGTCATAGATAAAATGTCTCCTGTTGGCCTTATTAAACATAAGAACTATGCCTCATTCCAAAACGGGGCTTTCACCTTTTGAAATGTTATATGGGATGCCTTATACCCATGGTATGCCTGTAGGGCATCCGAGATTAGAGGATGGGCAAATACAACCATACCTGATAGCATTAAATAAGAATCTCGAGAAATTGCAAAAGCAGGGGGCAATCATGCAGCACAGCCCCCTTGGCTTCTCGATAGATAAGATACAGCCAGGGGACAGGGTTCTTATAAAAACATGGAAAGAAGTTCCACTATCCTCTCATTGGCAGGGACCCTATATTGTCCTTTTAACTACAGACACTGCTATATGCACTGCAGAGAAGGGGTGGACACACGCGTCAAGGATGAAGAAAGTTGACCTTCAGAACCGAGCCCAGGAGTGGAAAATCACCTCCTCCCCTGGAGATTTGAAGATAACCTTGAGCCGGCCAAGTAAATGACCGAAAGTAACTCGGTCAAATGCTCTGTGCCAGATTGTAACTGTTACCCCTTTGTACATTTCATTTGTGAATACTGTTACAAGGGGTGGGTTGTTCACTGTCCAAGAGGAATAGGACCTAGTGGGCTGTGTGCAAAGTGCTTTAAACAAGAACAAAACCTGACTAGCCGTTTTCTGGTATTGGCCACCAGGCTGAGATTGATTCAATTGGATTCAATAATTTGGTTTAGTCTATATCAAAACGGATTGAGGGGGAAATTACAAACAAAAGCTAAAATCATTACTGTTGAGTGCTGTAGGTTGAACAAGGTACCCTGCAGTGCAGATCCTGTTGAATTACGCTGGTGAGGCACCTTTAAGCGAAGGTATGCAGCTCGGTCTTGGTAGGAAACCACTGACGAAGATTCCTGCTGCCAAGAAGATGGTCTACCCCGCCGCTGGAGGCACCCCAGTGGGCGCAGGGAACGGCAGAGGAATCCTAGCAGTGGGAGTAATCCTGACGAGCCTGAGTCTAGCCACGTGCCTCAGTAACCTTCCTAACCCTGAAACAGGGGAACCCGGTGACAGGTACCAGAAGGTCCAGTGCCCCTTACCCCATGGAACTGCAGTAAGGGTAAGCCTAATAAACCTTGTTTTAAAACACTCAACAGGGGCATACAAATTCAGGAAAAATTAAAAGTATACCTCGAAAATGGACAGTCAGCACATAAATTGCACCGAAGGAGCACAGGGGAAATTTCCATTCCAGCTTGCAGCAAATGTAACCGTACTGTATGGATTGGTAGGAATCAAGAGTCAGTTTTTGTCGCTTATTTTCAAGCCAATTCACTGTGCTATAACCCAAATGAACTAGGTATGTGTGTGAGGGGGGGAAAAACCTACTGGGTGGGAAATAACCTAATACTACCACGAAATTCCAGGAGAAGACTTGAATGTGGGGAAGTAAGGGAAAAATATGTATTAAACTTTTTGTATGCTCTGTAACCTTATATGAAATAAAATAAAAACTATAGAAATCAGTAGAGGTAATAAGTAGGGCACGAATTAATGGGTTAATATAAAAGGTGGGGGATTGTTATGTGTAACAGGTATAATTCGCGCCATTTTTAGCATGATATATATAATAAATATTTGTTAGAATGTACCCGTTTGTATTAGAAGCGCCCCCCCCCCCCCCAGGCAAAACCAGGTGTGTGTTGAAACCCGATTTACAAGCAAAGGGATGTGGCTCGCCAGGAGATGGGCCTTATCTGAAGCAATACGGAGACACCCAGGCGCTGATCATCGCGTGAAGGACCTGAGATGGATATCAGGAAAATCCCCCCGGGCCGATACATGTGAATACCGTGTTCCCATAAATTTCATCAAGGGTTTCAACGACTCCGGACTTCAAATTGTTCTACCTTGTCGCCAAGAAGGAAGAATGGTGGTGTGTGGGCATAGAGGAAAACCTCCGCTGAGGCAGACTTCCGTGTCTCGCACCCAGCGCCGATCCCGGGCTCGGCGCTGCCCTTTTCCTTGTAGCTGGCTAGTTAGATCTCGATTGCTAAAATAAATTTTAATTTGGCTGAATCATTTTTCATTTATAACAGAGGGACAACAGGGCTGCCCCCTCCATTTAAACTTAGGAAGATGAAAATGGGGGGGGGGGGGGGGGCGGGGAGGTTAATCTCAAGTCAAAACCCATCATACGACAACGATATTTTCCACTTCCATTTAAAATAGAACTCAGGGATTCCCTGTCACCCTGGGATACCCCTAACACCCTGAAAAAAGCAGGTTTTCCTTCAATCAATACCCTTAAAACCACAAGTGAAGAGGGATGCCCCACCAGTTCAGACACGGTCAATAATGGAAGAGAAGTCGCTAGCCTCGATTTGAATTTCTTTTGTCCTCAAAATCTCTTTTTTTTTTTTTCCTGGGAGCAACGGGAAGGGATTGGCAAGACGAAATTTAAAAGGGAAAGGAGAAAAGTCTCTGCTACAAATGCACATGGGCTCACCTGTTTTGGCTGCTGCTTCCTGGCACAAAGGTTTGTCCCTCGGCACTTCCTTTGAGCAATGCTCCAGGTATCCAAGTGCGTATCCAGGGGATCCTCCAGACCCTGTCTGAAGCTCTCACCGTCCTTCCAAGGACAGCCCCGGGAGTCCCTCATAAACTCCTCTTCTCCAGCAGCTCCGTGCAAGAGTGAGCTGAGGCAAACCCCCTAAAACAGCCCCCAGCAGGAGCCGGCCCCTCCTCATCCTCACAGCTCACACCTGGGGCTGCTCTGAGCCCTCATCATCCTCACAGCTCACACCTGGGGCTGCTCTGAGCCCTCATCATCCTCACAGCTCACACCTGGGGCTGCTATGGGTTTCTTTCCAAATGAATTTAGAGATAAATTCCTATTCTTTACCAATACCTATAAAAACGAAACATTTGCCAGGATTTAGTAGTATTCTACACACCCCCCTCCGTGTGCATTTTGGGGCAGCTTTGGGTCCCTCGGGGGGACGGCACCCGGCAGGACCCCCCCTCATTCGCCACCCACCTGCTCCTCCGCCGCAGCGTGCGTCCCTCTCCTACGGACCTTAGGGTGTCCCAAATGACACCAGAGCCCCGAGTCTTCACCCCCTTTTCCTCACCCCCAAAGAAGGCACAGAACAACTCAAACTGCCCTGGACAGCAGCACAGCACTTAACCCCTCTCACACCCTACTCACCTTCTCCTCCACTGCATCTTCACTCTCTCAGTGACATTGGGGTGCCCCAAATTACAAACTGTTGTTGCGTTAATAATGCCATTTACATACGTACAGCCCCCCTCCAGAAGGGGCCTCCATTTAAGTTCTTATATTCTAAAACCTTGTATAGAATAGATATATTTTTATTTTAAAATCCATCTATATACAAATATGTTTTTCTGTATACAAAAATGAGAAACTTTAGAGGTTCTAATACATAAATGAGCATGAGCAGAAATTCTGTATTTATTTCAGATATGCTGATGCCCACAGTTACACAAGCACAGTGTGCCAGTAATAACATTACTATCTATATTTAATACTAGGACATTTTGAATGGCAATATGTAACAAACCAAGTATGTCTCATAATCTGCTATTCCAAGAACACTAATTATAAGCTTGTAACATGCAGCTTGGGATCTATCTGTAATTACCTCACTTCTGGTTCAATTACACCTCCTGACTGTAAAATCCCTGATAAACCAGTTTTAATCTATTACTCTCCTTAAGCTAAAATAATGGTGACAACATAATGACATTAACATTTAGAATTATATTATTGCATATATAACACAGAACTTTATCCAATACCAAAAGGTATTGAGAATCTATTTAGTCTGCTTTTTTATATTCTGTGAACACAGCAAATTACCATAACTGTACCGTTGCTAAAATATAATTTTAATGTATCCAATTCCTAGAGAGTGTATATCATACAAGAACAAATATTTGCAAAGGTCTGGGTTCACTTCTAATTTCTTGCAAAGAATTATCTCTAATCAGCTGCATATATTTTAGTATCTTGAAGTACTGATGTAAAAGTATGTATTAATTTGTATTTGTAGTTGACTTGCTTTAATAAAATACAGAAAACTTTGCTGTCATTCCTCAGAAAAAGTTTTGTGAAGAACAGCTCTATTATTTTTGTATGACTGCTATATATGATAATGTATGATCCAAGTGATTACAGAAGAATTAATCTATACTTACAGCAAGTCTCAGAATTTCACACATAGACGTTTCTTTAGGATGTGTTTTTCCACGGAATGCAGTTCAGCAGCAAATAAACTTAGAGGGAACACCTGGAAAACTTTCAGTGTTGATATGACTACAGGGCACACATCATTATTTTCAGGTCTCAACACTGTAAACCACAAAGCATCAAATAACCTCAAAAAGCAACAGACTGAAGACATCAGTCCACTGCCTCCAGAAATGCAGCACATACAAACAATGAGGGTCAGTGTGACAATTAGCACTGCAAGTGCCATTTACATTCCTTTTTTATTGGTGTTGCAAAACTAGAAAAACCAGCTTTCATTAAAAAAAACAAAAAAAACCCAAAACAACAACAACAACAACAACAACAACAACAAAAAAAAAAAAACCAAAAAAAACAAAAACAAAAACAAAACAAAACAAAACAAAAAAAAAACCAACCCAACCAAAAAGGGACCAAAAGTAGCCCTAGGACATAGGAAAAGGCACTACTATACACAAAAAGAACTTGTCAGGACAACAGAAAACCATCTTTCCATGTCTCACGGGCAAGGTAACAAAGTCTCACAGTTGGCCTAAACTGCTTTCTGCTAAAATACCACAGCAAAAATTCTCACCAAGACATTTCTAAATGTTTCTGTAAACACAATGGTTGAAGAATACTGAACCACACTAGATAAATATAGTTAACCAGAGTTGAAAGTAATTGTTCTTAAAAAAGTAACAATTTCTAACTACAATTACACATTATTGTCCGATAGGCTCAGTGTAAATAAAACCAAGCCAAATGAAACAAAACCAAAACCACAAACGACCCCCCCAAACCCTACCCTGACATAACAAAGTTTGCTTTAGTCTAAAATGCCGCTGAGTTTCAAAAGAAAGTCTTTATCATAGACTGTACAGCTGCAAAAATATACATTAACAACTACAAGATATTTTAGGACAGGAAAGTGTGTTTGAAAATGCAAATATAGTCCAATTTTATACTTTCTCAGTAAAAACAATTGAGAGAAACTGTGTTGAAGTCAACAAAATAACATTATTAAACCCAACTCTGCTCTTTAAGGCGATCTTCAGTCAAAAGCTTGACACAGAAGCATACAGAAATGTATTAAGTATTTTATCCTAATTTTCCCTTCCCAAAAGACCTCCAGTGTTCCTGAAGATTGATATTGCTTGAGAAGTCTTTATGTTTAGTTCTCACAGAAAAAGTGCAACGATTTTTGGTTTTATGCTATCTCAGCCTTTGTACAAAGGATGCTAAAACCCAAAGGAGAGTGATTTCAGTACTGCCTCGGGCCCTTTCTTTAATGCTGATACAGTTCTAAAAGCCCTGTTTTCATAGGACAGAAGAATCAAGAGAAAAGAAGAGGCACAGGGAAGAAAAAAATAGGTCACAAAAGTGCAGGGAGATGGGGAATGGCAGGGCAGGGAGGACGCAGGACACACAAAACAGAGTCAGGGCCCAGGGCTGGCTGCAACTCCAGTTGTCAGTGCTGCTTCTTCTCCTTCTGTCCTCCCTTCCTGCTCAGCACCTCATCAGGGTGCTCGCCTATCCTCCACCTAAGAACAACCTGAACACTAAGAATAGTTAGAAGAGACAAAGCTGTAAATATTACTTTAAAATTAATAGCTAGAGTGAGTAGCCCGAATATCACGGGCTACCACATGTGGTTTCCAGTTCTGCAAATACAGACTTTCTCTCCCACAGAAACTCCTCCCAGTACCGCGCAGCTTTGCCTAAACAAGGATTTGAGGACTCTGCCACATTACTATAGACCATATCCTCTTTCACTGTATCCAATACAGTAGAACTGGCATCTTCCACCTCTCCTAAAAACCAAGAAGAGAACAGCACAGTGCCTTGGGACATCCACAGAATGTGAGGCAGTCTAAGGGATGGCAGTGGGTTTGTCTGCATCAGCAGAGCTCCTCTGAGTCCTGCCCTGCTGCTCCTGAAGCCTCTTGGGATTCAAGTTCCTTCAGCTCAAAGCTCCCAGTTCCAGGGAGTGTCCCAGTACTGGGACAGCTCCCAGTCCCAGTTCTGCTGCTCCCAGCAGGAGACACCTTCCTGTATTTGTGTATGAAAGCATCAGTCTTGCCCAGGCTAATGGCATAAACACCCTCTGGCAGCAGAGACCCAAAATGTCTGCTGATAATGGGTTCTCCACCTCCCTGTGCCAAGGAGGACGAATTCCCATCCACGCTCGGGGCTGCTCCACTGTCACCATCAGCAGAGGCACCTTCAGCACACCTGGTCAAACCATCCATGGCTTGTGCAGGGGCTGCTCCACTGTCACCATCAGCAGAGGCACCTTCAGCACACCTGGTCAAACCATCCATGGCTTGTGCAGGGGCTGCTCCACTGTCACCATCAGCAGAGGTCTCAGCAGGGTCACCTCCCGCACACCTGGTCAAACCATCCACGCGTCTGTGGAGCTCCTGGCTCAGCAGCAACACCAGGGTCCCTCCAACACGAAGCACTCTGGCAATCACAGGAAAAAGAAAGGTTAGGTGTTGATCCCTCCTGGCACCCCTTTGCTTGTGCAGAACTTTGCCACTGCTGACACTTCAGATGCCACCTACATTCAATGAAACACCTGAGCATGTCACAGCTCAGCTCAGTGAGCTGCACCTCCAAGGGGAATTTAAATCCCAGATCTTCCTACCTCTTTCTAAATGGGAGAACAGGGCCCTGTCCTGACTCCAAAACATTTCTGATGTTAGCAGGGAAGAGGGACTCATTTTTTACCCACCTCAGCATTGTTTCAAGGATTGAAACCATCAAGCCCAGGGTTTTTGGAGATTGCAAAGGAACAGCTTCCCAGTGCAGCAAGCGCTGCTCAGATTAGTAGGGTAATTCTGAAACTGGCCCTTCCTTTTGGAAACTTTAAAAGGTCTGCCCTTTCCCTGTTCCACTGATTCTTAATGGCTTGCAAACTCAGGAAGCAGAGGAAAATTAACCACTGTTTGCAATTAATTTTTCTAGGTATACGTCCAAACATTACATGTGGCTTTGAAAGAGGGGGAAAAAAATACTATCCTGACTCAGTTTACAGCAAGTGGTTAGAACAGTTTTACTGGCGAGGCTATCATGGTAATGGCCCCTTTCCTCATCTCCACCTTCCAAAGGGAATATTTTACTTAGGATGGACCAATAGAACAAATAAGGCCAGAAGACAAGCATGGTAAGATTGCCACACCATTCTGGAGCCACACCACCTTCTCCACCACTTCCCACCACATTCCTGCATTGGCTGAGTGAGATCAACACCCACTGAAGAGCAATCCTAGAGAACGGGCTTCTTTTCAGGCAAGAAGTAGAGGGGAAGATGGCTTGACCTCTTTGTTAGAAGCAGCCCAGCTATCACCTTGGCCCAACTCTGCCACCAAATGACACGGTGAGAGATGAAAGAACACACCAAAAACCAGCCCAGGCTGCTAGTGAGGCATTCCTGGACAGCAAGGACAATCCATGCCACTTCTTCTAGTCTGAGATCCTTCCTGCCAAGGCAGGCTGGTCAAAGCTTGGCTGTGACCTCAAAAAGGAAAGACTGATTTTATACAAACAGGCCTCAGCTGAGAAAGGATTATAGCTTTATTTGCCTGGCCATGATTTAGCTTTGTCCGGGTAGGCCTCTCTTCTTTCTCCTTTCTGCCACGCTTCGGAGTGTGGCTCAGAAACATTTCACCATTGTGCCTTGCAAAGAGCATTTGTGAGCATGGCTCACACAGGATCCTCCCCTGGCAGCTGTGCTGCCATCGGCACTCACCACTGGCGAGACACAACACAACAGCCTCCAAGGGACAAATAAAGGGCTGAGACTGCCACAGCCTGCAGGGTCACACTACAAAGCTGAAGACTATGGAATAAAGCAGATCTGAAGCTGGCTGAATGCTCAGATCACAAACTGCCATGGCACTTCCATCAAACCCCAAGTGTGTCAAAGGCCACATGTACCTCTCCATTTCCTGGAGAATATCTGGCAGGAGCTGGGCATCACTCGTGGTCTTGAACTTCTTCCCAAATGGAATATCCGAAATAACGCTGTCAAAGCTTTCTGAAGGCAATGGCAGTGCTGCAGAATAAAGGCAGGTCTTTATTTATCTCTGACTTCTGTGTGAAAAATGCACAACAGCTATGCCCCTGTTCCCCCTTCAACACTGCCTGCCAGCTCTGTTTGGGTTATGCAGATTCACATAACCCACATTTTGGGTTATGCAGATTCACATAACCCACATTTTGGGTTATGCAGATTCACAGTTCCTTCTTGTACTTGCCCTCACAAACTCCACCGTGGAGCCACCACCCCCTCTGCAGACTGGGAAGAGAAAAATGTGTGGCAGCACTGTTCAGTCTGCAGAGTCTCTGCTCCTGAGGATGTCTGCCTCTGCAGCAAGACTCCCCTATAGGGCACTACGTGGTCCCAAATTAACTGCTGCCTCTCAACGCTCAGCACATCTTAAACATGAAAATCATTGAGGAAAACAAAAGAAGAGCTAAGTTTGTGAGCACTTTACTCAGTGCAAATGTTCAAGTGCACAGGTATGAAGGCAAGGAATCGCCCCAAATTCCTCTCCATCCCCCTTTTCTCCTCCCAGGAATCTGGTTATAGCCAGCATCACTTGGATTCTGTCAGAGCTCATGTCCTTGAAGTGTCACCTTAAAGCTTCTGCATCCCAGCTGAGGTCAGCTCCCCTAAGGAAGATGCAGCACTGCACCTGTGGTGATGAAGGTCAGCCACGTGCCAGGCTGAGACCCCCTCCTCAGATCCTGGGGGTCCTTCATCCTGTGACAGGCAGTACAGGCCAGGCTGAGAAACTTCCTGGGACCCTGGGGGGCCCTCCATCCCATGCCAGGCTGTGCAGGCCAGGCTGAGACCCCTCCTCAGACCCTGGGGGTCCCTCCATCCCTCAGGGTGCTCCAAACTGACTGGACACAGCCCTGAGCAGACAGCAGGACTAAAGACTCCCAACAGTCCCTCCTCACCTAAACTCTGCTGAGATTCTATGCCAACTTTTCTACAACTAGCTGAAGATGCTTCCTGGACCATTCTTGGGTCAACACCTGCAGCACAACAACTAGGTATCAATTTCATCTGCAGATGAAAGGACATTTCACCTACAGCCCTGCTCAAGATATGCAGAAGAAACAGCTTCTGACCAGTGATGAAGACACCAACTTACTCAGTTTAGAAAACCTGACAGTAAAGTACCTTCCATTATCGTAGAAATGAAAGTCAAACACAGCTTTTAAGTGAGAAATAAACCTACATTTTAATAAAAATTAAATAATATTTCTTACCATTCCATTAAGAAATAAATACTGCAAGGTAAAAAAATATGTGCACTTCATCACTCATGCACAGGGAAAAACAGCCAGCTTGCCTGTCATGGATTTCATATAGGCATAATTTAGCCTCAGACTCTGAAGTCCAGAATAAGGTCATGAAATGATTCCCTTCTCTACAGACTAGCTTGTGAATTAAGAGCAAACAGATTCCCTCTTAGAGGAGAAAGGCATCATCATTCAAAATACTCCTACTGCAAAACATGAACAATTCAGCTCAGCTTAATGAGTTCTCACCATTACTCAACCTAGTAAATTTAAACTACAGGCTGCATTTAATTTGGATTTGTCCTGGCTGTGTTCCACTAAGATACAAAGAACTTACGTGGCTCTTACTCTTTGTAGTATTGTGGTGGTAAATCACACATTTACCATGAAGAGAGACAACTACTGTCCATGCCAGACAATAGTAATTTTTATTGTCTTCTGCTGACTTCATTCTTATCAAAGTTCCAGGTGCAGGCAGTAGGGAGGAAGAACAAATAATTATCCCTTCACTAGCATCAGCAGCAGAGCCACCACCCAGGTATTTGTTGGACGTTAGCTCCACAATGTATCACCTCAAGAGAACCTACCTGTACAATCTCAGAAACACAGAAAAAAAAAATCACCTGGAAATCCCACAGACATACCTTTCACAGAAGCTTTCAGCAGCTCAATCTTGTCCATGAAGCCTGCAGTTCTGATATTGCCATCTGCACCCTCTAACTGCGAGTCACTTATATCAGCACCCCAGTAATAGGCTTCCTGTCCAGAGACAGAGAGGAGTAATTCTGTTAACACTCGAGATATTTATTTTATAAACCCTTCTCAGAACTGCCTTGTTGCACAGCTCTTGCAAGGCAGCCCCCTTCCTGGGACACCTGCTGTTGTTACACAGAGCATTTCACAATCCAGAGGGTGGAGGAATGGAGGAAGTGTGTGCTGTCTCCATTTAATGTTCAGAAATATTAATGTTCAGAAGTATGTGCTGTCTCCACTCCTTTAATGTTCTGGTCTGCTCAGGACACTTGAAATGCAAATATCAAGAGCATGTCCTAACAGCACGACCCCAGCTAGGTAGAGCCAGCCCCACTGCCCCTAATGCTGACAAGCGTCCCATGACACCGACTCCTCCGACCCCAGGACAAGCCCAGGAAGCTTCATAAGCTTGTGGCTGCTTCACACAAACCCTGCAGTGGGAATCACCAGCTGCACCACCCTGCAGGACATGTTCATCTGGGGGAACCTTTGTACTGGAAGATTGGTTTGGTTTCACCTTCCCAGTCAGCAATGGGCTTTGGCCTAACTGGCAGAGAGAAGACCCTGTCCCACAAGTACCAGTTTCCCTGCAGAGGTCCAGCAGCTGGGACTGGGATACTCACAGGCCACTCCTTGGCAGCCTCCAGCAGGATTGTTCCAAGCCCACACATGGGATCCAGCACAAGGGCACCAGCCTGCAGAAACAGAGGGGTTACTGCATCCCCAGCAAGACAGACTCCTCAGCTAGGACAGAGCCCACAGACGGATGTGCATAATCCCACTGAATCCAGCACAGGTTAACAATAACCTCTGGTAATCCCAGGCCAAACTCGCCTGTAAGAGAATATGGTAAAAAGCACCAATAGCTTCACTGCAGACAGCCCTGAGGTGGCAGTCAGGAGGAATTATTACTAGTGGACTGCAGACAGACATTAATTAATCTGTGAAAAGAGGTCACATTTCCTTGGAAAACGACACCAAACAAGGTTTCATTTTCTCATTGTCACTGAACAGCAGCAAAAATCTTGCCACTTAGACATGTACCCGTCCAAGGATTAGCTCTGCTGAGAAGCACCTGGAATTACAGCAGACACCTGGCTGAACTGCAGGTGACAGCACACTCCTCACAGGCATGGCAGACCCTGTCCACATGCACCAGGGAATGGGGCACTGAAATCACCCCACCCCTTCCCAGTGAATGAGGAGAATGGGGCACTGAAATCACCCCACTCCTTCCCAATGAATGGGGCATTGAAATCACCCCACTCCTTCCCAGCCCCAGCCCCCATGAGCAGCACCCCCTCCCTTCGTTCAGGACCCATTTCTTGGCAAGGAACTTTCACTGACCCTGATTTCAGCCAGAGATGCCATGGCCCATGCCACTGTTGACCGCAGTCCTGCTGTTCTGATATACTCTCTGTTTGCCAATGGCAGTCTGCAGACAACAAAAAACCAAAATAATTAACTAAAACAACAGCAGAATCACCAGAAAAGCCCATGTAATGTCAAAGAACAAATGAACTGCACAGATCTCCTGAGAGACAGAGAAGTCTGCTTTTAACTATAACTCACTGCCAAGCCTGTTCTGTGTGTTCATTCAAAACCCAGGCAGATCACAAGAATAATTTGAAAACAGTGATTATCAAACCAAAAGATAAATACTCATGGTGGAGAGCAAGATTTACAAATCCTGCCTGCTCTGATACTGCCAGGACAAATCTGGTGGGGAGAATACTTACCTGAAAAGAGGAATCCCCACCACAGAGTGAATGTCATTAAGATGTACAAAGATCTAAAAGAGGACAAAAAAAACCAATCCAAATATTTTAAAGTCTCAAACTGACGCAACAATAGCTTTAACTCATTTAAACCAGACACAAATGCTTCTACAAATTTCTGATTTCAGTTTTGAAGAATAAAAATGCACACTATAAACAATAACAATGAACTGGAAGAAATCCCACTAGATGATGTGAATGCCACTTTAAAGATGATTTAATGCTTAATCAAGCTGAAGGGGATTTTGTCAGCCAGGAATCCATCAGCAAGCACTTGAATTCCTAAGGGGGCTTATTTTTTCTTAACACAGCAAGGGAATTTTTAGTTATAACTCCATTTACTACAAGTGGGAGAATATTATTCCCTGTATACTAGCAACAAAATAAATAAATAAATAAGAAAAAAAAAAACCAAACCAAAACAAAACTAAAAAAAAAATCAAACAATCAAACAAAAAACTGAAACCAAACCCCACAAAAAAACCCCAAAAACAACAACAACAAAAAAAAAAAAACCCAAAAACAAACAAAAACACACAAAGAAACCCCACAAAACAAAAAAACACCAAAAAAAAAAAAAAAAACCAACCAAAAAAACCCCCACCAAGCAAAACAGATAAAAACAACTAACCCCACCATTATCCCCACTAAGTGCCACTAAGGGGCAATTCAGATAGAAGTTACACATAAATAATCATTCCAGAAATGTAGGCAGCTACAAAAAATTGTAGCTCTCTCTCCCATAGAGAGCATCCCAAAAGAAGACTGAGCTCTCCAGCAAGTATTGCATGACTGCAATCTGTGTCCCCAGAAAGCATGATGCTTTCTGAAACAGGAAAAGGCAAACATGATGCTGCTGAAAAATCCCAGTCCTCGGCACCTGAACAGCTTCAGAGAAAAAATCTGGGCAAGAACAGGAGGTGCACATGAGCCTCACCAAAGCTGGACATAGTGCTCAGTGTGGGAAACCAGTGCCAGGAAATAAACCCAGAGTTTCTACAGGTCTGGGATCTCTCAGCCTCAGAGCTGAGAGCAGCTTCCATATGCCAAGGGCGGGGATGGACAAACATCCCTAGAGAAATGCTCCTTGTCAGGAGCAAGGAGTCCTCTGGGAGGTCTCTGGGGACCAGATGGGGTGCACTAAGGGAGCTGCTTGTCACAGACAGGCCCGGGGCAGGCTCTTCCTTTGGCATTCTCCAGTCCAGCTCCTTGAGAACAGCCCATGCTGCCTGCTCCCTTCCCCTCCAGAGGCCACAGACACCCCATGGCTCAGGTGAGTTCCATGTTCACAGTCAGAGCCCAGCAGTCTGTGAGGTGCTGGATCCTCCTCCTCTGGGGATCCTTCCACAGACATCCCATGGCTCAGGTGAGTTCCATTCTTACACAGAGCCCAGCAGCCTGTGAGGTGCTGGATCCTCCTCCTATGGAGATCCTTCCACAGATGCCCCATGGCTCAGGTGAGTTCCATTCTTACACAGAGCCCAGCAGTCTGTGAGGGTTCTGGATCCTGAAACTCCTCTAGGGATCCTTCCCCTCCCACACAGGCCCCGCAGCCAGGCTGGGTTCATGCCAGAGCTCTGGAAGCCACAAAAACACCAGGGCCACACACATGCGTTGCTCAGCACCACCAGCTGATTTCCAGGTAAATTCAGTAGCAGAAAGACCAGCAGGGAGAGGCTACGGTCCCACGTGCAAAGGGAGCAGGGAACAAAACCAATTGGGGTGATTCTGGAAGCATCCACAGGCACACAAGTAGCCTTACCTCCAGGTCAGGGTCCCGCAGATCAGCACGCCACCCGCACTGCTTCACCAGCGCCGTGCCAATGGCTCTTCCGACCTCCTATGAGGGGGAGAACAGTCACAGCCAGTAAAAAACCACAGAATTTGGGAAACTGCAGAGCACAGCCTTGGATGTGCAACCCTCAGAAATCCCTGGGAAAAGAAAGAGTCTATGCCTAAGAGAGTAACTCACACAATTCACAGCAGAAAAGGTACAACAGGGCAGAGCAGGTGAGTGAGGGGCAAAGCAAACACACCACATGGCAAACAAGCAACACTCAGCTGCAGCAAGAGAGAAGAGGTTGAAGTTCCAGTCCTGACCGAGTTACAACAAAATATTCACTTGAGCTGGACTTGATCCTTGTGGGTCCCATCCAACTCAGAATATTCTGTGACTACCATCATTTTGGAATTTTTAATCACATGCACAAAATATTTCTGATAGCTCTAAGGCAGATTACCCAACAGAAAACCTGCAAATGCACAACTACACCTCACAGTTTTAATGCTTTCATTACATATAGGAAGCTCTGATTACCTTCAGGGCAGAAGTTCAAACATAGCAGGAATTCAGGCAAACACCCTTGTAGGCAAGCCCATGTGTCTCACCTCACCAAGGTACTAGCTTTAGTAAGAAAAAAATCTAAATTACTGACACCTTCAATTAGGAGACACCTGCCCAGATGGGAAGAGGACTGGGCAGAACAGACCTATGGAGGACTGTATGCCACTACTCTTTCCCAAGGACCAAGCTCCACTTCTCCCAAGACTCATCCCAGGACTGTATTCCTGAAGAATAAATCCTGCCCAATATCCAACCAGAGGCAACTGAAGCTGCAAGTTCTGGCTTCTACCCCTTGGTCCAGACTGCCACAACTGAGAGGAGTGTGGCCCCATGGTCCTTACAATGGCCCTTCAAGTACCTGTAAATTATCCAATCACTCCTCAGCCTCCACAGGCTCAGACCCTCAAACTCTTACCTTTGCTTATCCTCAACAAAAGGTATTGATTTGAAAAACATGAAGGGTAATAGTGCACAGAAATTAAAAACAGCATTTGTATTTCCACTTGTTTAAGGGGAATGCAGGTTAAGGGCTTTTTGAGAAAATACAGAAAAAGCTTACAACAGTTTATTATTCCAGAAGACACAACACAACTGAAATGACAAACAAACTACACACCTCTGTTTACCCTTGCTGAATTCTTTTAAAGCAGGTACCTCAGCGTACCTGTGAAGTCAGTATTCTGGCAATTGCTCCACTGCAACGACAAGACACTCTGAAGCTGAAGCTAAGCTCCTCATTAGCAGCAGGATCCTCTCCACTGCCTCTGGAAGGGAATTCTGAGGAAGGCCTGCTCTCAATCCAGCACTCCTGCCTGCTCATTCTGTCTGGTGCCTCACAGGTCTCTACAGCTCCCACCTGACACTCCTCAGACACAACTGCTCTCACTTGCTCTGTTTTCTGCCTTTTACTTGCAGTATTTGTCTCTTCTTCTGACTTTCTCTTCAGAGCCAATGTGCTTTCTTGAAAGCCATCATCTGTTTTCCTCTTGTGTCCATGAAGCTTTCTCCAAACAGAGATAATATCCAGCCAGTATTTTGGGTCCTCAATGACAAGGCTTTTAATTTCATGAAGCATTTTTCCTGGAAGAAAAAAGCAGATTTGGGTTAAGTACTTCAGCCTCGGCATTTCACTTCCCTAGGAACTGAGAACAGCTGTTCACAGCAGCTGTGTTCAGATTTCATAATGTGTGAATCCAGAATCACAGGCACAGCTGAGTCTCAGCACCCACCAGGACCAACACAGGCACCCCTCTCATTACCAGCTCTGCACAACCAAGACTAAATCACACCAGGGTTGAATTCTGCACAAGAATTCAGCAGCTGGAGAAAACCAGAGCACCTGTGAGAGTCATTCCCAGGCACAGAGCAGCAGCCTACCATGGCACCCTCCCCAGAAAGCACTTGGCCCAGGATAAAGCGATGCAGGACACTTTCCCGAATTGAAAGACAGATACAAACATGAATTACTTTGAGTCATCTCAGGCAAAACCAAGTTTATTCTTTCAGAAAGAAAACTTCTGCTTCCCATTCATCACTGTGCTTTCATGTGTGGGTAGTCCTATGCTAGCCACAAGAGAGGCATGAGGAACAGAGAGGTCAATTCACTTAAATATATCACAGCTGGTCAAGGAAAAAAAAAAAAATAAAGGCCTTTCCAGTTATCACTTGAAATTTTAGAATCATGATCAAATTTCATCCTCAAAGCTGAAGGTAATCTCCCAAATAGAAATCCACCAGCAGACAGGTATCAATCCATCTAACTTGAAATTCTCAGTCCAACACTGACAGAGCATGACCCAAGCAGCTGAGACTTAGAAGGAAGCTAAGTACGTAAGAGTAAACTGACACAAGATATAGGTTGGGGTTCACTTTGTTTAACAGAAAATAAGACTTATTGTTAAAATAAACACAAAAGATTCAGAACTGAACTTTGGCTTTCGGGAGGAGTGTTCTCTTTTTTTGAGGCCGGGTGGGAGAGAGAGTCTCTAAAATACACATATACACTTAGTGCCAGCAGAATACAGGCTAGAAGATAGTTATTGAAAGCAATTTAAAAGCCCTTTTCAGGTCAAAAAAATGTTGAAAACACACGTGGGTGAAAGACACTACCGAATCGATTACTATCAATTAGAACTACAGCCCCTAGTAAAAAACCAAATACCTCCAATTTTATAACCAGAACTCAAAGCAAGGCTTCCCGTTCCTGCGCAACCGTGTCCGTACCTCTGTTCCCGGACACCGGCAGCGGGCTGTGCTTCTTCAGCAGCAGGAACAGGCGCTCCCCCGAACGCAGCTGCCGCAGCTCACCGGGCCTCGCCGCCGCCCTGAAGAATACTTTTCCCGAGACGCAGTCCACCTCCGGGGAGAACACCCGTCGGACCCGGCCGGGCGGCCCCGGCTGAGCCCTTCCGCAGCCCCGCGGGGCCCCTCCGACCCCGGCCGGCCCCGCGGGCAGCGCAGTCCCGGCTCCCCACGGGTGAGCCCCTCCGACCCCGGCCAGCCCCGCGCGAGGAGCGGCACAACCCGGGCCGTGCTCGCCGGACTCCGGGCGGGGAGCTCCCTGCTGAGTCGGACCGCACCGCCCGGGTGATCACCGGCTCCGGCTCCCCGCTCACCCGGACCGGACCGCACCGCCCGGGTGATCACCGGCTCCGGCTCCCCGCCCACCCGGACCGCACTGCCCTGGTGATCACTGGCTGCGGCTCCCCGCTCACCCGGACCGGACCACACCGCCCGGGTGATCACCGGCTCCCCCTCTCCGCTCACCCGGACCGCACCGCCCGGGTGATCACCGGCTCCCCGCTCACCTCGGTGGCGCCGAGCCGCGCCCGCACCTCCCGCGCCAGGAAGGGCTCCAGCCCGCGGCCCGCCGTGCAGAAGAAGCGCCCGGGCTCTGCCGACATCTTGGCGGGGCGGGGCCTGCCCGGGGGCGGGATTTAAAAGCGCCCGGTTTTTGTATTGTTTCCGGATTTATTTTATTTAGCCTGCGGATACTCAACCCGTATGTGCTGTTTGTGCAGGACAAACGCGTTTTCCGTACGGAAATGCTCTGGACACTTGTCACCAGCTGTGCAGCAGGGCTGGCTCAGGCACTTCCAATGGCTTTATTCTCTGTACAATTACTCCTGTGTACTGATGACTGTATATAAATAATACAGATACACACAGTATAGTACACACGATTGTTTTCATTGCAAATTTAGGAGTGAAAAAAAAACTTTCCATTGTTATTCTACACAAACACTTCAGTAGAATGTTCCAGCTGTTGTTTTGGCATGGCCTGCAACTTCAAAGGAAAAAGGACAGGCAAATATATCTATTCAGAGCTCTAAATTCACTAAGTAGTAAATTACACAAGACAGATACCAGCCAGCAGAATACCGAGGATATGAATTCAGTACATTAGTGATTCTTCCTCCAAGGAAAAAGAGAAAAATCTTGCAAAAAAGAAAAGCTAGGAGCTTGCATTCTGTAACTAAGATAAATAATGTATGTTACAGCCTTTTCATCAAATGTTTGTAAATAGGTTTACAACTTTAGGCAAAGAAAATAAAGCTCTTGAGTTGGTCCTTGCACCCTTCACACATAAACAGCACTGTAAAGGTGCAAGGACCTCAGCAAGCACCTGCATTTCATGCTCAAAAGCTTCAGCGTGCATTTCGTAGACTTTCTGTATGGTACATACTCTGTTTATTAAGGCTACTGTGCAAAAAAGATTCTCAGCCACAGAAGGTGTTTCTGTAATTCTCTAAAAATGAGTAGTAACATTCCTAAAGTTTAGCAGGTCTGTGTGAGATTACTGAAAAAAAAAATCCTCCTTGTATTTCCCCTCAATGCTGCCCACAGGCCCCGCACCTGCACTGACAGGTGAGAGAACACTGGCAGCAGCCTGCACGGCCAGCCAGGTGTGGAGAAACGTGGGCTGATATGCACTGGGATTTACTTCAAAATATAGAAACATTTTCAATATAAAAATATAATTATAATATATTTTAATACATAAACATTTTAATATATAACATAACATAATATAATATTTTAAAATATACAAACAATTTAAAATGGCACAAAGCTTGGCACAGGTGCATCTGACAGTGCAAACACAAATATATGAGGCACCAACCATTCCGGCCAGATCTATTTTTATGTATCTTGCAATCACTGTCTTCATTTCTTGTTGTCAGATAAATGCTACAGCTTGTCAGCCTGTAAGAAAAATCAAAGTCAAGGTATCAGACCACTGTACTTTCCCTACAATTTATGTTTTGATCTTCCACTCCTGGAGCTGCTTAAATTATTTTATTTTTAAAAACACAAGCATTAATTTTCCTTTTCAAGATTTTAGACTCAATTATAGGAAACAGTTAAAACTGTATAGTGTATTTTGGAACAATAAATATCAGTGTCTGAATATTTTAACATTGAATTTTAATAAGGCCTGTCAGGATCATAGTTATTGCAATTCAGGGACTTAAAAATACAACAAACTTGAAGGCACAGACTGTTCAAGTAGTGAAATTAAGCAGATAGAAACCAGCATTCTAATTGTAATTAATTATTTTGCATTTGGACTCTCTTCAAGTTATCTACAGCTTTCTCTTCCAGGCAGTTATGATAGCATTTACAGGGAGATTTGGATTTAAGTTACCGTGAGGGACACAGCTTTTCAACTCTGGCAATTCTTCAGACATTCCAAGTGCTCCACCTGGCATATATTTGCATTTTCAGGATTTGAGTCATATATTCTGAGTAAATGAGAAAAGAAAAAATGCTGGTTCCTATAAACTGACAGTTAATGAAATGTAGACTGGATGAAGAAACTGGGTTTTTCCCTACTAGAGTAAAATTAGGCATTAGCAAGTTATAAAACCAGTATATTTGAGGTCAGTGTCCAGAGTTTTGCCATACAAAATGTATTCCTTTACACAGTGGCTCCTGTTTCATTGCATATAGTAAAAAGCTAGCACTGGCATTTACCTCACTTAATTTACAGAATAGACTTAGATTGACACTGCATAACATCCTAATTCGCTCAGTAGATCAAAATAAAAATGAACTAAAAAAATTAAATTAAAAATGAATTAAAAATTCTTAGTTCACTCCCTAGATAAATCCATGCTGCTATTTAAGTAACATGCTCTTTCAGCCAAATAGGACAGCGCAGACTTGAACAATCTTCTACTTCTGAGAAGTTGCTTTTACCTTGATTGCCAGCTAAATCTGTGTGAGAATTAGTAATTTGGGAATTACTAACGCAGAACAGAGCTTTTATCTAGAGTCTGCAAATGCAATATGCAATCAGAAGGAACTGAAGCATTTGGAGAAGACAGAAACGCTCAAGATTCTCATGGAAAAGCTTTCAGCATAAATGTCTGAGAATTACTTATTTAATATTTTTGTGCAGTTGGGTGTATTATTCAACAGACAAGACTCAAATAATGTAAGGTGAATGAAAAAAAAGATAATGAAAGTGTAAATTAGCACCCACCCCCTCTCCATGACGGTATTTAATAAACAGCCAACAGGTGTGAAAACATTAGATTGTATTGTTCTTACTGAGTTCAGTATATTCAAATACAGAAATATTTTCTGGACTGCTTAAAAGCTTACCCAGGAGCACAAAAATCACCACACAAATCCTGCTCTAAAATGCATAATCTTTAACTATCCAGAAAATTTTACTACAACAGGTTAAAGTTTCTTCTCTGTGTCCTCTCTAAATAAAATTTAAACATCAAATTAATACAGAAATAGAAGCTTGAGCATAAGCTCATACAATACAAGGGTTCTTCTCATCACCACCATCCACAGGACAGCACAACTAAGTCACAATTGCCCACAATTGCCCACAATCTAATCCACAATTGTCACAACTCAGACCTGAATTTTGGTGTCTGCTGCTGCTAAGTGCACACACACAGTTTTGTCTCTGTGAGCAGGATAAGGCCGATAAATGTATCCCGTTAGACATAAACAATACAACCTAAAGGAATTAGTGAGTCCCTTCAGGAATCCTAAATGAACATTTAAAACTAAACTGAATGCAATTTCTTAAAAATCATGGGCTGAGAGGAATAAGCCTCTTTGTAAGAGTCAGAATTCATTATTACATAAAGGAAACTTCCACACAAAATGAATTATGTCAGTGATGGAAGCACACACCAGCAATCCAAATCCCTGCATGACAGAACATGCCAGTTCACTAATAAAACTGAAGTCGTATCTCAAAGAAACATTTACAGTCATACAAATCCATTACACTAAATCCACGTTCATAATATCCTCACTTAAAAAAAGTCACAGCATAGTATCTAGGGAGTGCATTCAGCTTGTCAATTTTGATTTCAACCATCTAATTCAGACATGGATCAGAAATCTTCTCTACCTGCTATAAAACACAAAGCAAAAAGCAAAGCTCTAGAGAACATGACAAAAGTGTTAATTCTCACTGAAAAGTGATTTAAATAAACTTTAGCCTCATCAGAAAAGTTGGAATTGGGTGGGGGTAGGGAGGAAGAATCAAAATTCGGGGGGAAAAAAACCAAAGAAGTATAATTTAATCTCAGAATGGTTTACCTTGGAACGGACCTTAAAACTTGTCCAGTCCCATCAACCTGCCACGGCAGGGACCCCTTCCACTGTCCCAGGCTGCTCCAAGCCCCGTCCAGCCTGGCCTTGGGCGCTTCCAGGGACCCAGGGGCAGCCGCAGCCGCTCTGGGCACCCTGTGCCAGAGCCTGCCACCCTGTCAGGGAAGGATTTCTTCCCCGAGATCCTCTGGCAGAAGGAAGCCATTCTCCTTGTGCTGTCCCTCCAGGCCCGTGTGCCAAGCCTCTCTCCGGCTCTCCCGGAGCCCTGGGAGGGGCTCTGCCTGCTCTTTCTCCTTTCTCCTCTCTTCTTTCTCCTCTCTTCTTTCTCCTTTCTCCTTTCTCCTCTCTTCTTTCTCCTTTCTCCTTTCTCCTCTCTCCTTTCTCCTCTCTCCTCCCCTCTCCCTGCTCCGTCTCCGCCCTCAGCGCCCGGTCTCACGGCGCCCCCTGGCGGGCCCCGCGGCGGTGCGCGCATGCGCGATGCCGTTGCCATGGCAGCGGGAGCCAACAGGGAGGTGCCGCCATGAACCCGCCCGAGGTGGAGCCGCTCGTGTGCCGCAAATATGAGATCAAGAGGCGGCTGGGCAAGGGGGTGAGTGTCTGGCGGCGGCTGGCCTGGCCGGGGCTGGCCCGAGCTGGCGTTCCCTGTGGGAGCTGCGGTGGTCGCGGGAACTCGGAAGGCCCGTGAGAGCTCGGGGGGCCCGTGTGGCGTTCAGGGCACCGTGAGGGCTGCAGGCGGCCCGGGGCAGCTGAGGGGGTGTTTGGGAGTTCAGGCACCCGTGGGAACTCTGTCTGTCGCTCAGGGCCCGCTGGAAGCTCCCGGTGACCCAGGGGAGCTCCGGGGGACTGTAAAAAGTAAATAGTAAAATGGATCTGAGTCTCAAAGTACATTCTCTCTGTGCGTGCCAAATCCTTCTACATTTACTGTAAGCCCATCACTTCAGATCATGCTGCATCAAGGCATGTCTTCTTCATAAACTGTATTTTTATACATAAGCCAATGGTAATTTCTAAGATATGTCTCCTGAGACAGTCTCTAAGCCCTCCTGAGTTATCTACTTTTCTATTCTGGCAGCTCTTTGCTATCATTTAGTTGCGTTGATACGAGTATTTAAGTATTTCCCTCATTATGTTCACAGAGTCAAGGAGTCACTGAGGTGGAAAAGCCCTCTGAGCCTGTGGAGTCCAGCGGCTCCCCCAGCAGTGCCAAAGCCACCACTGACCCCTGTCCCCACATGCCACATCCATGTGGCTGTTAAATCCTCCCAGGGATGGGGACTCCCCCCTGCCCTGGGGAAGTCTGTGCCCAGGCTGCACAGCCCTTTGCAGGAGAGATTTTTCAAATATCCAACATCAACCTCCCCTAGCACAACTTGAGGCTGTTTCCCAGTTGCCAGCAGGGTAGTACTGTAGCATTTACCTGAGGTACTTGTACAGCTGTTTGTACTGCCTGGCAAAGGTCCTGGTGCCATGCTCCAGGACCACACACGTTGCTGGGAAGCCTGCCTTGATGTCCTTACATGAGTGTTAAATCACTAGAATCATACATTGCAGCTCTTTTGCTTTGGACAAGTATTTAAACACTAAATAGGCATTTCTGAGCAGGATGTGATCCCTTTGTGCAAAGGTAAAGCAGCTCCTAGGCTGTGGAAAGTCCAGATCAAATCTATGGCCTAAAATAAAAAAAACTGGATCTGTACCACAAGTGAGACTGAGTAATCATCATTTGCAAGTATCACAGTCATCCAGAATAGGGAAAACTCAGATAGAAGTTCCTGTTCCCTTAACAGACAACACAGCTTTTAACTGAAAAAAAAAGGTTTAGTGTTGGACCTGACAGTGGTGTGTTAGTGGTTGGACCCAGTGGTTTTGGAGGGCTTTTCCAACCTCAGCAATTCTGGGATGCTGTCACTACAGACTTTGGTAAAAAGTCTCTCTCCATCCTTCTTACCGCCCCCCTTTCAGTTCTGAAAGAGCACAGTAAGTTGTCCTTGGAGCCTTCTCTTCTCCAGACTGAACACCACAGGTGTCCCAGTCTGGCTCAGAGCAGAGGGTCTCCAGCCCTCGCAGCGTCTTCATGGCACTTATCTGCAACTGCTCACACCACTCCATGTTCTTCTTGTACTGAGCAGCGCCAAGCTGGATGCAGTGCTCCAGCTGGGAATCTCACCAAAGTCAAATGCAGGGAAGAACGAGCTCTCTTGACCTGCCAGCCACACCATGGCTGGTACAGGCCAGGTGCCATTGGCATCTTGCCACCTGGATACACCTGGTCTCATGTTCAGCCACTGTCACCAGCACCACCAGATACTTTTCCAGCTTTCCAGCCACTCTGTCCCAAGCCTGGCATGTTTTGTGGGGTTGTTGTGACCCACGAGCAAGACCCTGGCCCTGTTGACCCGTGCACCACTGGCCCATCCATCCCATCCCATCCCATTGATGCAGCCCTTTCAGGTCACACTGTCACAGAGGGAGATCAGACTGTCAGGCAGGACCTGCCTGTCACAGCCTGGCACCAGCTGGGCCCAATCCCCTGGTTTGTGGAATCCTGGCTGTGCTTCTTTTGGTGCATCCCAGGACATGGTTGGCTGGCTGGCTGGCAGGTTTTCATCCACCAGCACCCCCAAGTCCCTCTCAGGGCTGCTTTCCATACAGAGTTCTGAAACAGAACATTCTGGGTTGGAAGAGACTCTAAAGCCTGCTCATTCCCACCCCCTGCCATGGGCAGGTACACCTTACACTAGACCTGGTTGCTCCACGCCCCATCCAGCCTGGCCTTGGACACTTCCAGCAATGGAGCAGCCACAGCTTCCTGGGGCAACTGGTGCCTCACCACCCTCACAGGGAAGGATTTATTCCTAAATCCCATCTAAACCCTGCCCTCTGGCAAGTGGGAAGCCCTTCTAACTTGTGTTGTCCCTCCAGGACCTTGTCCAAAGTCCCTCCCGAACTCTCTTGGAGCCCCTTCAGGCTCTGGAAGGAGCTCTGAAGTCTCCCTGCAGCCTTCTCTACCCCAGGCTGAACAGCCCCAACCCTCTCAGCGTGTCTTCTGAGTCTGTCTCCTTGGCCTAATCTCTCTGTCTTCCATGTGGTGCCCATCACCTCTGCTCCAGTCCATCACTGAGCATGTTCTGGTTCCACTGCAGGCCTGGGCTGTGTGCAGGTGTCAGCACTCTGCTCACCTGTCCCTGTTTCTCTGCAGGCCTACGGCATTGTCTGGAGAGCAACCGACCGCCAGACAGGAGAAACAGTCGCTGTTAAAAAGATTTTTGATGCTTTCAGGAACAGAACAGATGCTCAGGTGAGAAATTAATGTCCTGATGTGTTCTGAGATGTGGTGGGATTCCATAGGTATTTTCAGGACTTTTCTCTCTGAAAGATAATTATGCACGTAACAATACAGTCTGCAGCTATATTGGGATAAAAACAAGCAAGAAATATCAAGCTTTGTGTATTGTGGCATGTACAAAAGAGGAGTGGATTTAACCCTGTCATTGGACTGCTTCTCTGTTCTGCTGTTTTCTTGAGGTGATAATAAACTGTTTTTTCTTTATTTCTAGAGAACATTTCGAGAGATTATGTTCCTGCAGGTAATGTCCACGTTCTCCCTCTTCTCTGATTTTTCATTATCTCTGATGTCTAAGTATTTTCTTCCCATTGTTTTCCAAAATGCAGCAGTCATTGATTAGTGTTGATAACTCTTTAATTTCTTTTCTGCACCATCTGAAGGGCAAAGAGCCTTTCAGGTTGAACCTACCTGAATGAAGCATTTGGCTTGTTTTTACTCTTTCCCCATTTTTAGCATTTTTAGCAATGTGTCTGCTGCACAGCACATCAGCACCTTCTGTCACTTCTTGCTGCTTTGTGGATAGAAACTGTTTCTTTTACATTTAAACTGCCATGATTGGAGGATGGCTGGGGTGGGAGAGGGATTTACACTCCAAAATTGTTTTCCTCCATCATGCTGTAAGCTATTTAATCATTTAAAATAATTGAACCAAAAGAAAAAGGGAAGTTCTGCAAAGAATAACTTAAGACTACTTTTGTTTTGATATGATTGACCTTATCAGTGGCATTCCGGTTATCTCTTCACTCCTCCTTAGACTTACCGTGTAGAAACATCAATATTTTGGAATAATGTTGTGATTTTCTAAGGACACAAGTGAGGCAGGGTTCATAGAAGAGGAATTTCCTAAGACTGCCACGTTTAAGTAGGAAAGAGATGATTTTTTTTTTTTTACTTTTTAGTCACTCTTGAAGCCTGAAATAGAAGCTGCAAACTTTAAAGCTAAAAATATAAACAGTTCCTTAGAAGTGAACTACCTTAGAAGTTCAATCATCTCTGAAGGTGCAGCACTCCTGGAATGGATGGATGGATGGAGCAGGGGGAAAAAGGATATTTCTTCTGAAGGAAAGGAGGAGTCACTAGGCAGAGGAGGGCAGGGAGAAGGAAGTTAATATGCTGCTCAGCCCATACTTCAACAACTTTTGGTTCTCAATAGATTTTAAGAATTTTAGTTTCCCCTCCTATTTTAAACCTCTTTCTTGAGGTTCAAGACTGAGGGCTCAGAAAGGAAAAGATGTGAAAAATACTCTGTTATTCATAACTGCATGTTTGTCTTAATTTGTTTGTCTGTGCATACTAATTGCTTTGTTCAATCTTGATGTTTATCACAAGGTCATTTGATGGACTAGGTTATTGTTTTATGTTATGTATTTCAATTATTCTAATTGAGAAGTTGCTGTAGAATCTGGGGTGTGAATGATTCTCTGATGCTCTGGTGGTTGCTTGCAGATTTTGTGTTTGCTGTTCCGTGTAGTTGTAGATCTACAGGTGTATTTTAGGCCAATTTTAGAATGTCATTTTGGTAAGTATGTTAGTAGCATTACTATTCTTTAAGCAAAGATTAATAGAACTGGCCCTAACAAGGTTTTTTCAAGGTAACGTGTTTTTTTAGTACAGATTAGAATTTTGTCATAACTTTCTGTTATCAGTTCCAGGGCAAAGCAGTGTGAGACAGTGGAATTTTCCTTCTTCAATAGCACTCAAGTAACACTGCCCAGATTTAGCTGAACATTCTATTATTATTATTATTATTATTATTATTATTATTATTATTATTATTATTATTCTGTTATTTTAAAACAATATCCCCTTTTGGGTAAAAACCTTCTTTAGATCATTTGCATGGGTATTGTGGCTGTGCTCAGAAAGAAAACAAAGTGTGACATGGGCTGCTGTGTCTCACTGCTTTGGGAGTGTGTTTTCACAGCTTGCTGCAGGTGAATGTGTTGTTTTGGGAGCTTTCCTAGATGTTACACGTTATAAAATGTCGCAGTATTATGAAGTGTTTATGGTGTCCATGGCTGCACAAAAGTGGGAAATAAAAGTTGTTAAAGCTGGGGATGAGCTTAATGATCCCATGAGGATTGTCAGTCTGCAAAGATGTGAGGATGGACTCCACCTGCAGTGTGGTACTGCACCTGTGTTCAGGTATCTCTGTGTACTGTCTGATCTCCATGCAGTCAGTTCCTCAGTGCAGCCTGTGAGTGTCTGAGCCAGCCCTCAGATGGACATGTTCTGATTGCTTGGGTTTTTAACTATGAATGTTGATGGCAACTATGATCTGTTTTCATGCCACAGTAATTCTTTGGTTCAGTAGGAAATGTGGGGTGTGTAAAGGGAACTGGATTTTATTATAAATTGTATAAAGGGAGTGTTAGAACTAATGTCTCATTCAACAGAGATTATTTTTTTGACTAACTGACTGGTTTCCTACTATGGAACAAACTTAAATCCTTTTTTAAAGTTTATTTCAGAAGAAGCCTAATGGAGGAAATAGCATGTTAATGTTTGTTCTAGACAGTAATACAAACTGAAATATAGGTTACTGTCCCTCTTTATGATTCACCAGCAAAACACATGATTGTGACGGCTGGGTATCTTCCCTGTGCAGGAATTTGGAGAACATCCAAATATCATCAAGCTGCTCGATGTTATCCAAGCAGAGAATGACAAGGACATCTACCTCATCTTCGAGTCCATGGGTGAGACTCAGTACTGCAGCAGCCATTCAAACCCAACCTCTCTTAGGAGCTATCCTTGTTATCACTTTGATAGTGAATGCTCATGATACTGCTGATATTTACTGATGTAAATGTATTACTGGTATATTTCAGAGACAGATTTACATGCTGTGATTAAGAAGGGGAATTTGCTGAAAGACATCCACAAGTGTTACATTCTCTACCAACTCCTGAAGGCAACTAAATTCATCCACTCAGGGAATGTTATTCACAGGGATCAGAAGGTACATTTCAGTCATGGTCTGTATCCTTCACTCCAGTTTTCTTTTGAACACTGGATAAAATCACAGCTTGATTTGGGATGGGAGGAACCTTCAAAGCCCAATCATTTCCACCCCCTGCCATTGAGAGGACCACCTTCCACTATCCCAGGTTGCTCCAAGCCCCGTCCAACCTGCCTGGAACACTTCCAGGAATGGGGCAGCCAGAACTTCTCTGGACAGCCTGTGCCAGGGCCTCAACACCCTCACAGGGAAGGATTCCTTCCCAATATTCCTTCTACCCCTACTCTGTACCAGTTCCCAATATCCCATCTAACCATGCCCTGTGGCAGTGGGAAGCCATTCCCCCTTGTGCTGTCCAGGCTGTGTTCAAAAGAGGAGTGGATCTCGAGCTCTCTTGGCACCCCTTTAGGCACTTGAAGGAGCTCTAAGGTCTCCCCTGGAGCCTTCTGTCCCCATAGCCCAAGCTGTCCCAGCCTGTCTCTATAGGAAAAGTATGAATAAATGTACATAAATGTACTAGTAAAAGAACCATGATAATAATCTGCTATTCAGAGAGTAAAAGGCTCATTAATTGTGCTGTGTCCCATGCAGCCTTCCAACGTGCTGCTGGATGCCCAGTGCAATGTGAAGCTGTGTGACTTCGGGCTGGCGCGCTCCCTGTGCCAGCGGGGCGAGCCCCAGCCCAGCCCTGTGCTCACCGAGTACGTGGCCACACGCTGGTACCGAGCGCCCGAGATCCTGCTGGCCTCCCGACGGTGAGGCAGGGCAGGGGAGGGGAGCCTGGCATTTCACCACTTGTACATTTTTTTGTCTAAAAGTCTTCAATCTTTTCATTTTCAGTGTCACCAGATGCAGGGTCATGTCAGCAGTCTGTTTTCTCAGTGTACAATTAAACTTCTGCAACACAAAAACCTCTTATGAACATGTACATGTCCTTCCTGTGTTCTTCGAGTGTCAGTGGACATGCACGAGCAGCTCGTCCGCTTGTCACCCTTTCTCCCACCAGATTTGTGTCTTCTCCCTTGAGCCCACAACTTTACAAAATCTGCTTGAGAACGTAAATCCTCTTTTCCAAATTTAAGCAGTGTTTTTTGATAGACCTTCACGAAATATTCCCTAATCAAATGTTAAACCAACTGCCTGTTAGTCAGACTTAGTCCTTTTTTTTAAAATTAAATATGAAAAACCAGAAAAGTCAATAAATAGATGCGGGGTAGTATCCCAAAATTTAAATGTGGATGTTTTGCAAACTGTCCTATACCCACTGTTTAGGATTTACTTTGTTTAAAAATGTAATTCTTACATGCATTATGACGAAAGAACAATGTGTATCTTCATTCTTGGTCTTATGAAAAGGATATAATACCTGGTTATGGCATTACCTTTAATATATGACCTTTTTCTAGCATTTCCCTGTAATATATTTCTTTTTATAGTTTCTTAGACTAGACTTTGAGTAGGATAAATCTCCTTTCTGTTTCATGCTTGCCAGTCTCATGATTCCCAGATGTTATTCAATTTATAGTTCAAACCTGTGAGAAGTCACCAAGCATGCTTTCTAGCAAATAAATCAATGTAGGCGATGTGAATAGCAGGTACAGAAAATATTTGCTTTATTTAATCCCACCTCTGTTCTGTTCCTGTTTGTAGTTACACTAAGGGTGTGGACATGTGGAGCATTGGCTGTATTCTGGGAGAGATGCTGCTTGGAAAGCCTCTTTTTCCTGGAACATCAACAATGAACCAAATAGAGCAGATCCTGAGGGTTATCCCTGCTCCGTCCCCAGAAGGTAGGACCCTGCTGTGTGGAAAATGGTCTAGAGAAGGGGTTCAGTGGAAGAAAGCAGCCTGGATGGGTCAGGGAAGAAGGTGTATCATTCATTCTGGCACCTTTCCAAAGGAATTAAAATCCTCATCTGGAATGTTAGTGTTAGAGAAAAATCAGAAATTCAGATATTGTGGAATAATAAGGAATAATAAAGAATAAATAATAAGGAATAAATAAGGAATTCAGATGTCTTCTGCATCTGTTGCTATGAGAATGCACATTTATGAAGTGTATGATTAATAAATAGGAATTAAAAAATCATCTTAGAAAATTTGCAAATAAATATTCCATCCCCCTTCCATAGATCTCCGACCAAGTTCTGTGTGAATAATTTCTTATGTTAATATCAAATATTGGCTTTCCTTCATAAACTGTGTGGCTCTGCTAGTCCTCATCTTGGCAGTAACAGTATCCTTTTATTCTTGCAGATATTTTGGCTCTGCAGTCGGAGTACAAGGCCTCAGTTATTAACCACATGAGTTCCCGGTAAGCCTGAGGTGTTCTGTGTCTCAGATCATCTAATGTAGGACCCTGGAGTCATGGAACCACAGAACAGTTTGGGTGGGAAGGGACCTCAAAACTCTTCTCATTCCACCCCCTGGCATGGACAGGGACACCTTTCACCAGACCAGGTTGCTCCAAGACCCATCCAACCTGGACTTCCAGGGATGGGGCAGCCACAACTTCTCCGGGAAATCATTCCAGTCCCTCAGTACCCTCACAAGCAATAATTCCTTCCAGTACCCCATCCGTCCCTGCCCTCTGGCAGTGGGAGGCCCTTCCCACTTGTGCTGTCACTCCACACCCTTGTCCAAAGTCCCTCTCCAGCTGCCTTTGAGCCTCTTATGGCTCTGGAAGGGGCTCTAAGTTGTCTCCTTAAATAAAAATTATTTAAAATATGAGTAAGATTTGGTGCTTACAACTGATTTTTTTCAAGATACTTTCTTCTTCATTATGTTCACAATTGTATTTAGGATTTCAAAATGCAAAATTAGATTTTTAAAATTTCATATTCTCTGGAAATTACAGAGAAGTGTGTTTCTATAATCTCAGGTCTAGATTTGTGGGATCATGGGGCTGGGAAGTGATGAGCTTTAAGGTCCCTTCCTGGCCAAACCATTCTAGGATTCAGTGATTATGACACACTTTGTGAGTGAACTCGTGCCTGGTGTCACGTTGACGTGATCCTGGAACTGTCACTCCTGCCTTCACTGGGAATTAGACACTGAGAGCTTGTGTAATTTTTTTCTGACTTCTAGGCAGCGAGTAGCATTTGAGGAGATTTTCCCATCCTCCACTCCACTGCCTGCCTTGGATCTGCTGAAGAAACTTCTGGTCTTTAACCCTGACAAACGGCTCACAGCAGAGCAGGCTCTGCAGCATCCCTACGTGAGCAGGTGAGAGTGACACCAGTGGGCAGCTGCCCCTGATGTCTTCTGAGGCATTACAAACCCGCTCTTGGCACAAATTTTCTTTAAATGCATTATGTTGTAGAAAAAATGGCAAAGCTAATTCTTTATTTTCTCCAATCCTATTTACACGAGATTGTTTAACAATCCTGTTTAAATTTTAATAATCTGTTTCCAGTCAGTGAATTACATGATGTGTTTTCATTTCCTTAGATTCCACTGTCCTTCCAGGGAGCCCTCTTTGGATTTTGATGTGATCCTTCCTTTGGGTGATGATGTCCAGCTGTCTGTGGCAGAATATAGAAATAAATTATATGAGGTACTTTCATCCTATTTTCCCAAATCCTAATCCTCCAGGTAACCTGCCATTCTTGCACATACTTAACAAATTTTGTCGTTGTCTTGTCTCTGTGTTCCCGTGGGCTTTCCATACCTGCTGGCACCATTACACCTGAGTGTTTGATCAGTTCCACACTGTCCTAATCTTTGAAAGACCTTTACATGTAAAATTCTCATAGGGCAAAGAAAAACCTCTGAAGCATGATGTCTGAGAAAGATTCACAGAATGGTTTGGGTTGAAAGGTACTTTAAAGATCATCTAGTTCCAAAATTATACTTGTTACTTACTCTGTAAAATAAAATTGCAGATATTTATAAGTATTCCTCTTTGTTTTGATGTTTTATTTTTCTGCTGTATTGCTGTGTTAACTAACTAGCTTTTCTGTTCTGCAGATGATCCTTGAAAAGAAGTCAAAGAGCTTTCCAAAGGAGCAAGGGCAGGGAGAAAACACTCAGCTGAGCCAGTCTGAGACCAGCACACTTCTGCCAGGTTTCAGCTCAGTGGCTGCACCCACCAGGAAAGGCCAGCAAGAACCAACACCCCCTCTGCTAAACCCTTCACATGTGTACCCTGGAGCCACAGCTGGGGTCCAGCCAGCAGGGTCCAGCCAGAGCAAGGATCAGGCCAGAACTGTGTGTCAGAGATCACAGATTGGTGTGATGATGTACAACCCCATCACACACACCACTGTGCAGAGTGGGTACCACCCTCCTACACTGGGGTGTAACCCACCTTGGGGTGTTGGTGTGGGGAACAGAGAATGAGTGCTGTAAAAGAAATTAAGGGAATCTGCATGGTAAAATGAGGGGCTGGAAGTATGGGAGGGAAATGACGTAAGAACAAAACTCTATTGAATGAGTGTTGAGTATAGGACTGTCCCTGCCTCGTCAATGTGTTCTGTGTTCTTCTGATTTTCCTGCTTTCTCTCATGTTTTTCCTTCTGCAGGAAATGCAAATCCTGGTGCTGGGATCAGGAACTTTTCTGCACCACCTCAACAGTCCAGAATCTCCAACAATGAGAAACTGGGGAGACAAATCACATGGCCCAACACTCGTCTCTCTCCTACAGGTGTACAGAACCTTTACAATGTGAGTAGCTTAATTTCTAGCCCTTATCTGTGGTAACCTGGGTCACAGCAACTCCCTGCAGTGCTCCAGGCAGAGTGGCTGGAAAGCTGGAAAAGGTCACCTGCTGGTGCTGATGACAGCAGCTGAACATGAGCCCAGGGGTGCCAAGGTGGGCAAGAGGCCGGTGGCACCTGGCCTGTAGCAGCCACGGAGTGGCCAGACACCCAGGGCAGTACCTCTGCCCTGTGCTAGACATTGCTGAGGGACCTCCAGTCCTGGGGGCGAGTTTGGGATCTTCACAACAGGAAGGGAGGGCCCCACTGAGGGGCTGGAGTGTGTCCAGAGAAGGGCACAGAGCTGGGGGAGGGTCTGGAGCAGTAGCAGCAGCTGTGGAGAGAAGGAGGCACAGGAAGGACCTTCTCACTCTCTGCAGCTCCCTGACAGGAGGGTGCAGTCAGGGAGGGGTCAGGATCTGTTCCCAGGAGAAAAGTGACAGGATGAAACAGCCTCAAGTGCTTCCAGGAGAGGTTGAAGTTGGGTACTGGAGAAAAAACCCACCTGCAAAGGGCTGCGCAGTCCTGGCACAGACTGCCCCAGGGCAGGGGGAGTCCCCATCCCTGGGGGGATTTAACAGCCACGTGGATGTGGCACGTGGGGACAGGGGTCAGTGGTGGCCTTGGCAGTGCTGGGAGAGCGTCTGGACTCAGTGGGCCCAGAGGGCTTTTCCACCTCAGTGATTCTCTGATTTCATGATACTGTGGATCTAATAGGTTGCTGTTGCTGAGCTGTGAGGGCGTCAGTCCTGTCCTCTGCTCCTCCCTCTTCCCTGATTTTGGCCATGCTTCCTTGGAAAAGTCCTCCCCCTCAATGGGTTCTTTAATGACCTCTTGCTCCTGCTTTTTTCCTTCCTGAGCTGGCTGTCTGCTGCCTGGTGACTGCTGGCACCTGCAGAGGTGATGGAGGAAGCTTATGACAGAGGAAGAGTATGGAAGGAGGCAGCACAGATTCACAGAATCACAGACTGACTGGGTTGGAAGGGACCTAAAAACTCATCTCGTTCAACCCCTCTGCCGTGGTCAGGAACACTTTCCAGTAGTCCAGGTTGTCAGAAACCTTCAAGCATTTCCAGTAGTACACTTGTAGCCCTCCTTTCAGGCCCTCTGATTTGGAATCCCTTCCAAAATGTTTTGAGGGAAAGAGAAGCCATTAATTCTCCAAGATGGGATTGTGGAGCTTGCTGCACATGCAGGTGTACACATGACCAATGCGTGTGGAAGGATCTCTAGGGAATTGTGACCAATTTTCTATGACAAGAAGAGCAGAAGAGGGAGAAAATCAGCCTACACGTGCCCTGAATTTGTGTTTGTTTCCTGAGAGGATAGTGCTGACCAAAGCCAAACCTATGTCCTATTTGCATTCCAGAAAGCTGATTCCAGCTTATTAACTTTTCCTGGCTTTTCTCTCTCACACAGAATCCCAGAAACTCTCAGTGTCACAGCAAAGATGTTCGTCCCCTTCTGAAGCCCAGTAAAAAGATGTTCCAGATCACTGCAAATGTGGGAGCTGCGGGTGATCCAAGGGCATCCATGGGCAGCTACTCCCAGGCCTATGGAACCATCAGTCAATCTGCACTGCAGAACCTTCCAATAGCAAAACCCCAAAAACCCTGAGCAGTGACAGTGGAGATGTTGCAGACAGGTGAAGTACAGCTCATCCCTCAGCCCCTGACTGAGCAAGGGCAGCAGGGGAGAGCAAACTATGAGGAAATGCTTTATTTGCTGCTTAGGACAATGTCCTCCTCTCCTCTGGACAAGCTCTGGAAAGGGAATCCCACTCCTCTGCCTTCCAGTCTCAGCAGGCAAGGACACAGCAGGCAAGGACACAGCACACTCCTTGTTTGAATTACTACAAAAAACACAGAAAAGTGCATTATTCTGATACTTGAGTGGTTTTTAGACATATTTGTGGTCCAGGGGAACCTCCTGAAATTCAACAAGGCCAAGTGCAAGGCCAAGGAAATGGTCTGAAGGCTTGAGTCCTTCTGCTCTGGAGATAGGCTGGGAGAACTGGAGGTGTCCAGCCCGGAGGAAAGGTTCCAGGAAGACCTCAGAGCCCCTTCCAGTGCCTAAAGGGGCTCCAGGATAGCTGGAGGGAGACTTTGGGCACGGGCCAGGAGTGACAGGACACAGGGAATGGCTTCCCACTGCCAGAGGGCAGGGATGGATGGGGTGTTGGGAAGAAATCCTTCCCTGTGACGGTGGTTTGGTCCTGGACCAGGGAGCCCAGAGCATCTGTGGCTGCCCCATCCCTGGAATTGTCCAAGGCCAGGCTGGACAGGGCTTGGAGCAACCTGGGACAGTGGAAGGTGTCCCTGCCATGGTTGGCAGGGGTTGGGTGAACTTTAAAAAATCCTTTCCAACCCATTTCAGGATTCTTCAGTTGTCTGTCTAAATGGTGGATATCTTTTTGAGCAGAACAGGTAACTGTTCTCTGAAGACCATGAAGACCTAACTCTTTACAGATAATCTTACAGCCTTTCACTCATTTCTGTGACTGTTTTAGGCTAGATGAACAGAATTCATTATGGTCTGGTTTTGTTAAAATCAAGTAGAAAAACATTTGAAATACAGGTAGGTTCTTCTACAATATTTAACAGCTTCTCTAGTATGTAATATTGTATTAATATTGTAAAAATAAATCCTTTATTTTGCACTGCAGAAAATCTTTGTCTTTCAAGCAGCAATTGCTGTATTGAGAGGGAAACTGCCTATTGGTAGGGCTGTCTTCTTCAATGAATAATTGGTCATTTTTATTGGTTTTGCTTTCAGAAAGCAAAGTTTCATGAAATACTATTGCTGAGACATCGTAAAGGTGTTGCCAGTCTACAGTGGGACTACAGGAAACTTTATCTTCCTGTTTCAGTGATGATTTTGGATACGTTTTCCTTATTAACTTGAAGCTCTTGTCTCTGCCCCTGAGGTTTTACTCTACCTGTGATGAATGATTGTTATTCCCCCCAGCTCTCTCAGCTGTTCCAGACCTGTCGCCTCATGAACTGCAGTTACACTCTCAAGGAAGTCACTGCTTGGCCAAGGCAGGACTTTAGATGTTTTTTTTAAACTCAGACTCACCTGAAAAGGCCTCCTAAAGCCAATTCCTTCTCCATCAATAGCACCTCAGCAGCTTCTTTGAGCTCAGCCCCTAAAGCAGGTAATTCCCTTTACACAAGGGAACAAACGAGACCCTGAAGGCTCAGGAACTGGTAAATACAAAAGCTGGGCCTGTGCTGCTGGAGAAGGTCAGAACTACAGTTTGGGCCAAAATGTTGATTACAAGTTTTGGTTGTGTGGTTTTTTTTTTTTTTTTTTTTTTTTTTGGTTTTTTTTTTTTTTTTTTTGTTTGTTTGTTTTTGTTTTTGTTTTTTTTTTGTATGTAAACCTTCAAAAAGGTGCCTCCTCTGTCTGATTCATTGTGAGATACAGAAAAAATATAACTGCACCTGAGAAACCACTGAGCTTTAAATACTTTTTCCAGTTACTACGTCTGTGTGTGTGTCAGTATGTATTTATCTTTTCTGGCCCAAACTCAAGTAATGAATTTTCTGATTTTCATTTTTTTTCTGAAATTTGAATGGTTTTGTCTGCTGAAAATATTCCCTGGGTTTAACAGAGACTCTTAGTTTTGTACAGTAATAGAGACTTGTTTTTTAAGCACATTGGCATTTTAATTGTTTTATTTGGAACATACTGTGATAAGGTTGTTTGATACCACCTGACTTTATTGAGCAAACTGTGCCATGGGAGGCTCATGCTGGATACATTTCTGCTCATTAATCAAGAAGAGCATTGCCATCATAGATAAGTTTCTTCCTCGTTTCCCTGTGACAGTCAGTGATTAAATGGAATTAAATAGGATTTCTAGGATCATTTTTTGGTCTTGAAGGTCCCCAGGATTTTGGGCATGAATTTTCCCATTTTCTTGTCTTTGGCATCTGTGTCATATTCTTCTTCACTGGGACTCGTGTGCTCGTCCTTCTTGCAGAACACCTCAAACCTGCTGTAGACTCGCTTCTCCTTCCGCATGTTCTCCATCTTCTTCAGGAGGGTGTCTCTGTCCTCTGACGGCTGCCGCTGCAGGTTCCGCTTCTGGCTCCCAAAGCTCTCAGACCTGTGGATGTTGCAGCTTTTCTCCTTTTCCCCTTTTCTTTCCAAGCTTGTGGTTGACCTGGAGAGGTCAGGGTTGCTGGTGGATGGCAGCTGCTTAGCCAGTTCAGCTCTGTTCTTCTGGCTGTTGGCAGAGATCTGCTCCAGGATCACCTTGGTGTCGTCACGTAGGTTGCTGCTGTAGAGGATGTTGGCTGTGGAGGAAGGGAACCTCCCTTGCGTTGTCTGGCTGCTCTTGGGGGGGAGCGGTGCTGTGAATTTGTGGGGTTTTTCTTCCTCCATTGCTTCCTGGCAGTCCCCTATGGATGATCGTTTAAGCACTACTGCCTGCTTGTCACATTTCCCACTCTCAGAAGCAGGTTCCTCCTCCAATTTCTTCTCACCTTTTGGGTTCAAAAGCTGCTTCAACCGTAGTGACCCTTTTCTTAGAAACTCCATGGGATTTTGCTCTTGTTTTGAACAGTCTTCCTCAGATTTGTTGAGAGAGCTGTCAGACCCTTGACTTCTAGACAGGCTTTCTAGAACTGAGGACGTAGTACTTGTCCTCACCTGTGGTTTCTTCATTTCTGTGTTGACTAATTTTGGAGAGTCTTCTCTGAAGGTCACTCTGTCCTTCTTCTCTGGAAGAGCCAATTTCTGAGTGTCTCCTACAAATATCAGGCTCTCCTTCTCTGGAAGAGGAGGTTTGTTCTCGATGGGGTAAAACCGGGATGACAGCTTGTCCACCTTGGTGCCAAGATGTGCCAGGGGATCTTTACTCAACGTGTCCCCAAGCTGGGGGGTAGATGAGGCCATTCCAAATGCTCTGTCCAACTCTCCATGCATTTTGTAAGTACTGCAGGAGTCTTTGGAGTCCAGCACCCTGCTCTCCAGAATCTTATACTGCACAGATTTGGTACATTTCTTCTCTGTATTCTGAGATTCCTCCTGTAGGTAACCCGAAACAGCTTTGGTGTGGGTGACCGTGCCCCGTTCCATGTCCTTGCCTACAGCTTTGTACTTCTCCAGCAGCTCAGCCACTTTGGAGGAGGCAGCCGTCTTGATGGTTTCATTGTCCTTTGTTAACTCACTGGACATTTGCTCTTTTTGGATCATCTGCACCTTTTCTATTGTGGTGTTGGGCTGATCTAATTTGGCAGCACTGAAAATCAGAGAGGACCTGAGCCTGGAGCTCCTCTGGATCAAGGGATTTATCCTGGACCTGAAGGCATCTGGTTTCATTATCGAGGTTTCTTCACCTGCTCTGTCAGGATCTGCAGAATCCTTGGCACTGTCAATTCCCAGTGGCTTGCTATTGAAAGGCGTGGGGGGTTTGAAGGCTGGGACGATGTCAGTGGGGTGCTTTGTGAGGGGATCCCCAAGAGCATCGTTATACGCCTCAGACTCCATCGGCATCGGGAGCCCTTCATCTGGTTCAGACTGGTATGCGCTGAGGTACGAAGAAATCCTCCAGTTCCGTAACCCTGTTCTGTTTTCCTGCATGTTCTTGTCGTCATCCTGCTCTTCATCCTTGTCCTGTAGGAACAGGCGCTGCTCCAGGCTCTGCTTCTGCGTGGGAGAAGTCTGGCAAATGAATTTCTGTCCTATGTTCTGCCTCCGTAACATCATTCCCATGGGGCCGTTGCCCGCGGGGTTCAGCTGGTCAGAGCCGTGTCTCACCTCCCTGGAAGAATTTGAGGGCACGTAATCCAGGCGTAGGGGGAAACCCTCCTGTGGGAAACTGGGCTCCAGTTCAGGGTATCGGGGTCCCTCTCCATAGTCTTCCAGTTCATTGAATCCCGGCCTCCCCCCTCGAATCCTCTCAAAGAATCCCTGAGGTCTGCCAGAAAGATGGGGATGTTCAAACTGGTACTGGTAGAACTGGTCCTTCTGGAAATGACTGGACTGGATTTTGAACTCGTCCATGTTGTTCATGAACATCTGCCGGGTGTACTGCTTGGCAGAAGCAAAATTTTCAAATGTTCCTTCTGCAAAACTGTGTCTTTTAAAAGCATCCAGCTCCAGCTGCTTGGAACGGAGGAAGCCCCTGACCGGATCCATCTGGGAATTCTCCATTTCCACCTTTTTGTACATCCGCATGGCCGACCCCTCCACAGTGTGCCGCAGCATGTCGTCCCGCCGGAAATTGGACAGGAAGTACCTGTCCGGATCCACCCTGTCCATGAAGGAGGGGAAGAGACTCTCATCCCTCTGGAACATCAGGGGGCCTTTTTTGGGGAAGAAAGGCATGTTATTGCCAAAGGGAGCCATGGCAAAAGTGTTCTCTGCCTTTGCCAAGACGTTGGCTGGAGGAATGAGGGGTTCCGACTGTGCAAACAAAATGCGGAATTCTTCATCAAAGCTGGCCACCAGCTCACCCTGGAAGATGTGTGCAATGCTCCTGTGAATCTTCTCAAAGGACCACATGAAACTGAAGAGAGAACAGAAGTGATGGAGTAACTCAGCTGTACCTGTTTTCATTAAAACATTTGGTCACCTGAAGCAAATTCTAAAGTTTCTGGTTGGGCAGAAATAGGGCAAAATAAGGGCAGACAATTCCTCTGCAGCTACATGTTACATATGATTGTTCCCAAATCTAACAGCTTGATTGATTTGTGATCACATCTTTGCAGAGAATTTTATAAGGCAATAACTGATTTCTGTTCTAAAAAGCCAGTCAGTCATGTCACCCAGAGTGAGCTGATGGCAATCCTTGTGTGAAGCAGATGTTCTGTCAGTAATGACCTGGGCAACAGTCGGTGTGTTCCCTCAGCACCTGGCAGGTGACACCAGTCAGGGGGACCTGAAAGGCTGGCAGATGTGCCGACAGGAACCTCCGAAAAGACAAACCCAAGATCTTATTCCTGGGGTGGCACAGCCCTTCCACCCACACAGTTTGAAGGCACTGAACAGAAGGAGCTGAGCTGGAAATGGGGGAGGAAGATGTTCAGTGTTACGGCTTTCATCTTCCCAAGTCAGGCTCTGCCTTTTCTTCCCCATCTGCTGAGTGATGGGGAGCAGGGAAGGGATCCCTTACTTTGCCTTGCTGTGTGTGCAGGTTTGCTGCAGCTGTTAAAACTGCATCAGAACCCAGGAGTGTTCTCACTTTACAGTTCTCTAACCACATCCCTGGGAATCATGAGGGACACCTTTGTGAGGCTTGGCTGCCTACTGGGCTTAACCAAACCCTTAGAATTACTGTCTTCTTTTTTTTTTTCCCCACTGATTTTTTAATTCTTAATGTGAAGGAAGCTTGGTTTGGGGTTGTCTGGGGTCAAGGCCTTCTTCAGTTGGTGTATCTACCTCCACTGCAAAATGGAGTATTTTTCCCAAAAAATTGCTACTCAGTGTCCTTCAGTGAGCAAAACTTTTGTCCCTGATATCCATGTGGAAGTGCCAGAATGCTGCTTTACCAATTCAGCAGTCTGTCTCTCAGAATCACAGACTGGTTTGGGTTGGAAGGGACCATCACACCTTGTTTCACCCCTGCCACGCGCAGGGACACCTTTCACTAGCTCAGGCTGCTCCAAGCCTAAGCCTCATCTTGAACACTTCCACAACTTCCTACTTCAGAAATGATACAATATTGGAAAGCCCAAAGCACATGGGAGTGTGGCAGAAGTAGTCCTGAACAATTTACTTGATGCTCTCATAAACAAGAAATGATCCAATCAGAACACTTTGTTGTGTGGTACAGCATCAAATGTAATTATTTTCAAACATCAAGAAAAAAAAAACAAAGTGAAATCTTATTATCATGGAATGTGCACTTTAGTCAGATTCTTACAATTTTTTCTTCATATACTGTTTTTAAATACTCTTAATTCTATTGGCTTAACTTCCACCATGAGAAGCAACTCATGGTAGGCTTGGATCAACCTGGTCTAGAAGGTCTCCCTGCCAACAGCATGGGGAGAAACCATATGAGCTTTAGGGTCTATCTGACCCCAACCATTCTGTGATTCTATGATTACATTCTTAGAGCATGACAGGTGTTTATCCCATCACCCTTTTAATAAACGAAGGAGAAATTCTTCTACTGCAACTCACTAAAAACATTTATTATGCCAGAAGTGGATGCCTTAGCTGGTAAAATTGTTATTCCCAAAAGGATGGTAATGTGTTAATGGCTAATCTCAATCCCAACTAAAACCACCCACCTCTCTGTTGCCCAGAGAAGCTGTGGCTGCCCCATCCCTGCAAGTGTCCAAGGCCAGGCTGGATGGGGCTTGGAGCAGCCTGGGATAGTGGAAGGTGTCCCTGCCTATGTGGGGCTGTGGGGGTGGAACAAGATGAGCTTTAAAGTCCCTTCCCACACAAACTATGCTGTGATTTGATGATTCTGTGAGTCGAGGTCAAAGTTCATTTGGTCCAAGCTAAGATGCAAAATTTATACTCCTTATGCTATGGCAAATTCTCCCTGGAATAGATCAGATGGGAGCTGAGCCCCTCTGCAGCCAGCCCCGTGCACAAAGCACCTGAGTCTCTCTCTCTGAGCTGGACAGGGCTCCTCACCTGTAGTTGCCACTCAGCACCACCATGCAGTCCACCAGCAGGAACTTCTCCTTCAGGTGCCCCTTGAAGGACATCCCCGTGCGGCAGTAGTAGGTTGGGCCGGACACTGTCCTCACCCTCAGGAACTGCAAACCAGAAAGGCACCGACTCAGATGGGACCCTCATTCCCTCCCTGCCCCTCTTTCCCTGCCTCCTTTTAACCTCCATCCACCCCTGACAGATTATCCAGCTCCAGTGGTTCTGCCTGCGAACACACTGATGTACAAACCCCTTTCTCTGCACATCTCCAGCCCTCACCCCGTGTCGTGCCAGCTCTCCTCACTTTCTTCACACTCGTCTTTCACCAGGGTACTGCCCGTTCTCCCCTTTCTCAGGTGTTTCCTGCCATACTGGCCCTCTGTGTGGCAGGACACACCCCCTCAGGACACCAATCAGGTGGGGCAGGTCTTTGCTCACCTCCACATAATTCAGGTTGACTCTGCACTTGGCAGCTGTGTCGAGGAAGAGCTGGGAGTTCATTTCATCCAGCAGGATGTAGACAGGCACCCGCCGAGAAGCAGCGTCCAGCACCTCAAACAGCAGATCCACATCGGTGAAAACGTCCATCACGATGGCCACCACCTGGGGAAGGGATGCAGGACACATGAGCCACTGTGCTGCCTCATGCCCTGACCAACCATGTATCCCAGCTTCTCACACCCGAAAGCTGCATTGCCTCCATCTCAGCTTCCTTTTGAAACAGGAAACATCCCAGTTAAAGGTCCCGTTAAGCACTATGGGCCCCGAACTGGAAGGAAAATTTCTGTCCAGGAAGGTGCATGTTGCGTGTATGCAGGCGAGGGGAAACCTCCTGTGTGTTTCCCAACTCATCAATCCAATAATTCCATGAATTTTTTGGCCATGTAATCACACTGGATGGTGTATGAAGCTAGTGCCCCCACTCCAACATCCCCATGCCATTTTTAGGTAACTTCCTGGCCAGCATTCAGGCAGCCACTACTCAGCTGCATCCATGTGCTGATTTTATGGGAAGCAGCTTCACAGGTCTACCTTCCTGTCCTTCCCAGCTCCCTGAGTGTAAATACTTGATGGAAAGGACAAAAGGAAGGAGTAAAACTCTTCTCAGTGCTGCCCAGGGAGAGGACAAGGCACAAACTGAAACACAGGAAATTACAGTTCAGTTACAGAAAAGCCTCTGGGACTGTAAGGAGACCATCAACATGGGAACAGGCTGTCCAGAAAGGTTTAGTCTCCACCCTTGGAGATGCTCAAGGACACATCCTGAGTGACCCTCTCTAACTGACCTTCTCTGAGCAGGGGGGTGGACAGGACCAGCTTCCAATCTCTAATGTTTTGGGATTCTGTGAACTCTTGGTGTATTTTAGCATGGCCTAGGACATGGTGCCATGACAGCAAAGCAGAGACAAGCTTTGGTGCAGTCAATGGTGGATTTGAATCATCCTGCTCCTCTGTCAGGTTCTGGAAGCAAAGTTAAAGGAATTAGCAGAGGACCTGATGTTGCTCAGCCGGGAGAAGAGAAGGCTCCAGGAAAACCTTACAGCCCCTTCCAGTGCCTAAAGTGGCTCTGAGAGCTCAGGAGGAACTTGGACAAGGGCCTGGAGTGACAAAACAAGGGGAGTGGCTTTACACTGCCAGAGGGCAGAGTTAGATGAGATATTGGGAAGAAATTGTTCCCTGTGAGGGGGATAAGGCCCTGGTACAGCATACCCTGAGCAGCTCTGGCTGCCCCATCCCTGAAAGTGTCCAAGAACAGCTTGGACGAAGCTTGGAGCAACCTGGGCTAGTGGAAGGTGTCCACCCCCATGGCAGGGGGGTGGAACTGGATGAGCTTTAAGGTCCCTCTGACCCAAACCACGGCACTGTGATTCTCTATCCCGATGCTTCTCTGGCACAAGGGTGGTTTTACCTCTGCTCTAGCTGGGCTCTCCCTGCCTCACCTGCTGAGCCGCCCGAATCATCCTGCGAGCCTCCTCCTTGATGCTGGGGTTGTCTGGCGGGGGTGGCTGCACCAGCGTTGTCACCTCTGTTCCCCTGAAGCCAAAGACCATCGGCCAGCCCAGGTCAAGCTCAGGAACGGCCAGATCTGAGTTCATGGGCCAGTAAGTCCCGGAGGATCCGTCCATGTCATTGTCCCCTGCCGTGTCCGTGCTGCCCTCCTGGTTGGCGTACTGGGGCTTCTGGAGGTTCTGGATTATGTGCTCCACCTCGGAGCCACAGAGGAAATCGGGGGCCGCCTCCTCGGCCAGGAAGCGCTGGTAACTCTCCTTGCCCTCCTCCGTGAGCACATCCAGGGCCAGGCGGTAGTACTCCTTGTAGTGGGGGGGAAGGTAGTTGGGATCCAGGGGGTTGTCCCCCTGTGAGGAGCTTTGGGATCGACGAGCCATCAGGGGAGGGAGAGCTGGAGGGAAACAAAAAACATCTGTGAGATACAGCAGTGTCATGACAGCAACACATCCAACACATCCTCCTCAGAGAGCAAAGGCAGAGATTAAAAGAACATAGAGCAATGCTGGAGAAAGTTCAATCCAAAGGCATGAGAGCCTAAAATTAGGCAAAGGTGTGAGTCACTTAACCATTACCTTCACACAGTTAACTGTTTTGGGCCAAAATACGAAACAAATCAGCCAGGCAGCCCTGGGATAAGCAAGGCCAATGCATCCAACAGTATGATCAGCTTTCTCTTTTAGGCTGCTGGTTGATAAGCTTCAATTTATCGTTTGTTTAAAAGTCAAGAGCAAAGCTGTAGGTGGCTATTATCTACACCCCATTAAAATTAATTTCTAAATGCTACAGAAGTTATTTACTATGTGTAATGTGGCCCTAAACCAAAAGTGCCTGCCTGAACACAAGGGCACCCTCTGGACCCTTACAGATTGGGTGTTATCAGCACCTCAGCACCTGAGCAGAAGCAGGTGGTGCATGGGTGCAGGGGTGTCCTGCTGGTGTAACATAGTCAGAAGAGTCTCCATGAGATGAATAAAGAAATAAATAACAAGGGATGTGATTTCTTCTTCAGTTTCCTCATGTTAAGAAAAAACAGAGATGAAAGGGGCTCACACACAATATCTGGTAATTTTCTATAGGGGACAATTATTTGAGACTATAGCCAAATCTGATTTTAACCCATTTTTGAAAGAAAAGTTTGTTGTGCCACAACAGTAATATCTGACTGATCCACAAAATGCTCAAAGCACTTTGGCTTTAGACTCTGAACTAATGTCAGTGCTGGAATGTTCTTTTCCTGCACCCCACCACTGAGGTGCCAGCAGAGACTTCCTCCTGATCCCCAAAAGAGTGAGTGACTCCTGCTGAGTGATGTTATTGAGTGATCACAGGAGATGAGGGTTGCTGCTGTTGTTGCCATCCAAAACATCTGCTCCCAAAACGGGAGGGATTGCCATGGACTGGGAGAAGATAAAGACCTCACACTCAGACTATCACTCATTACGAGCTGTAAGGACAAACCAGTTTCAAGTTCTTATCCGACCACCTGCCCAGTACACAGCAGCGCTGTGTTACTCCTGCCTCAATCTCCCAAAAATTACTCCTGGAACACCTGGTAAAGCTGTGTGATACAACAGGAAAAATTATAGTCTTAAAGTAAGGATAAGAAAATCCAACAGCTCCACATGTGATGTACTGCAACAGATAATCCTCTCTATAGTTCTCACAGGCAGCTGCCTATACAGTCTGAATTATCTGCATTTATCTTCCCTCTCTAATTCTGTCTTTTTTTCTCTGTGTAAGAGAAGAAAGTACAGAGCACTCCAGTATGTATCTCTGGTGGAAGGTGTCTCTGCCCGTCGCAGGGGTGTGGAACAAAATGGGTTTTAAGGTTCCTTCCCACTCAGACCATCCTGGGATTCTGTGATTTTAGGATGCTCAAGTCACCAATGTTCCTGCTTTTAACTATTTCAGCAGTGTCATTTTAAGGACTTGCTCCCACGTTCCATCAGTCTTGGACAGAAGAACAACATATCCACTCATATATGACCCAGGAAGGGGGCAGAGGTCCCACAGCAAAGTGCTCACAGTGCTCAGAGATGGGAGTGTGAGAGACAAAGGACCAAGTGCAGCATTAAAAGGAAGACATATCAGAAGAACCCTCTGGTATTGCTGGGCAATCAAAACAGCAGAGGAAAGGTCATGCTGGTGAAATGGCAAAGCAATTTTATACTGATTAATATAATTCTTTCACTACAGTTATAAATGAAGAGGGAGAAGACTGAGCTTTAAATAAGCAGCAGGCAATACTGACTGCTACTGGGAAGGACCACAGAAAACAGAAAACATTTTATACTGATTAATATAATTCTTTCACTACAGTTTTAAATGAAGAGGGAGAAGACTGAGCTTTAAATAAGCAGCAGGCAATACTGACTGCTACTGGGAAGGAGCACAGAAAACAGAAAACATTTTATACTGATTAATAGAATTCTTTCACTACAGTTATAAATGAAGAGGGAGAAGAATGAGCTTTAAATAAGCATCAGGCATTACTGACTGTTACTGGGCAGGACCACAGAAAACAGCAGCACTTCACAGGTTCAGGTGGAACTCACAGCTGGAGTGGGCTGGGGATATGGATGTTTTATTCCTCAGCTCCCAAAAAGGAAGGCTTATGCCTGAACTCTGATTCCTCAGTTTAGAGGAGACATCTACAAGCTGTGACCAGGGCATCTCTGCTGCCAGCACAAGGACTAAAAGGGCAGAAAATGAACCTCGCAGGTGGCAGGTTCAGAGGGACACCAGGAAACACCCGTGCTCAGCTGGGCTGATCTGGGAGAACTCTCATTGCTCTGCAGCTCCCTGGCAGGAGGGTGCAGCCAGACGGGGGTCAGGCTCTGCTCCCAGTGTTTACAGTGAGGAGTCACTTGAGTTCCCCAAGTGGTACTGAGCACATTTGTGAATAAACAGGGAAAATGGCACCAGCGAAGAAGAGAATTGGATGTGAAAGCAAACTGCTCCTCATGGGTTTCCCTGAGACACCAGGAGAACACAGACACAGAGCTGGGGGTGTCCCGGTATCACTGAACCCAGCAGTGGGGGTGGGCTGCTGGCCTGGATGATTGGGGATAATCAGGGGGAGCCTGCAGGGGATGTTTGGAAGGGGCCTGGAAAAGACCCATGGCTCATAACTGTGAAATAAAAACCAGAAGTTGTGTTTGTGCCCCCACAGGTCTCTGCCCCAGCTCTTCACGTGTTCACGTGTTCCATGGCTTGGAGCCACCTGGTCAGGTGGAAGGTGTCCTTGCCCAGGGCAAAGGGTGGAACAAGATGAGTCCCTTCCAACCCAAACCATCTTGTGCTTCCATGATTCCATTAAGTGTTGGCATCCTTTAATTCCCTGGGTTGTGACAAGAACAATCCCATGTTGATGAATTCTCAGTTTGCATGAAAAATGCCGGGTTATGCATATAAGTATGTAAATAAATAAATACACATACACACATACCTATATATACACACACGCACAAAATTCTGGATATTTAATTTATCTTCCAAAATCCTTTCCTGTCAGGTAAAGCAGAAGGGAAGAAATTACCTGGAACCCCAAAGGATATTTATGAACTTTTGTCACTTTGGTGGGTGTGAGCTGAGTTCAGGTCAAGGAATAAATAAAATTTCTCCTGCTACAGCCCATCTTGCTGACTTCAGATGGATTCTGCAGTTAGTTAATGGATTTTTATAATTTTGTTTTGCTCTGTTCCAGCCCCTGGGATGACCTGTTTGCAGCTGGCAGAGCTCTGAGGCCCTGGGTCAGATTCGGTGTCATGAAGCTGCTGACTGCCAGGCCAGTTGTCCAGCTCTGGATCAAACCATCCACTGTTTGGAAAGCAATTTATCTCTAAATCAGATGTAAGCAATCACATACCACTTCTGACTGATATTTGTGTGCCAGAGGGAGGTTTCTAAGACAGAACTGGCTTTTAAACTCCTATCTTTTCACTTCCATCTTAACTAGTCTTGCTCCATTCCAAGTGTGTCCATTATCCCAGTGCAAGGCTGGATTTGGTGGAGGAGCAGTTCACATGCCTCAGAAAATAGGAGATGGATTACTTACTGTGCCACATTGCCCTTCTAATTTTTACTCCAGAACTGTGTATTTCACATATTTTGTAGGGCATTCCATGCTTTAAGCCTTGGTTCCTTTTAACCAGAGTTCAGGGAGCACAACGTCAGGTTTCCCCTCAGAGGGACAGGAGCCTGGACACACATCAGTTATTAGAATTATCAGCTCTCTTCCCTGAGCACTGGATTCTCCTTGATCAGGGACACCTCAAACAACCTGCAGGAGACTGAGGGGAGACCTCAGTGCACTCCACAACTTCCTCATGAGAGGAAGAGGAGGAACAGACACCGATCTCCTCTCTGGGGTGACCAGTGACAGGACCCAAGGGAGCAGCTGCAGCTGGATCAGGGGAGGGTTAAGTTGGAAATTAAAAAAAGGTTTTTCCCCCAGAGGGTGGTTGGGCACTGGAACAGGTTCCCTGGCCGAGTTCAAAGAGCATTTGGACAACACTCTCAGGCACTCTGGGGATGGACCTGTGCAGGGTCAGCAGCTGGACTTGATGTGTGGCCCCTTCCAGCTCAGCCTACTCTGTGATTCTGTGACTCCAAGCACAGGTTGGCTCCTTGTTTGAACTTCACCTGCAAATCTATTTCCTGCAGCTTCTTTCACCCCAGAAAAAGACAAATGTTGTATTTCTGGAATTCTGAACCATCAAAACTGTCAAAGAAAGTGAGCCACAAACTGAAAATACCCCAAATGTATATTTTCAGCCTGTAACTACTGATTAATAGAGAATTTTACTTACTTATGCTTGTATTTTTTATTTAATTAGGAATTTAATTTTATTTTAATTGCTGGTCACAGTTTACAAAATCATCTGACATGAGTAATGAGGATTTGGGGGAGAAATGAGAATGCTAAGAAGAATAGGGTGTGGCAATTCGCTTGGGGGTCTTTATAATGGGTAACAAAATATCTTTTTATAATGGGTAACAAGATATTCTGTGTGCAGTTACAGCTCAGGCACTGGACTGTCAGTGGGTACAGGAGGAGAGCAGCTCAGGCCAACCCAGCACCTGCAGCTGTGGGCAGCTGTGTGATGTGTTCAGCCAGAAGGAACCCTGAACATCCCTCCTTCCATTCCCATGACAATATTGGAAAACTAAGGCCCTGAAGTCCCCTAGTCCAAAAACCCTGCAGTGCACCTCCAGGAGGGAAGAGGAAAGCTCAAGCACATCACCAATGTCCTCCATGCCTTCAACAGCCACAGTTTTACCAGAAAAAGCTTCCCAGGAAGAGTGGGAGAGAACTGCCCCAGCATTAGACAGGAAAGGAAAGGAATCCTGCTACATCCTGACAATATGACCTGGGAAAAAAATTTCAGCAATTGTTTGAAGCTGGATGTTTTGAGCAGAAAACACTGATACAGGACCTGAGACATTCTTCAGACCACTGAGCACACTGGCAACATCCCTACTGATCCTGCAGCCAAGCCCTGGTGCTTCAAGGAAGGAAAAATTCCAGAAGCTAAATTAGGCAGCAAGGGGGGAAACCTACTTCTCCCCATCACCGAGCCCTTAGGCCTTGGGAAAGTCTCTATAAATGAAGTGCAAACAAACTACAGCCAGGGCAGCAATTGAGGTGCTCACACACAGGCTCTCCATGTCACCTGGGATGCCTGAAGGTACCTGGCTGTTGCATCCTGGGATTGGGTTTTAGGGGTTCTTATTTGTGTTAGCTAGCTTCTGACGAGGAGGCTGTGGGTCTCTGCATGGCAGGTGTCACACCTGCTGAGCTTTAGATGCCCAAAGGCACCTGGAATGTCCCAAAACCCCCAGGTTTCAGAACCAGGATTACTCCTCCAGGAGCAGTGACCAAATGCATATGTACAATGGTGCCTATCTGCACCCCCTTACAGGTGATGGAAAACAATAATATCCAAGAAATATGGGATAGGATTCATCTTCTAGCAAACATGCTCAGGTTTGGCCAAATATTCTCTTAGTTTTTCTCCCAGACATTAACAAATCAGCCTGCTAAAGCCTCAGTGCTCAGACCTCAACTGTTTTAACTCTGAGATTTCCCCTTACCCTGTCACACAATCCATCCTACCAAGATCCTGCTTGGAACTGTCAGTGCTTTATACCAGAATTTACCTAGAGGATGGGAGGCAGCTTTGACAGGAGGATAAGTCAGGTACTGGGGACACACTCCTCCCTGTGAGGGTGGGGAGGCCCTGGCACAGGCTGCCCCGAGAAGCTGTGGCTGCCCTATCCCTGGCAGTGTTCAAAGCCAGGCTGGATGGGGCTTGGAGCACCCTGGGCTACTGGAAGGTGTCCCTGCTCATGGCAGGGGTGGGGAAGTGGACGAGATTTAAGGTACTTCCAACCCAAAACATTCCACGATTCCTTCCAAATATCCCATCTAAACCCTGTCCTTTGGCAGTGGGAAGCCATTCCCTCTTGTCACTCCAGGCCCTTGTCCAAAGTCCCCCTCCAGCTCTCCTGGAGCCCCTTTAGGCACTGGAAGGGGCACTGAGGTGTTCCCAGAGCTTTCCCTTCTCCAGGCTGAACACACCCAGCTGTCCCAGCCTGGCTCCAGAGCAGCAGGATTCCAGCCCACACTTACGTGTCACAGTGTCATTTCTTCAGACATTCTAGAAGTCTGTTACCATTATTTGGCATTTCATGCACTTCTCTGCTATCCTAAGTGATCATTCTATGAAATTATGCCCATAAATTTAGAAGGATCACCACTCATGATCAGAATCTTTAGAACCAAACCTGTAAAATTTAGTTTCTCCTTCTCCTAATGCAATGGCTGGGACAAGCATGAGCACAGACAAGTACACAGCACGGTGTGGAAAGAACCACAGAATCTCCTGAGCTGGAGGGGACACACAGGGGCCATCAAGCCAAACTCCTGGCCCTGCACAGGAAGCCCCAAGAAGCCCACAGAAAGGTGGTAGGAGTACTGTTGGCACTCTCCTCCGCACACAGATCTGGGCCGGTGGCTGGGTTTGGCAGGAGGAAGCTGCAGGAGAACAGAAGGCAGCTCTGTGGCTGTTTGCAGGAACTCCTCCCGTGCTCGGGGGCAGTGGATAAAGGAGAGCACGAAACAGCTTGTTGGAAACCTAACAAGTGGGAGATGAAGGCCGATGGAATGGGCTGAGGAGAAGCAGGATCCAGCTCTGCTCCGCCCGTCTGCCTGGGCTGTGCCAAAGACAATGCACAGCTGCTGCGGCTGCTTCTGCTGCTGTGGCTGCTGCTGCAGCGGTGCACAGGGAGTCCCAATGGAGTCACTCCCCTCCATGGCCAAAAAACCATCAGGAGGAGAGGAACAGGTGGAAAGGAAGGAGCAGGCAGGTCTCAGCCATCCCTATACTATGATCAAGGTGGGGGTGAGGAGGGAGTCTCTGAGGGAGATTTCCCTTCAGCTTGGCCTGAGATCTGCCTCTGTTCCCACTACTATAAATGGGAGTGACTTTACTGGCTGTGATGATACCTGTCATGTGCATTCGGTTTTGAGATCCCCAAAAGCTGTCAGATCCCCTCAATAAAGGGAAAAGTCACATGTGATCACAGCCTTTAGATTCCTCCACAATGAAAAACACAATCACATGGAATATTTAATGTAAGGAAAAGTGGCTGACAGATGAAGTTGGAGATAAAAATTATCCCTTTACCTCTGGATTCATGATAGGAGCAGAAACTGGGAAAAGCACAGACCTGTTGACGTGGGTAGCATTTGGTCCCTGTCCATATTATGTTCCATTTCAACAGACTTTTACTGTTTTTTTCCTAGCAGAGCAGCAGGGAATCACAGATTCAGACATGCTGTGATCACTACAAAGCCCTACAGATTAAAATAAATAAATAAAAGGACCTGCCTTTTCCAGAGCCTTTGTGCCAGGTGTGAATCAAGGGCGCTTGACCGTGTTTGCCCAGTCTAAGCAAAAGGGAACCGGCTCAGTGCTCCCTTTGTCTCTCATCTGCTGTGCCTGGTGCCAGCCCTGCTGATGCCTCAGCACCTGGGGCTGGCTCCATCTGCCTCCCTGTGCTGACTCCAGTGCTTGTTGTTACGTGTTCTGCCTGCACAGCCAGTTCCCAGGCTGCCTCGCTCAGGTGATCCCTTCCCTGGCTGGACCTGCTCCGCTGCTTTGGGACACTCCCAGGAGCTGAGGCTGCCTGGAGCTCCCAGGAAGGAACTGCCTGCAAGGAACCAGGGCTGGATCCCAGAGTCTGCAAAGGGCTGGGAAGACCCAATCTGCTCCCCAGACCCCTTACGAGCAAGTACAGACAGAAGTTCCTGGGCTCAGCCACCTCATCTTCTCACTGCCCTAGACAGCACCAAGAAAAGAAAGGCAGCACAGACAGACTGTTCTTTAGCCACACTCTGCACAGCCAGCCACAAACCTCTCTGTGCTATTAACACTCCAAGGACTTCCGAACTATGGGCGAGAAATGAATCAAGGCACTTTTGATCCCTGTGATGGGCCTCACCTGGCCTGTACACCACATTCAGTGGCATCACTGACATCTCCTCGGGTGGGCTGTGAAAAAAAAATTATTGTTTCCAAAATGGCTCTTATAAATGAGGTTTACAAATCAATTATTTAAAAGAAAATATTTGGCCTAAAAAAAAAAAAAATAGGGAAGTTCCTATGCAAACAGACTGCTGATGTTCTGGGAGGGTTGGGTTTAGGAGAGGACAGCAATGCCTGAGGGAAAATGACTGGAGCAGACATGGTGACAATGAGACATGGAAAGTGTTAGCTTGCTCTCAAGAAAATGTTGTACTTGGTAAATGATCTGGGAAGGGACCTGTCTCCTCGAATATGGTTTAAGGTGTGGGGTTTTTAATTCTGCACTGTGTGATGGAAGTACAAGCCAGTGCCTTCTGATCTTGTTGCAGAGGAAGAACCTGTATGAACAGCAGGACATGCTCGTCCTCTCCAGAAGCTGCTTCTGCATGTGCTCATTTTCCATCCCAAGGGTTGGACTTCTCCTGAAAAGGATCCTGCCAGTCTTACAGGGGTGCAGGACCCAAAGTTCTGAAGTGTAGCCCAGAATTTCCTACTTTGGTCAGAACAGGTGGCCATGGAATTGTGCAAGACCTGGGGCAAAGAGGAAGCTGCCCAGAGAAGCTGTGGCTGCCCCATCCCTGGAAGTGTCCAAGGCCACGTTGGATGGGGCTTGGAGCAGCCTGGGCTAGTGGAAGGTGTCCATAGCAGAGGGTTGGAGGAGATGGTCTTGAAGGTCCCTTCCAACGCAAACCATTCCGTGGCTGCATGATAATGGATGCTGGACACCTTCCCATGAACTGCTCTTCTCACCAAGCAGGGCTCAGGCACATTCCTCACAACAGGACAGGGAAATATGGCAAATAACCTGGACTAGGCACTTTTTTAGCTACAACTGCCTCTGCCAAGTCCTAATTCTTATTTTTTCTCTTTCCATTCTTTTCTCTGCATTTCCTGCTGAGTCTTACCATGCTCTTCTTCTCAATGTCCTCTTCAGGCAGTAGGTTCAAAGCCTGGGTTACTGTCAGAATTTCTGGTCGGAATGTGTTATTCCTGTCACAATGCCATATAATGCTCCCAGACCTTCTCCTTTGGTCATGTGAACAGATGATCACTCCATGTTAATCATCTGAGAGAATGTCACCCCATTGTTCACTCTGGGTGGTCTTATATGGATCTCAGTCATCATCAAAAAACAGACAGTACCTCTGCCTGCTGGTGGGAGTTTCACTGCAGAAGTTCTGGCCATCAGATGAGAAATGGCTTCAATTAATCAAATTTTCACCAAGCTTCCAGAGATGGCAGCTGCACTTTCTGTGTTCATACCTGTGGCAGCTGACCCTGATAAATGGTTCCAAGAACTCTTTCTGTGTCTCAGGTGAGCAGTGGATGCCCTGAATGCTGCAGTAGAACTGGTGCCTGGTCTGCACCTCCAAAACTCACTGGACTCTCACTCATCTCTGCTTACTAGGGCAAGGGATCCCACAGAACATTCTTTGCTGGAGAATCAGAAAGTGGCCAGACATTCAGAATATCCAGGGGATCTTTCTGCAGGCCAGAGGAAGGGAAAACTGGCAGAAGAATTACATGTTGTAATTTTCTTTGTGAAGTGGTTACTGAGACACCTGTCAAGGTGTCCCACAGTGGCAGCATGTGAACCTGTCAGCCTTAACTGTCCCATGCTGCAAGGGTACAGAGTGGACAGGGAAATCTGAGTTGTGGGGAGCCACCATCACAAAACCTGATGTTTACAGCAACTGGAAATGAAATGTCATCCTGGATGCAAAAGGTGTCTCTTAGCAGATTATCTGAATAATCACAGAATGCTTTGGACTGAAAAGTCCCCTGAGACCCTCGAGTCCAACCACTCTCCCAGCACTGCCAAGGCCACCACTAACCCATGTCCACATCTATGATAGCAATGCTCATGTCACATTCACTATCCTGCAGCCAATCCTTTCCCCTGGGTTTTTATTCAAAAGTATAAGGAAGTCTAAAATGGAGAACTTAAAAAAAAAGGACTATCAGTGTAAGGTCTAATTTGGAGGAGAACCATGTGCTGCCCTTGACTTCTACTTCCCACACACACACATTTTAGAAATGCACTCATCAATGCCTCTTCCTCATGAAGACTACAAAAATCCAGCACATGGGGCCTGATAAGCAGTCCAGACGTGTCCCATATAACTGTAAAATGCAAAGAATTCCAATCCTGCAGGGTTTGGAGGTGAATTTCCATTGCCTGGAAAGTTTTGGTTGCCAGAAAAATTATGTGTAGAACATGGGTGAATCTGTCCTGAGCCACAACCCTGACACAAGCATACAGACATTTCCACACTTACAGAATCTCAGAGACTGGTTAGAGTTGGAAAGGACCTTCAAACCCATCTTGTTTCACCTCCCTGTCATGGGCAGGAACACCTTCCAATAGACCAGGTTGCTCCCAGCCCCATCCCAGCCTTGAATCTTCAAGGCATGGGGGAATAAAAACTTTTTCCTTTGGCATGCAATTTCTCTTAAACCATATGAAAAGCAAGATCTCCCCCCCCCCTCCCCCTGAATACTCCTATTGCCAGGTCACAGCAAATCCAACTCTCTTTTTACCCCTCAAATGCAACTATAAAGTCCCTCAGGTAAATAGGAGCGAGACCAAAATGAAAACAACTTTCTCTCCCTAAAATGCACCTCCCATGTGTCCATCTAATGGGGTTGGGACACACTGTGCTCTCCTGCCTCCTGATCAAGGGAGAACATCTGCATGGGGAACTGGGAACCAGTGCTTAGCACTGCTGCCACTGTCACTGCTCCGGTTTGGGGTAGTTTGCTGTTACTGACCTATTTTTGGCCTCTCTTACAGCTGAGCTTATTGCAGCTTCCACAAACATCGATGTTTTTAGCAGCAGAAGGATGTGATCAGTACTTCTGTTGCTTCACAGGTGCCTCTTCCTTTTCTAACTGTTCTAGATGGAGAACCCAATCCTCAGGCCAGGCAAGATTCACAATTGACCCCTACTGACCCTGGCCAATTTAGAGTGAGCAACACGGAACCATCCCCTTCCTGTCCTCACACACAAGTCCTGAGGTCTGTCAGGCTCACACCTATGGAAAACTCAGCAAGTGCTAGCCCGTGTGCCTGTGCACGCCTGTCCACACGCATCTGTCCATGCTCCTGCCTGTACGTGCACGGCTGTGCCAGGGCTCGTAGGCCGTGTCAGCACTCAGTGCACACCCAATCCCTGTGTGTGGAATGCAGGGGCATCGGGAGCTGCTTCCCAGCTCCTTGCCCACCGCAGACCTTGGCCCTCACAGCACATCCCCTCTGTCCCAGTCTCCTGACCACACATCCCTACAGTGTTCCTGGTCCAAACAGGAGACCGGCTTGGGCTTTGTTATGGGGAGCTCAATCAGGCTGCAAGACTCTTCCCAAAGAATGAGGCTGAGTTTGGGAATATCCGCTCCTGAGGGATTTCTCAAAGGGGAACAGACATAATTGTGTGAAGTGTTTGATAAGCAGCTTTGATCTGAGGACAGAAGGGTCCCTTCCCTTGCCATCCCCAACACAGCTGGGACATTCCAGGTCCCTTCCCTCACCATTCACAATCCCTGCTGCCTGCACTGGGACGTTCTGGGTCCATTCCTTCCCCATCCCCAGTCTCTGCTGCCAGCACTGGGACATTCTCTCGCCCCCTTGCCTCTCTCATCTCCTTCTGTCTCTCTCCCTTCTCGCCATCATGGCGTGACTGGGAGCTCCTGCCACTGGAGCCTTCCTGCACAGAAGCAGCAACCTCCTGCCCACGGATTGCCTATGGAATCCCCTATCCCAGATGCCGGGTGCTCAGTCCTGTGCAGAGGAGCAGGACAGGCCCTCCCCAGCCCTTGCCCTCCACCTCAGGCAGCCATACAGGTACCCCAGGAGGTACCTGCCCTTCTCCTACCTTACCAGGGAAGCCGGGCAGGTGGTGGGTAGGTAGTGGGTCACTCTCTGGCTCAGGCGGCCATGCAGGTACCCACGAGGTCTCCACCCTCCTCTACCTTCCCAGGTGAGCTGGGGCAGGTGGTGGGTCACTGTCTGCTCACTTGGACGTGCCTGCAACCTGATTCACCTGGGAGCCAGGCGAGCGAGGCTCCACCCAGGGCAGAGCGGGGGTGAGTAAGAGAGAGAGAAAGGCAAACTCCGGAGAGCTGTTCCCTCCCCAGGCGCGCAGGGAGCCAGAGATAAGGGCTGCGCATTCCTGAGCCGCCGGAGGCCTCTCCCTTCCGTCTGCCCCGAGCCTGTCAGACCAGCTCAGGACTGGCAGCGGGGCAGGGCCGCGCCGCAGCCCCGGTCCTGTCCTGGCCCGTGACACGGACCCCAGCCCAGCCCTCGGTCCCAGCCCCGGGCAGGGCCCCTGCGCGCTGGCCGCAGCTCGGTCGTGGCCCTGCGGCTCCCCGGAAGGGGGATTTGGGCTCCTCGGGCACTTCTCGTGCTCCGGGCCTGTTGGGGACAGACGAGCAGCAGCTCCTGGGCAGTGGCACCGTGGCACAGGAGGGGTCGAGGGCAGCGCCCTCTCCCCTGCGGCGGGACCGTGCCCCGTGTCCTCGGGGATGCCGTGGAAGGGGCTCTGAGGAGACAGCCGTGGCCTCCTGTCTGCCCCCATCACCGTCCCGCAGCCGGGGCCCCGCGGGCAGGGAAGGGTTAAACGAGATTCCTCGCAGCCCCGGGCGTGGCAGCGCCTGTTCCACCTTTCATGTCCCAGCTCGTCCCGCCTGGCCGCCGCCGCCGTGAGGGCCGGGCCGGGCCGGGCCGGGCCGGCGGTGACTCAGGCGGGGCGGGGGAGGCGCGCGGCGCTGAGGGGTCCCGGCGTGAGGGAGGGAGCGAGGGCCGAGCAGCCCGTGCCGGCACGGCCGGGGTGTCCGCAGGGCGGGGACAGGTTCGGGCTCCGCACGGAAAGGACACTGAGGGGCTGGAGCGTGTCCAGAGAAGGGAGCAGAGCTGGGGGAGGGTCTGGAGCACCGGGCTGAGGGAGCTGGGGGGCTCAGCCTGGAGAAAAGGGGTTCAGGAGAGACCTTCTCGCTCTCTTCATAACAGGAGGGTAGAGCCAGGTGGCGGGCAGGCTCTGCTCCCAGGTAGTGAATGACAGGATGAGAGGTCATGGCCTCAAGCTGCACCAGAAGAGGTTTAGGTGGGATATTTGGAAGATTCCTCCTGGAAAGGCCTGTCCAGCCCTGGCACAGCTGCCCAGTCCCCATCCCTGAGCAGACTGAACAGTGGTGTGAATGTGGCACCTGGGGACATGGGCTAGTGCTGGTCCTGGGAGTGCTGGGGGAGCAGTTGGACTCAGTGATCATTGAATCATGGAATGGTTTGGGTTGAAGGGACCTTTACACCTCATCCAGTTCCACCTCCCTGCCATGGACACCTTCGACTGTCCCAGGCTGCTCCAAGCCCTGTCCAACCTGGCCTTGGACACTGCCAGGGATGGGGCAGCCACAGCTGCTCCGGGCACCCTGTGCCAGGGCCTCACCACCCTTACAGGGAAGGATTTCTTCCCAACATCCCAACTAAACTCACCTCTGGCAGTGGAAAGTCATTCCCTTCTGTCCTGTCACTCCAGGCCCTTGTCTAAAGTCCAGATCTCTTGGAGCCCCTTCAGGCACTGGAATTGAGGTAACGATTCATCAACTGCTTGGCTTCTCTTCTGTGGACAGGACACTTCTGCTCTCTAATGGAATGTAGTGTTGTCTTTGTTTACATCTTTGATATAATCCCTCTTCTGTCATCAGGAAACTGCAAAGGATCTGTTTTGAGGCCCCAAAAATGATGGCATTGCTGGTAGTGTCATGGTTCTGATATGGCTGTTTAAGGCAGGACCTATCAGACTGAACACTGGTGACTGCTGCAGAGGTGGCTGTATCAGCACCAGCCATCCCATAGTCCTTGGAACGGTGCCACTATGTACATGGGGGAAATTCAGACCTTCCAGGCCAAAAAGACTATCTGTAGCTGAACCCCACTGGATACAAGGGAGTTACATCATCTATCTGGTATCTCAGATATAAACTCAGATCGGATAAGCAGTGCCCCTGGTCTGAAGCTGTGATTCACAACGAGCTGAACCAATCCTGCCTGTAAGGAAAGCCAGAATTGGTGAAATCTCTCAGAAAGTCAGGTTTAAACTCTTTCATTAGTTTTTCTATAAGATTTCAGTGTGTGGCTTTACAAACCTTTTATCCTTAAATAATGATGACTTGTAGTAAGAGTCTGGAATGATCCTTTAAGTAAAGGAACTTAAAATCTTTGTGAACTTTGGCTTTTAGATTCTATCAGCCAGCAAGGGACCCGAGTTATTCCGAGATGTTATTACATGAGGGAAATCCCAGTGAAAACACACTGGCCTTCCCAGAGCTTGTGGTCAGATCTACCCCCTGCACTTTTGTTTCAGCCTTTATCTCACACCAGTTTAATCTACGTCATTAAGTCTCATAACCTGTATTTGAGTAAAGTACTTCTCAGTAATGTAAATACAATTATCACCTTTCAGTCTTCTATTAAAAACAGAAAACATTTTAAACCTCTCATTTTCTCTTTTCCCCATCACTTAAATGGTATTGGTGGACCTTTTCTGTTCCAGCTTTTCAAAACTAACTTTCAAATCTGAATATCAAACAGGATGCTTTTACTTTCAGTTTCACTACTGCTGTATACACAAATACATCACCAACATTTTATTGGAGTAGGTTTGACTTCTCCTGAGCCAGTTTCTTTTCCACTCCAGAGTCAATATTACCTGGAATTGCTGATTTTAAAGCTATTCCTAATGGAATAAAAAGGCCTGCATCCTTCCACTTGGGAATTAGTAATAAAGTTTTCCTGCTTTTCTATTCTGAATGTTGGTTGTGTTTATTTTCTTGTATTTCCAAGGTAATACTGGTTATTTTAGACAATCTTCTTTCACTGTAAATACAATGTACACGTGTAAGTGGTGTTTGTTTGGTTTTCATGAATTACAATGTGTTTGCATTGTTACACTGGATTAGTGCAGTAATCCAAACTGGGTAATTACTGTTTGTCACCAGTGTCTCACCAGGCTCCCTCTGCCAACGGCCTTCAAACAAGGGACACTCATGTCCCAGATTGATGATGTCTGGATTAACGACACAGGGTAAAACAAAGTGTGTGGAATGAGGTGAGACCTAATTTCAGACTGTGGTAGCTGCTTCCACTGGGACTGCAGCTCTCGGAACCAGCAGAGCACGGCAGGGAGCACCCTGAGCAGGGGGGCAGCAGGGAGAACACCCTGAGTGGGGAGGGGAGAACACCCTGAGCCGGTGGGAGAACACCCTGAACAGCTGGGAGGCACCCTGAGCCGGTGGGAGAACACCCTGAGCAGGGAGCCAGCAGGGAGAACACCCTGAGCCGGTGGGAGAACACCCTGAGTGGGGAGGGGAGAACACCCTGAGCAGGTGGGAGAACACCCTGAACAGCTGGGAGGCACCCTGAGCCGGTGGGAGAACACCCTGAGCAGGGGGCAGCTGGGAGAACACCCTGAGCAGCTGGGAGAGAACACCCTGAGCAGGGGGCAGCAGCTGGGAGAGCTCTGCTGCATTTTTCTCCCCAGGAACCAGCACAGCCCACGTGTGCCGGACAGGACATGCTGGGGTACTGCTCCAGCTCTCAGTCTTGGCAAGAGCCTGAACAAGAGCACTGCGAGGAGTCTCAGCACTGATCAAGAGGGGATTGCACAAGTTTGTGTCCTCCTCAAGTGCCACAGAATTCAGAGCATGGGGAATATGGCACTCAAGCACATGGTTTAGTGGTGAACATGGGTGAACATGCTGGGCTGGTGCTTGGTCTTAGTGCTCTTACAGGTTTATTGTGACCGTAATGATTCTGTGATTCCATGATTTTAAAATTGAAATAATGGAAATTTGACCTGATGGGAGCCTGGCTTCTGGCAGGTTTAGATGGGATACTGGAGGAAGTTCCACCCTGCCTCACCCTGTGAGGGTGGGCAGGCCCTGGCACAGGGTGCCCAGAGCAGCTGTGGCTGTCTCTGGATCCCTGGCAGTGTCCAAAGCCAGGCTGGACAGGGCTTGGAGCAGCCTGGGAGAGTGGAAGGTGTCCCTGCCATGGCAGGGGGTGGGATTAGATGGGCTGTGAGGTCCCTTCCCACCCAAAACACCCCATGACTCTGTGATTACCACTTGGCCCCTGGCTCCATCCACCAGGGAGCCGGTGGCCTGCTGTGATCACTGACAGGATGTGAGGAACAGACACGTTACCTGCCCCAAAGGCACCATGAACACAGACAAGGTAATCTGGAGAGCAGGAACTCATTTCAGAGCCGCTTCTCTAGCAGTGCAGATCCATGGGCTCTTTGATAATGGAGAAGGTGGTGAATCTTCCCCTTGACTCCACACGGGTGACTCATCCCAGCTGCCACTCTGGGTTTGATCTGCTCAGGCTCTGCATGTGTACATATCAGATTATCTGGGTTAAGTGCAGCTTTGCTTTTGCCCTTTATCTGTCTGCTCTGAAGCTGTTTAACATGATCTGCCTGTTTTTATGCAGCTCAGTTTCAGCAGTCCCAGGCACTGACTGGCACTGAGCTGATTTTTTTCTGCAGTGACCACAGGCTTGGTCACTCATCTCACAGGTCCCTAATGCAATTCCCACCCCTGCTGTGCTGACAGAATTGGAAAAGTCTCTTCAGTGGTTGTCATCTCCCTCTAGTTCTTCACAGTGACTTTTTTAATGTGGAGAAATCCCACATTATTCTAACAAGCAGAACCAACATCTGCATGGAATTCTGGGAGTGGAAACAGGAATGTGGTCTTGCACAGTTTCACTGTTAGAAGTTGTTTGCTTTTTTAAAGAAAGCTGCCTTCTTTGAGAAGGTTTCAGTTTTCTTCTGAAAATTAAAGGGGCTGATGGGATAATCTGCAAAGAATCAGTGTTGTATTTATACAGCAGCAATGTTTGGGTACCAGGGCAGGAAGTTGTTGTGAGGGTTTGCTGTTCTGTTCTTTACCAGTGTTCAGCCCTGATGCCTGTCCTTTCCTTCTGGGGAAAACCCAGGAAGGGTCCTTGACCTAAGGAAGGAAGGTCCCTGGGATCAGGTCACCTGGACTTAACCACGACCCCACTGGAGGCTCCCCCGTGCAGACAGGGGGATTCAGAACATCCAGTATGACCTGAGCAAGAGAAAATCCAGACCTGCTTGGCTGGGCCAGTCCCAACTCCCCCTCAGGAACAATGATATCCAGAGCCAGAGCTCACCCTGCACTGACAGAGCCTCTATCTTCAGTGGTCACGGGAGACACATTTTAATTCCTAGTCCAGACCGGTCGCAGTCTGAACCATCCTTCTGAGGGGACGAGGCGCAGACGCTGATCTCTGTGGTCACCAGGGACAGGACCTGAGGGAATGGCTGAAGTTGTGTCAGGGGAGGCTTAGGCTGGATATTAGAAAAAGGTTCTGCCCCCAGAGGGTGGCTGAGCACTGGGATGGGCTCCCCAGAGCAGCGGTCACAGCACCGAGAGGTGTTTGTACTCTTTGGCACACGGTGGGCCGCTGGGGACGGCCCTGTGCAGGGCCAGGGCTGGGCTCGATGGTGCCTGTGGGTCCCTTCAGCTCAGCTTCCTCTGGGACTCCGTCATTCGCACACACTACTGCCGGAGCGGGCACACGCGGCTCGGCAGGCAGGGGCACTGTGTGTGCTCTGTCCTGCCTGAGGAGAAACAGCCTCACGGCACAGCGGCTCCTGACGTAGATGCTGGTTTAAGGTTTTTAAATAAACGAGGGTTCACCACAACTGCAGGCCAATGTTTCCTGCAGGCAGAGAACTGCACCTTTTCATAGGCGGTGATCAGCACAGGCCGTGAGCCGCTCCCGGAGCCGTCTCCATCCCCCGCGCCAGGATCCTCTCCCGGGCTCCGCTCGGCCTCGGCCCGGCCCGGGCCCGGCAGCGCCCGCCGCCGCCGCGTCACGGGCGCGTCACCGCGGCGTCACCGGGGAGCGTCAGCGCGCAGCGTCACGTGACGGCGTCACCGGGCAGCGCCGCGCCGCCGCTGCTCCCGCCCCGGCCCGGCCAAACCCCGCCGGTGCCGCCGCCGCTCTGGATCCCGGCTCGGCCCGGCCAAACCCCGCCGGTGCCGCCGCCGCTCTGGATCCCGGCCCGGGCCCGGCCAAACCCCGCCGGTGCCGCCGCCGCTCTGGATCCCGGCCCGGCCCGGCCAAACCCCGCCGGTGCCGCCGCCGCTCTGGATCCCGGCCCGGCCCGGCCAAACCCCGCCGGTGCCGCCGCTGCTCTGGATCCCGGCCCGGCCCGGCCAAACCCCGCCGGTGCCGCCGCCGCTCTGGATCCCGGCCCGGCCCGGCCCGGCCAATCCCCGCCGGTGCCGCCGCCGCTCTGGATCCCGGCCCGGCCCGGCCAAGCCCCGCCGGTGCCGCCGCTCTGGGTTCCGCTCCCGGCCCGGACCGGTGGCGGACACGCGGCCGCCGTTGTTCGGCCACACGCGGCCGATGCCGCCGGCCCCTCGGCCCCGCCGGTCCCTTTCTGCCCTCCGGGAGCTGCGGCTCACCCACCGGCACGGCGGGTGCACACGGGGGCGGGAGGCACCGGGACAGAAGGAGCCGAGCAGGGAGGCGGCCTTGCCCGGGGCCCGGAGGTGGCGAAGCAGACGCGCGGTGGTGGCAGCGGGGGCTGTGCCGTGGGAGGTCCCGCACGGCTGCGGCTCTGGGCTCTTCTGTTTTTAAAAACTTCAATAATATAAACAAAATAGCGCTGGAGCTTTTTGTTTGTTTGTTTTTAACACAGCCAAATAAGGAAAGCCAAGAGACTGAAGATCTTGCTGGTATCACTGTGTTTCATATTGTTTTTTTTTTCCCCATCCCTGAATATTGATATTCTCAGCTGGCAGTAGCTGGGGTGTGCATTAATTCCTGCTCCCAAAAGCAGGAACACCAGGAACGTCTCTGCTGGATCATGGAGTGAATAACGACCACCAGCAAAGTGCTGATACTGAAACTGCAGACTTGACACAGGGCAAACCACTGTGACTAAAGGCTCTAAAATGTAAAGTAAACTTTATTATCCTCGAACCACAAAATAGATTTCTTTGGTTGTACAAATTTCACTAGTTACAGTCTTGATGCGCTAATTTTCCCTCAGAGTCTCTTGGGAGAGAACGGGAGAGAATCCAGAGCCTGGCACCAGGTACCGCACAGGGAAAGGAGAGAAGAATCACAAGTTAGTCACCAAAACCCAGCCAGGATTGTTTCCAAAACTGCTCTTGTTAAAAAGCAAATGCTAAAATTAGATTTAAAAAGGAAAAGCTCAAATTGCTGATGATGGAGGCAGCTGCAGCTGCAGTGTGAGATTACCAGAGTTCCCCTTCACAAGTCTGTAAAATCAAAACATACAGAGTCAGTTAAAATGATCCGCTGGATTTTGGCATGAAAGGACAGGCTCAGCTAAGAGACTGCACCCAAAAAACTGCATCCAGCTCTTTCCTTCAGCAAATGTACAAGCAGATGTGCCTGTCAGTGCCCAGCCACTGTGAGGCTCAAGGTCCAACCCTGGTCTTACTGGGGAGTCAGAGAGCACCAATGTACAGGGAACGGGATTGTGCCGAGCTCGGACCTTCCTCACGGTGAGAGGCAGTGATAAAAAAAAGAAAAAGAAAAGGGCTGTTTCCCCTCACTAGTGGCAGCAGAGGCTGATGGCAGAGTTGGGAGCAGCAGCTGTGACCTCCACATCTGCAGAGCTCACATGATTCAGAAACTGCTCACAGCCCTTGTTCCACATGTGGAAACCAGGGCTCACACCTCCACTCATTCCTCATTTTCCTTTTTCCCTCTTGTGTGGGCAAACGTGCATTTTCCCTGCCCTCCATGGGAAGGGGCCTGAAGCCAATGAGCTGGCAAAGTGGAACTGTGTGGTTATTGCAAGGCACAGGCCAGCCCCATCCTGCTCCGTGGTGCTCCTGGTGCTTCCCCGCCAGCCCACACCACACCAGGCACCCCGTGACATCCCACCCCACCCTACAGCCAGCGTGGACACTGTGGACTCCCCACCAGCATCTCCATGTGTAGGATCCTCTAACTCCCAACCTGACCCCAGCAACTCCACATTCTACCCATCCCCAGATCCTGAACTCTACCCACTAAGGTACCTGCTGTCACACCTCCCACCGTGTCCTGTCCCCTGTCCTGCTCCCACTGCTGTCCCACTGTCACACACCCCCTACACCCCTGCTCTGGCTGTCAGCTCTGTCCCAGTCCTGCCCCAGCTGACCAGGTCAGCCCCAGTGCCACAGGAGACAGACTCCTGCACTCGTGTGCTCTGGAGTGGCTCCCGCCGTGGTGACAAAGGGGGACGTGCCCATCCAGGGAGGGAGCTGTCCCAGGGCAGCACAAAGCCCCAGCAGGAGCAGTGTCCCAGGACAGAGGCAGGTGGCAGAGAGCTGGCTCTGTTTTCCTTGAGCACAGAGTGCCAGTGGCAGAGGGAGGCACTTTGCTGGAATTCTGATGGGTTTTTTTCTTTTTTTTTTCCTTCTTTTTGCCTCCAAGCTTCCCATTCCCACACACTCCCAAAAGGAAGTGAGGTGACACAGTGCAGGAGGTGGGAGGAGATGCTTTTTGGCAAAAGACTGGAAATTAAATAGGAGTAAAGGCAGGCTGGACCTTCCTCCTGATTCCCACCAGAGGAGAAGCTCCTTTTAACCACTACAAAACCCAAGTTGAGGCAGTAACAGCTGGAGCCCAACACACTCTCACACTCCTACATTCTTCCTGTCCTACTCTTCCCCACACACAATATTTACAGGCTAAAAAGCTGCCCACTGTCCTGGCCACCCTTCCTCTCCATCTGCCAGCAGTCAGTCCAGTGTTGTCCCAGTTTTGGGATGTGCCCCAGTGCACTGTTGGGTGAGGAACGAGGGCGGTTCACAGCCCCAGAGGAGTCAGTTGGCCACAGGGCTCGCGGGGAGCTCGGTCCCATCCAGAGTCTGTAGGCAGGGGGGCAGCCTGCTGCTGTCCCTGGAGCTCCCGAAGGGCTGTGCCAGGCCAGTCCATTGCCCAGGCGTGTCGGGTCACCTATGTGGGGACAGCGGTCTCCAGGCTGCGCCGGCTGTGCCGGAGCTTCCGCTTGCTGCTGTACAGGGCCATGTCCTCCAGGGCTGAGGGAGCTGCTGCTGATGGATCCCCCGTTCCCAGTGTGTCCTCCTCCTCTGGCTGCCCGTCCTGCTCCCGGGGAACTGCAACGACAAGAGGTGTTGGATCTGAAGACAAAGCTTTGGGTTAAGTCAGGGAAGATCCTGAGAAGAAATCCTTCCCTGGGAGGGGGTGAGGCACAGGCTGCCCAGAGGAGCTGTGGCTCGCAGCAACCCGGTCTGAGGGAAGGTGTCCCTGCTCAGGGCAGGGGTGGGACCGGGTGGTCTGAAAAGTCCCTTCCCAGCCAAACCATGCTGTGACTCTGGCAGCACACAGCTGGCACAATTAATGCAGATGTCAAGGCTATCATAGGATGACAGAATGGTTTGTGTAGGAAAGAACCTTAAAGCTCATCCCATCCCACCCCCTGCCACAGGCAGGGACACCTTCCACTATCCCAGGTAGCTCCAAGCCCTGTTCAACCTGGCCTGGAACACTTCCAGGGAGTGTTCCAGGGTATTCCCAGGTGCTGGATTTGGGACAGCACTGGTCTCAGTCACTCACAGTAACCCCCTGCCCAGAACCTCCTGGTGGCCTGCAGCTCATGTAGGGACCAGTGAGTGCTGGGAAGGAAGAGCCATGTGTGAGGAGACCCCTGCCTGTAACACCCATCGTTCACTGAACGTGACTCAAGTGCCAGGCTGTATGGAACACCAAGTGTCCTGAAATGCTTCTGCTCTCCAGAGCCGGGATCCACCCTGACCCGGGTCTGCAGGGGTCCCTCTGTCACAGAGGGGAAGAAGAGTCTTTGGTCACTGGCCCAGCTGGCCAGGAGGGCTTTAAACTTAGGGGCACCACAGAGACACGATAGGAGCTGCTGTGCCTCAGGTGTTGGAATGGGAGGATCCAGACCCTTAGGGAACGATGGGGCAATGAAGTGAGGGTCACCCCTGTGTCATGTCCAGCTGGATGCAGGGAGCTGCACCCGAGAGCTCTGAGGAGCTGACCAGAGCTCACAGGTCAGGCCTGCAGAGACAGGTGACATTCCTGACCAGGGACAGGTGACATCCTGAGGGGATGAGGTCCCCACAGACAGATGGGAGCAGCCTCACATTCACAAGCCTTGGCCCTTGGGGCGGGTGGGGGGGATATTCAACCACCCCAGTATCTGTTGGAAGGCAATCCACGAGCTTCAAGTGCAAATGGGTTCCTGGGAAGTCTCTCTGAAGCCTTTGGATGCAGCAGAGAAATCCATGAAGGTCTGTCAGCCAAAAGGCTCAGTCTGCTGAGCTGTGCCAGTGTCCCACCCTCTGCTCCACGGCAGGCCTCTGGCAGGGGGAAGCCATTCCCCCTTGTCCTGTCACTCCAGGCCCAGGTGAAAAGTTCCTCTCCAGCTCTCTTAGAGCCCCTTTAGGCTCCCCAGAGCTTCTCTTGTGTAGGCTGAACACTCCCAGCCTGGGCAGCCCCTTCAGAGAAGGCTGGGCTTTGCCAGCAGGTGACTGATCCTCAGACAAGGCACACAGGTGAAAAAGCAACACAAGGGCACATGAAGATAAAAATCCAGCCTGGGTGGGTGGGGGAGGAGATCCCATGGCTCAGAGAGAAGCCAGTCCTTTTAGACCCTCTAGGCCAAAGGACCCCCAAACATGCAGGTTTAGTGATCCCCACACAGCACACTAGGCTTTACAAACATTTGGGTTGTGCCCTGAGAAAAGCTCTGCTGAAAACAGGAAGGGCAGGAAGGGGCTGTGTTATCCCATGGGAAAAGGGCAGAAAGGGGCTGTGTTATCTCCCAGGAAAAGGGCAGGAAGGGGCTGTGTTATCCCATGGGAAAAGGGCAGAAAGGGGCTGTGTTATCTCCCAGGAAAAGGGCAGGAAGGGGCTGTGTTACCCCACAGGAAAAGGGCAGGAAGGGGCTGTGTTACCCCACAGGAAAAGGGCAGGAAGGGGCTGTGTTACCCCCAGGAAAAGGGCAGGAAGGGGCTGTGTTATCCTGCAGGAAAAGGGCAGGAAGGGGCTGTGATACCCACAGGAAAAGGGCAGGAAGGGGCTGTGTTATCCCATGGGAAAAGGGCAGGAAGAGGCTGTGTTACCCCCAGGAAAAGGGCAGGAAGGGGCTGTGTTATCCCATGGGAAAAGGGCAGGAAGGGGCTGTGTTACCCCACAGGAAAAGGGCAGGAAGGGGCTGTGTTATCCCATGGGAAAAGGGCAGGAAGGGGCTGTGTTACCCCACAGGAAAAGGACAGGAAGGGGCTGTGTTATCCCCCAGGAAAAGGGCAGGAAGGGGCTGTGTTATCCTGCAGGAAAAGGGCAGGAGGTGCTGCCATAGGACCCAGCAGCCAGGAGTTGCACCTGGGTCAGTATCTTGCAAATGAGGAGGAGGAGGAGGAGTGAGGAAGGTTTTAACAGAAGAGACTACTGATGCCACCAAGCTGTAGCAGGGAGTCAAATGAAGCTCAATTATAAACAAAGTGCCTCATGTTCCATACAGCTCAGGGGTAAAATGACATGGAAGGGGCAATTTACTGCAGATGTGAATAGATTCAAGAAAGAAAGAACTCTAAAATCAAAGCCTCTGTCTTAGAAATTGCAAACCCACTGACTGCTGCAGCCTGGAGTAATTCTGGAAGGAGCTACTTTGTGCATTTCTTCTTTTGTGTCCTTTTCTGGCACTCCCAGTGGCTCCCATCACACCCCAGCTCAGCCAGAGTCTTGTGCCGATACAGTAAGTTCATTTTTACACTACTGGAGGATTTTTAAGCTCAGTGAAAGGAATAGAATCCTGATTGCATAAAAGAAATGCCCCATCCTTGAATGAGGTGATGGCTCTCTAGGCACTGGCAGAGATCCCTGTGTGCACTGGCAGCTTCCCATCAATGCCATTTCACTTCGAGGTTTAAGTACTGGAAAAGGTGGGAGAACAAAATTCAGAATATTCACAATTCACAAACTGCAGGCAGTCCTGGTCCCCTCCTGCACCTTAGACACTGATGAAATAAAAATGTCCAGATGAGTGTGGGAATTATTCCCACCAAGAGAAAGCAGGATTTGCCAGCCCAGAAAGAAGGGAACTGCTGCTCCAGTGGCTGATGTGGCTGTTACAGACAGAGCAGTGAGACACAGTCACTCACTGCACCCCAGAAGGCACAAGGAAGTTATCAAGAAAAAATTAAAGCAAATAAAATGCCTTATTGTGGAACATGAGATCACAACACTCCATGGAAGATTAAAGTAATCTGGGCAGTTTTACAGAGGCCCATTCCATTGCTGATGCAGACACAACACCTGGTTCAAGACATGCCCACCCAATAGGTGAGCCCAGAAAATGCAGAGTCTTCATCTATGCAAGCTCATTTTCCCTGTTTCTTATGGTCTTACCCTAAGAACCAACTTCCAGCCAAACAGGATCCTGGTGTATCCTGAACCAGTACAGGCCTCACTCACATCTCCCATCCTGACAGAAAACAGGAACCACTGGAGGAAAGCACAGCCACTGCCACTGGTATGAACCCAGAGATTCCAGTTGTGTGAAATGTTGGCATTTTGGTGGGAAAGAACCTGTGAAATGCAAGTCTGGAGAAGAACAGGATGATCTTCAGAGCAGTGATGTGGCTGAAGAGGCTGGACAGGGATAAATTAAAGCCACGGGAGGGCAGAGAGAACATGTTTGGCTCCTGAGTGTCAGAGCTGCAGAGTTCATTACCCAAGAGTTCGTTACAAATCAGGTGCAGGATGGGGAGGCACCCTTCCTGTGGCAGCTGCTGCCAACAGCAGACAGCCCAGGTGGGCAAGGAGCACAGGGGAAAAGCAGCTCCTCACATTCCATGAGCAGCTTTCCAGTAACAGGAGCAGCACACAGTCATCAGGGGAGTTTCTGGAACCTGAGGGTTACAGGGCTGGGAAGCAAAAGTCTCCAGGTGATCTGAAAAAGTCATGCCACAACAAAGGGAACACTGCTTGGTTCCATCCTGAAAATGCTGCTCTGCAGTTCAGTAGCTCCAGGGCCTCATGGAAACCTTGGAATAAAGGTTTTTAAATCCATTTAAGAGATGATGACTATGAAGTCAGACCAGAAAATGGAAGAACTGTTTCTGCATGGGCAAGAGGACAAGGGTGTGCTGGGAGGAGTGAGATGCCAACACTTTCCTCTGAGTTCCTGATGTAATGGTTTGCTAGCACAAAGTTTCAGAATTGCTGTGAGTCAGAAAGCCATAATTCCATCATCCAGGACAATTCTGATTATGCTGGCTGGAATGCTGCACTAGCTGGGAGAGTGAGATGGGATGGGGGGCTCTGGAAAAGCCAGGAGAGCTTGGTCCCATGCTAGGAGAGCTGACTGCATCCTCACCTCCATCCTTTCCAGATGATGTGGGACAAACCTGCTTCTTGTCTGTGTGCCTCACACACATCACAGGTGATTTAAACATTACTTAAGGACTGAGGGCTGGGTCTCTGGATGAGCAGCACTCTTTTCTTTCTGGCTTTCATCCCATTTGAGGGCCTAACAGAGCAGTGACAGGCAACAGTGAGCTCTGGATGCCCTAAGCAGCAGCTGCTATTCCCCAGACCTTCCCTGACCTCTCAAATCCCTGCACTGCCTGAACAAACAACCTCAAGAGAATAACCCAGAGCTTAGAGGATGACTCTGAGGGATGAAGAACAGATCCTGTTCTCAGGAAAGTAAGTCTGAGTAGAGTCCTGCAGCAGAACCTCCTCCTGGAAACAGCTCAGCCCTGGGTCAGCTGTCTGGGATGCAGTCTGGACTCAGAGGAATTTGGCAAGATAAAAGGAACTGGGATTTTTTTTTTTTAAGTAAAGGGGTGAAACATGCAAAAAGGGTAGAAGCAAACCAGCACCAACTGTTAGAGGCAGCAGGAGGCCACAGAGCAGGCAGGCTCTGCCCAGCTCCATGCTGCAGCCCTTGGAACCAGCTGGGTGAGTCTCAGCTGTCTGTTACAGGTGGGGACAGGCAGACACAGCCCAGCTGACAGCCTGGAGACCCAGCTGCACACCTTTAACTCCTGCTGACTGAGATGGCCACGACCCAGGAGCATGCCTCGGATGAATTTACCTGCACAATTCCCTGTTGCAGCAAAAGGGGCACAGGGCAGCACCTGCAGCAGGTGACAGAGGCCAAAAACTTCCCTGCCACATCCTACTGCCACTCTACCCAGGACACAAAACTGGAGAAAACCAGGCATGCTTGCAACACAGCACACTGGGAAAATTAGTCATCACTGAAAATGATGCAAATATCCTACCCAAAATGAACGCAGTGAGCACGGAGCTGTCATTCTAGAACAGACAAAACATGACATTGCTTCAGGCAACAGAAAGTGAGGTCCTCAGGGTGGTTCCAAGGCAAGGGGAACCCTCCAGAGCAGAGCAGGGAGTGAGCCAGGACTCCCTGGGCTGGGGCTCACCTGAGTTACTCCGGTCATCCACGTGTCTGAGGTCATCAGCTGCATCAGGGGACTGCAAGAGAAATGGGAAATGTAACACCTGTAACACCTGTGCCCAGGGATGCCTCCCTGCACCTTCCCATGGCCCACAGAGGGGACAGTGCCCAGTGGGGACAGTGCCCAGAGGGGACACTGCCCAGTGGGGACACTGCCACAGAGGGGACACTGCCCAGCAGGGACACTGCCACAGAGGGGACACTGCCACAGAGGGGACAGTGCCACAGAGACTCCAGCTGGAATCCCTCGTGCCTGGCTCAAGTACCCACTGCCTGGCCTGTGTGCAGGAGGGGGAGGAAGAAACACAACGCACAAAGTGTGAAGAGGGAAGAAAAAGGCTTTAAGCTGAAAGAGGGGAGATTTGTGTTGGATATGAGAGAGAAATATTTCCCTGTGGGTGGGCAGGCCCTGGCACAGGGTGCCCAGAGCAGCTGTGGCTGCCCCTGGATCCCTGGCAGTGCCCAAGGCCAGGCTGGATGGGGCTTGGCCTGGGACAATGGAAGGGGTCCTTGCCCATGCCACAGGGTGGAATGGGATGGGATTTAAGGTCCCTCCAAACCCAAACCATCCCAGGATTCTGTGAACTATTGCACCCAGAGAGGCCCACAGACAATTGCCTGAGGATTTGGAGGTGCAGACTTCTCAGCTGTATGCAGAACCAGTGCTGCACCTGGGGAAATTTGGGGGGTCTGGAGCTGCCACAGGGCTCAAGCAGCCAGAACCCCAACTCGTGTGGGACAGAACTGGAGGGGGACACATCCCAAAGGAAGGCACTCCAGGAAAATGAGGAACGACTTCCAGGAGCAGAGCAATACCACAAGGGACAGGAGCCAGTGAAGAACAGACACCAAGTAAAGCAAAACTGCCTGAGAATCCTGACAGCCAGCCTGTCTGGAGTGGCAGATCTTTGTGTCCCCACAGTGAGGTGAAGCCCAGTGTGGCAGTGCTTGCTGGCTCTCCACACATGGAATCTGCTTCATGGTCTGTATAAAAAACTAAAAAACCCACCTAAAAGTGTTCAGACACAGGGTATCTGCTCAATTCAGCTGTCACAAATGCCATCAGGGACTGACTGACCCAGGCAGTTACAGCTCCCAGCCCTACCAGATTGGCTCCAGTGGCCCCCAGAGCAGGGGCCAGGGGTCAGGATCACCTCCAGAGCTGGCAATCCATGACTAAACAGCTTAAACCAGCCCATTTGAGGAAGGAGAAGCACCTCACCATGGCTTTCACTCTCAGAACCAGGTGTTGACTCCACAGCTCACTGCCAGCAGAACTACAGCTTGAGAACAGGCATCCAGCTGCTCCTCAGGCAGGACACCAGGCACAGCCCAGCTGGAAGTTCACATCTGCTCCAATTTGCCATTTGCTAGCCATCATTTCTGGAACTTTTTCTTCCCTTTTAGTTCTCATCTTTCACTTAAAAATATTTCAGGAGCCATTCTGGTGAAGATGCAGATGTTTTCTATCTGCAAATCTTTTGTCATTTATTTTAAAACCATCTGGATCAACTTTTTCCTAATTCCTCTTGGCTGAAGCCTCCAACAAACCCTCAGTTTTCAGCAAGACTGGTGTCACTGCCCCTGCACAGCCCTCTGCAGAGGGCTTCTCCAAATCCCTCAGCCTCAGCTCTTCCACCAAACCAAGCCCTGAGCTATCCAGAGGTGGCTCAGCATGCAGTTTATACCTGGATTTCGTAAACAGGTTTGGAGGAAGGAATAGCAGCAAATTCCCGGTAGTCAAACTTCTTTTCAGACAGTGACTAGAAGGGACAGCAGAAGGGAAGAAACAGAGAAGAGAGAGTGAGGGAGAAGAAGGGATGGAGAGGCAGCAGCAAGCTGAGCAATCTAAGCAGAGATCCCAGCAGAAGCAGAGGGACATCCTCAGGGAGAGGCAGGAGCGCCTGACAGAGCCTGGGATGTGGGGCATCCCTGGACACTGCCCCAGGAGCTCTCCTGGTGGCAGGACAGGGGTTTGGAGTCACAGGGGAAACACCATGTGCTCCAGTGAAATGCTAGTGCACACCAAGTCAGGTAGGAAAGCTGGTTTTGGGGGGAAATTCATGGCAAGACTTCTGATAGCCAGAGCAGAGTCAGAATTTCAACCCAGGGCAGTGTTGTGGGTGACCTGGCAGGACAAGGCTCCCTCTCTGCTGCTGCTCCCCCCTGCTTGCCCTGGTCTGTCCCACCAGCTCTTTCAGTGCTGTGCAACAATGGCCCACGGCATTTACTCGGGGCTAGCAAAAGGAAAATGCTGATTGCAGCTGAAGGTCTGCCTTGTGCTCTCGAGGAAATGCAGGGCCAAAGTCCCTGAAGTGAAGTGAATGGCTTTCTGAACCAGGGAAAGGCCTTCTGAACTGGGGAAAGGCCTTCTGAGCATGGGGAAAGGCTTTCTGAACCAGGGAAAGGCTTTCTGAACCAGGGAAAGGCTTTCTGAACCAGGGAAAGGCCTTCTGACCTGGGGAAAGGCCTTCTGAGCATGGGGAAAGGCCTTCTGAACCTGGGGAAAGGCTTTCTGAACCAGAGAAAGGCTTTCTGAGCATGGGGAAAGGCTGTCTGAACCAGAGAAAGGCTTTCTGAGCATGGGGAAAGGCTTTCTGAACCAGGGAAAGGCCTTCTGAGCATGGGGAAAGGCTTTCTGAACCAGGGAAAGGCTTTCTGAACCTGGGAAAAGGTTTTCAGAACCAGGGAAAAGGTTTTCTGAACCTGGGGAAAGGCTTTCTGAACTGGGGAAAGGCCTTCTGAACTGGGGAAAGGCCTTCTGAATTGGGGAAAGGCCTTCTGAATTGGGGAAAGGCTTTCTGAACCAGGGAAAGGCTTTCTGAACCAGGGAAAGGCTTTCTGAACCAGGGAAAGGCCTTCTGAATTGGGGAAAGGCCTTCTGAATTGGGGAAAGGCCTTCTGAACTGGGGAAAGGCTTATGAACCAGGGAAAGGCTTTCTGAGCATGGGGAAAGGCTTTCTGAACTGGGGAAAGGCTTTCTGAACTGGAGAAGGGCTTTCTGAGCATGCAGAAAGGCTTTCTGAACCAGGGAAAGGCCTTCTGAACTGGGGAAAGGCTTTCTGAACCAGGGAAAGGCTTTCTGAACCTGGGGAAAGGCTTTCTGAACCTGGGAAAAGGTTTTCAGAACCAGAGAAAGGTTTTCTGAACCTGGGGAAAGGCTTTCTGAACCTGGTGGAAAACTTTCTGAACAAGGAGGTGAAGAACCATGGAAAGGATGACATCATAAAATAGGGAACAGAAAGCAGATGTCCCCTGGGAGCTGCAATAAAGGGGGGGTGCCTCTGGCCAGGAGTTTGGCCAAATTCGACCCACTGACCCCTCACCCTTCTGTGCACCATGCAGCCAGGCTGGCTCAAGGACTGAGTGGGGACCCGCAGCTCCCAGCACAGCCGAGAAACCAGGGAACCCCAGGATTTAGGGAAGGTGACAAAAGCAAGCAGGAGAACATCATACCAGTCTTCCTGGGGAGGTGACGTTCCTGGGGCTGCAATCTGCAGGAGGTGACAGAAGAGCACAGTTAGTGACAGGCTGGCTGTGTGACAGTCACCCCCCAGCCAGCTCCTTCCTCAGCAGCATGTCAGAGTGGTGACACCACGCCGAGGGCAGGCCCTGCCTTCTGCCCTCCCAACAAACACCCCTTCACTGCTTTTTCAGAAAATCAGGATGTGGCTGTGTTCCCACCCTGTTCCCTGGAACCTCAGCTCTGCCCCAGGTGCTGTCACATGTCCTACAGCTGAGGCCCATCCCTGTGCTGTCCCCACGTGCCCCCAAGGACTTTCCAGCTGGGTGGAAGGAGGGAGTTGCTCCCCACAGCCCTGCCTGGGAGCAAGCTGAGCTCCAGGAGCCCTGCCTGTCCCCTGCAGCAGCAGCAGCAGCTGCTCTGTACCTTCCAGCCAGCTGGAAGGAGGGAATTGCCCCCCACAGCCCTGCCTGTTCCCTGCAGCACCAGCTGTTCTGTACCTTCCAGCCAGCTGGAAGGAGGGAATTGCCCCCCACAGCCCTGCCTGTTCCCTGCAGCACCAGCTGTTCTGTACCTTCCAGCGGTGTCGGTGACGGCGTCGGCGCAGGCGAGGGCGACTCTGCCAGCTGCTCCAGCGTGCTGCGCTTCTTCCCCTCCTTGGACTTGGCAATGACCATCTGGGCTTTGAGAGCATCCTGCTCCAGGGATTTCATCCTGCCTCAGGAACGGGGTGGGGAGGAGAAGCAATCAGTGCTGGTGAGGGGACAGGTGCCACCCATGTGCACACAGGTGGGCTGAGCACAGGTGGGTGGAACAAAGCCCCGAGGGTCCCCGAGGCAGGCAGGAGGACAGCTGGGCTGGCTGCCATCCCAAAACACACATGGGACCACATGTGTCGAACACACAGAGCCTGAAGCTATGGATCAACACACTGAGAAGCTGCGGGCAGCCCCAGAGTGCCACACAACAGGACAGTGACCCAAGCTGGGGACAAAACTGCAAGGATCACACGAGCAGGATCAGTCCTTGGGGGCTTTATTCTCCTCTGTGCTCCGTGTGCTGCACCTGAACCCTCCTCAGCCAGCAAGAGATCATGGAAGGCCAGGCTGGATGGGGCTCTGAGCACCCTGGTCTGGTGGAAGGTGTCCCTGCCGGTGGCAGGGGGTAGAACTGGGTGATCTTTAAGGTACCTTCCAACCCCACTGGGATTCTGTGACAGAGCTGTGAAAAAGTGGGTCCAGCCCTCAGAGAGGTCTGTTCCTTTCTCCCCATCAGACAGCCCCAGCATCCCCCCTTGTTCTCTGGGCAGTGGACACCAGGGACCACTCCCACGTCCTCCTGCCCCAGGAGGCCCCAGTGGGGCACAGGGACACAGACAGGAGCATGCAGCTGTGGGGAGGGGCAGTGCACACCTGGATTGGCCTCCTGACCCAGGGATTCTCGAGGCGTGGCTCTGCACTGGGCTAGCCATGTGAGCTGGCCTGGCCCCGGGAGCAGGAGCCCACTGCCGGGACTGGTACAGCCTCCTGGCCAGGTCCTGCTCGTACTGTTTAACACTGTCTTCAAGAGCTGAGGATCTGAGGAGGAGCAGCAGGAGAAGGAGGAGGAGAAGGAGGAGGAGGAGGGAGAGGAAGAGATGATGGTGATGAACATTGCAGCAGACAAGAACAGGAAAAGAAAGAAACAGATACAGGAACGTACCCTGGGGAGGGGAAATACGGGTCTGACACAGGGGCAGCCTGGGCTACACTGGTCCCGGATCTGATCCCACCCAACCCTGGCCACTGCTGAGGCAGCAGGAACCCCTGGGGGCAGTCTGGGATTGTGCCCAGGAACAGCCTCCATCAGTCCCCACATCCAGGGCTGCCTTCCCGTGCGCTGGGAGGCACCAGGAACAGCTCCAGCCCCAGGGAAAGGCTGTGGGGTGGTCAGAGAGTGTGTGAGTGTGGGTCACACTGAGGGGGGTGGGCACACATGGCACAGCCTCTCAGGTACACTGACCATGTATTCCATGCACCCCAGCTGGACCATGGGAAAGGGGAACACTATGGCCAAGCACAGGACACACATTTTGTCCTGGGACACTGAAGTGAGTGTGTCCCTAAAACAGTGTGTGTGTGAGGGAGGAAAACTGCCAAAATGCTGATGGGCCTGGCTGGGCACCTGCCCCAGGGTGTACACCACAGCCTCTGAACCTCCCTCTTCCCATGGGACGTGGCCCTGGAGGGACAGGACACAGGGAAAGGCCTCCCACTGCCAGAGGGAGGGTTAGATGGGATATCCAGAAAAAATCCTTCCCTGTGAGGGTGGGCAGGCCCTGGCACAGGGTGCCCAGAGAAGCTGTGGCTGCCCTTGGATCCCCAGCAGTGTCCAAGGCCAGGCTGGACAGGGCTTGGAGCCAACCTGGGATAGGGGAAGGTGTCCCTGCCACGGCAGGGGGTGGAACCAGAGGAGCCCTAAGGTCCCTTCCACCCCAAAGTGTTCCATGATTCCATGACTGTGTGTATTGTGGGTCTCTGTGTGTGTCTGCACAGAGCATGGGGGTGCTGGGGGAAGGGGGCATCACACATCCTGGCAGGGCACTGATGGCACAGGGAGAACAAGGAAAGCCAAAGAAGGTGCAAACTGAGGGGTCACGAGTGACAGCACAGAGCAGAGAACTGGAAAGAAGCAGAAGACAGGAGATTAGAAAGGGAGGAACAAACCCAGTGGCACTTGGAGAGAACGTGGGTTGGTGGGGCTAAGCCCCCTCAGTGGGGCAGTGCAGAACTTCCCCTGCAGCACAGGGGCCCCTGGAGACAGGACCTGACCAAATCCCTGTGGCCATCCCAGAGCCAGAAAGAGGGGCCCTGAGAGCACTGGATCCTCCTGGAGATCCGTGGCAGCAGGGAATAGTCCCTCCTTGGCTCCCAGAAAGGAACAGTGCAGTGACTGACTCCTGCCCAAAGCACCAGCCAGGCCCTTCTCCAGGAACTGCACAGAAAGCTGGGCCTTGGCACTGGAAGCAAAGAGGAGCTGAAGCCCTGGTCTGCCAAAGTTAAACCCAGAGGGGCTGGATCTGACAGCTCAGGCAGCTGAAGCCCTGGTCTGCCAAAATTAAACCCAGAGGGGCTGGATCCGACAGCTCAGGCAGCTTCTCCTTGACAGGCACTCTCTCCTCAGGAAGGCTCTTCTTTTGCTAGCCTCATTTTCCATGGACAAAACACACTTAAAGGAGTGAAGGTTTGGGATGAGAGATCTCTCTTCTGCCCAGAGTGGACAAACTCCTGGCGCTCCACACTCACTAACCCTCCTGAAGTGGCATGTGAAACTTTTACTGTGCCCTGAGCAGCTCCAGCCAAGTCCCAGCTGGCCCAAGAACACGGGCAGCTAAACAGCAACATTACAGGAGCAAATCACATCACATCACCTAAAAGCATCCTCTCCCCTCCCAGCATTTTCAGGTTTATCTGCTGGCAGCACCAAGCTCCTGGAAGAGCAGAGTCCCCAGACTGGAGCTGCACACCTGGGAGAGCAGCACGGACGCTGCTTCCCAGAGTCTGCAGGGGCAACATCCTGTTTCTCCTTCTGACACCCACCTTAAAAAACAAAGCTTCTATCACAGCATTCCTTGGACACATTAAGCTTGGGCATGAACCAGAGCTGACAGATCTCAGAGCCCTCCCCAGCATGTGAGGAACGATGGGGAAGTGAAGGCACAAGGGAGGGAAACCCTGCATGTCTCACTGGGAAGGGGTGGCAGACTGGGCAGTGCCCCTCTCCGAGCACAGGGACGTGGATTCCCAGGAGAGGCCTGGCAGGAGGTCCAAGGACCAAGAGTAAGTCTGTGCAGGATGTGTGATACTGTGGTGCTTGCACAGTGCCACACTGATGGCTGCTTTTGCACAATTTCACACTGACAGCTTTTCCTGAGACAGAGATGTGATTCCAGCCCTCCCCAAGCACCTGCAGCACAAGGAGCTTGCTGGTCTCTCCAACCTCATAAGGAAGGATATGGCAGAGCAAGGCAGTCCCTAAAGAGGCTCCAAGACCGCTGAGGGAGACTTTGGACAAAGACCTGGAGTGCCAGGACAAGGGGGAATGGCTTCCCACTGCCAGAGGGAGAGTTAGAGGACATCTTGGAAAATCCTTCCCAGGGAGGCCCTGGCACAGGGTGCCCAGAGAAGCTGTGGGTGCCCCTGGATCCCTGGATGTGTCCAAGGAGCACCCTGGGATAGTGGAAGGTGTCCCTGGCCATGGAAGGGGTGGGATGGATGACCTTGATGGTCCCTCTCCCGTGAACCACCCTGGGATTCTGTGAAAACCAAGCTCAGAGAAAATTCTCAAAGGCCCAGAACATCAGTCCAGCTCTCGCTGAGGATTTGCTCTGCAGTCCTCTCGGAGCCTCCCTGGGAGCAACAGCCCCATGATCACCCATGTCAAGCACAAACACTGGAACTGCTCCCACTGATCCCTCCAGTCTTTTCTAAAACCCTGTCCTCTCTGGGCCTCATCCAAACCCAAAAGAGACATCTCAGACTGTCCTTTGAATGTCTCCTACAGGAATATCAGGAGAAGAAAAACTATCAATAGGAGCAGCCTGACTAATTTTTGGAAGGAATTCTACGACGCAGTAAACGTCTGGACTAGCTTCAAGTCTTAAGTTCTGAATTACGAAGTTCTCTTTCTTCCAGAACAGCTTTTAGTCACTCTTTCATGGCTGATGGAACAGCTCATGTGGGTAAGAATGGGAATGGCCAGATCCTGCCAGTGTCTTGGCTGCAGCAGTATTTCCAGCCCAGCAACACTGGAACTGTGAAATTCCATTGTTTGTTTCAGAAATGTGACCTTGCAGCTTCAGTGACGCCATTTCAAAAGGGTTACAAATAAGGTGGGGATGGTGTGCTGAGGGAAGGACACAGCCACCACAATGCTCATCTGGGCTCGTGTTCATGTGAGCTCCCCGTGTCCAGGGCTGGGCAGGCACTGGGGGAATCTGGAGCCCTGCCCCTGCCCTGTGCTTACAGAAGGGGACAGGCTCAGCCAGGCCACCAGTGCTTGGCACTGCTTGAACAGATCCTGCACAACCTCCCTCAACATCTGTCCTTGAAAGGGTCCCCTGTTCCCTGGTTTAACTCCCTTTGAGTCCCAGATGTGCAGGACCTGCCCTGCTGTGTGACAGGATCCCCCATTGCCCGGTTTTACTCCTTTAGGAGCTGCCCTGCTGTGTGAAAGGATCCCCCATTCCCTGGTTTCACTCCCTTTGGGTCCCTTTAGGAGCTGCCCTGCTGTGTGACAGGATCCCTCGTTCCCCGGATTTAGTCCTTTGCTGTGTGACAGGATCCCCCATTCCCTGGCTTTACTCCTTTAGGACCTGCCCTGCTCTGTGACAGGATCCCCGTTTCCTGATTTCACTCCCTTGGGTCCCAGCCGTGCAGGAGCTGTCCCACTCTGTGACAGGATCCCCGTTCCCTGGTTTTACTCCTTTGCTGTGTGACAGGATCCCTCATTCCCTGGTTTTACTCACTGTGGGTCCCAGCCGTGCAGGAGCTGTCCCACTCTGTGACAGGATCCCCGTTCCCTGGTTTTACTCCTTTGCTGTGTGACAGGATCCCCCATTCCCTGGTTTTACTCCTTTGCTCTGTGACAGGATCCCCCATTCCCTGGTTTTACTCCTTTGCTGTGTGACAGGATCCCCCATTCCCTGGTTTTACTCCTTTGCTCTGTGACAGGATCCCTGTTCCCTGATTTCACTCCCTTGGGTCCCAGCCGTGCAGGACCTGCCCTGCTCCGTGACAGGATCCCTCGTTCCCTGGTTTTACTCCTTTGCTGTGTGACAGGATCCCTCATTCCCTGGTTTTACTCCCTGTGGGTCCCAGCCATGCAGGAGCTGTCCCGCTCTGTGACAGGATCCCCGTTCCCTGGTTTTACTCCTTTGCTGTGTGACAGGATCCCCCATTCCCTGGTTTTACTCCTTTGCTCTGTGACAGTATCCCTGTTTCCTGATTTCACTCCCTTGGGTCCCAGCCGTGCAGGACCTGCCCTGCTCTGTGACAGGAGCCCTGTTTCCCGGTTTCACTCCCTTGGGTCCCAGCCGTGCAGCACCTGCCCTGCTCTGTGACAGGATCCCTGTTCCCTCCCTGGTTTCACTCCCTTGGGTCCCAGCCGTGCAGCACCTGCCCTGCTCTGTGACAGGATCCCTGTTCCCTCCCTGGTTTCACTCCCTTGGGTCCCAGCCGTGCAGCACCTGCCCTGCTCTGTGACAGGATCCCTGTTCCCTCCCTGGTTTCACTCCCTTGGGTCCCAGCCATGCAGCACCTGCCCTGCTCTGTGACAGGAGCCCTGTTCCCTGGTTTCACTCCCTTGGGTCCCAGCCGTGCAGGACCTGCCCTGCTCTGTGACAGGATCCCCGTTTCCCGGTTTCACTCCCTTGGGTCCCAGCCGTGCAGGACCTGCCCTGCTCTGTGACAGGAGCCCTGTTCCCTGGTTTCACTCCCTTGGGTCCCAGCCGTGCAGGACCACCCCGCTCTGTCCCGCAAGGGGCAGTGCCGCTCTGGCTCACCGTGCTGCCCTCCACATGGCCCGTTTCTCGGCCTCCAAGGCCCGGCGTTCAGCCGGGGACAGCTCCTTGTCCTGCCCGCCCAGCAGCTCGGGGCTCTGCATCCGCAGCCGCTCCTGGTGCCGCCGCTCGGCCTTGGCCGTGCGCACGGGAGCGCCGGGATCCACCGGGCTCAGCCTGCGGAGAGAAGGTGACGGGGAGGCTGTGGGGCCTCCACAGCTCACCTGCCAGGCACTGGCAGCTCTGCTCCCCTGCCCGGTGCCACTGGCACGGGCTGCTCTGGATGGGGAGGACACAGGAAAGCTCCTCGCAGGGAGTTTCTGCCTGGACGGGGCTTGGACTGTCCTTGGAGCAACCCCCAAAGGGCAGGGGGTTGAAACCAGAGGGTCTTGAAGGTCCCTCCAACCCAACCCATCCTGGGTTCTATGAAGTTGGTTCTGATCAGTTCCCCTTCCTGCCCCAAATCCTTCCTTTGCAGCCCCTGGCTGCTGAAAAGGGAGGAACTCTCCAGCCCCTGCCCCAGCTGCCCCACTCACCCCGACATGGAGTTGGTTCTGTGTTCAGGCTTGATCCCCTCCTCCAGGGAATTCCTCTGTGAGCTGTTGTTCTCACTGAGCTCCAAGGGCCTGGAAAAAAAACCCTGTGAGCTGCAGCACCACAGGCTGCACACCCAGCAAAGGGTGGCACAGGTCCACCCCGAGAAAGCAACAACTGCCCCAGGGCCAAGTCACAGCCCTGCGTGACCACTGCTGTGAACACTCCTGAACATCCACATGAATATCAGAGCTCATTTCCTGCAGCTGGAGGTCAGCCAGCCACTAACACACACACACACAAAAGTTTTTCCTCAGTTTTTCTAATAAAAATATTTGTTGGGCTTTCTTTTACTCTGCTTCTGCCCATCACCATCACCCTTCAGTCCTGGGAACCAGGACCTCACACTTGGCTTTGTTAGATGTGCTACAAAGGGATTTCAAACAGAGGAACCCAAGAAAGATTCACTTTGGAAACATTTGTCACCTGATTCTGATTTTATACCTTCATTAACAGATTAATTTAATTATTATAAGTTCTTCCACGAGATGGGCTATGGAGCTGCTCTGAGGACTGGAACCTGGCTGGGAGAGCTGGGGGTGTTCAGTTTATAGTGACACTCAGCTCTGATTTTTATTGCTCAGGTTTATTTTAATTAAATTTCAGTTTCTCTTCCAGCATGAGAAAGATTATTTCAAGACACACAACTTCAGTCCCTTCCACTGCCTCCCCTGCATTCAAGCATAAATAATAAGCAACTGAAAGTCATCTGATGGGTCCAGCCTTCCTGTTCTTCAGCATCCCATGTTTCAGGATGAGAACAGGAGGGATCAGTGGGACTTCCCAAAGAACCAGGGAGCTGGGTATGACTGCTTTCCTCCTTGGAGCTGCCTCAGCTCTGGAGGGGCAGGGGAAGTCTCAGGGTATTGTTATGAGAGAAGCTCCTCCACTGAGACTGGGCAGGAACAACAGAGAGAAATGAGATTGCACATGCCAGGGTGTGTTCTGCCAGTGACTGAAAAGTGTTTGTGGAGAGGAGACTGTCTGTCCCAAAGACTTCAAAGGCAGATAAGGACAGCTTCAGCTTTACTCCAGTGCATTCTGAATTTACCTGGAGCCTTTGAGAACCCTGTTCTCATTCTTCTGTTCTCTGCCCAAGAATTAGGAAAAAAAACATCAAGGTAACCTGGAAGCCAAGTCCCAGAGAAACAAAAAGCCTAAAAAAACCCCCCAAACCTGTTCTAGCATCACTTCATAGTTCAGCTTATCTTGAAGCATCTGTCTCTAAAAATCAACCTCTCTCCACACCCTGGGACACAGCTGAAGGAGCTGCTCCCTGAAAAGAGCAAGTTGCAAAACTTGGCCTTTTCTCTGCTGAAGAAATCTCGCCCAGCCCTCTCCCCTGAGAGCTCCTGGGACAGCTCTGACCTGTGGGTGGATCAGGGCTGCCTGCCCAGGGTGCTGTCTTACCGAGCTGCTGGAGCCTGGCTGCTCCTTCCATTCAGCCTCTCCACCTTGTACTCCACACCCTCGATGATGACGCTGGACTGCACGGCCTCAGGCACCTGCCTCGCCTCCTCATCCTCCTCAGCTTCCTCCTCCAGCAGAAGGGCTCGCTGCTGCTGCAGCTTGCGGGCTGCCAGGGAGACAGGAGCCAGCTGAGAGCTGAGAGCACTGGCTGAACCCCAGGAAGGACCCCTGGGCAGGTTCTGACACTGATCCCCCCTAGGATGGGACCTCTGGGCAGGTCCTGACACTGAACCCCTCTGGGCAGGTCCTGACACTGAACTCCCCAGGATGGGATCTCTGGGCAGGTCCTGACACTGATTCCCCCCAGGATGGGACCTCTGGGCAGGTCCTGACATTGATCCCCCCTAGGATGGGACCTCTGGGCAGGTCCTGACACTGATTCCCCCTAGGATGGGACCTCTGGGCAGGTCCTGACACTGATTTCCCTCCAGGATGGGTCCTCTGGGCAGGTTCTTATGCTTTTCATTCCTGCAAGTCTGGGCTGGTTTCAGTCCATCCCCTCTCCATGAACACCTCTGTTCCTCCACACTTCCACCAGTGCTCCAGATGAAACAAACTCTGCATCGTTTCCTCAGTCCCTTCCTCCTTATCCACCAGACTTCCATTCCTGGACACCCAATGCGCAGATTTCCCAGCATCCTCATGCCCAAACTGGAAACTGGGCACAGTCTCTCCTGCCCTGCTCCCAGAGGGAAGAGCCCTGGGAGTCTGCATCTCCCCACTGGGCTCCTGCAGGAGCCAAGGCCTGGGTGCTGCTGCTGTGCCCCATGCGTGGCAGTGCCCTGGGGACAGTTCTGCTGGTGAACACACACATCAGGGACAGAGGAGACAGGAGCAGGCAGCTCTCTGGGGCAGGTGTCCTGCAGGTTACCAGTGCCCAGGGGTGTTCCTCAGGCCTCACGAAAATCTAGGCAAGATTTTTATTAATAATTTTATCTGGCTGCAGGAGCTGAATGCAACAGTACCACTCTGCTGCTGATGCCAAACTGGGAGGTGCTGGTGACTCTGTCAGGGGCCATGAAGCCTTACAGGAGGGTCCACACAGGCTGGAACATTGGGCAACCATTAATGGCATGAAATTGAACCAGAGCAAATGCCAGGTCCAGGTATGATTTGGAGAGGAGTGGCTGGAGAGCTCAGTAAAAATGTTTTTGTCCACTTCACATTGTTCCTTATCATCTCCTAAAGCAACTATGGGTTGGACTCGGTATCTTTAAGGTCTCTTCCAACCTAGTCATTCTGTGAATTCTGGGAACTCTCAAGCAAGAGGAAATTACAACAAAAAGGAGAGCAGCAATTTAGCTCCTAGTGCAACCCTAAAGCTCTGAGAGGTGAACTCTGAGAGGTCTGAGCTCTGCTGCCAGTCCTGTGTGAGGGTGCCACTCACCTGGGTCTGACACAGCCCCCCTGTCTGCAGTGGCTTTACAAAGGTCACTCAAGTGTTTACCAGCTGCAGGCACGGAGCTGCTGGAGAGAGCCCAGGGCAGGGACACTGGAATGCTCGAGGGCTGAAGCCCCTCTGCTCTGGAGGGAGAGCTCTGTGAGAGCTGAAGTGCTCAGCCTGGAGAAGAGGAGGCTGAAGGCAGAACTCACTGCAGCCCTGCAGAACCCAGAGGGGCTCCAAGAGACGTGGAGAGGGGCTGTGGACACGGGCTGCAGTGACAGCACAGGGCTGAGGCTTCCCACTGCCAGAGGGCAGGGATGGGTGGGATTTGGGAAAGAGCCCTGCCCAAGGAGGGTGGTGGCATGGGTTGCCCAGAGCAGCTGTGGCTACCCCATCCCTGGAAGTGTTCTGGGCCAGACTGGATGGGGCTTGGAGCCACTGGTCTAAGGCAAGGTGTCCTTGCCCATGGCAGGGGTGGCATTGAGTGGGTTAAAAGTCCCTCCAACCCAAACCATTCTGTGATTCCATGATACAGGACACCTTGAAACTACAGCACTTCCACCAACCCAGAAAGTTTCAGTGCAGCATCCACAGAATTCTTTAGCATTCACCTACTTCAAATTATCCTCAGGCCTTACAATAACCACCCATGGGCTTCTGGAAGCGCTGCATTTCCTTGGAAAGGAATCACTTAACAGGACAAAGCTCTGTGCACGCATTCCTACGTACCCTCCTCCTCTTTCATTTTCTTCAGGTCATCCTCCCCCACCAAGGACACACGCTTGGGAGGCTTGTCCAGGTGCTGCTGCTTCACCTCAATCTCAAAATACTTCTGCCTCTCACGGAAGGACCTTTGCTCAGGGCTGTGCTGTCCCCCAGGGCTGTGTGCGGCCACCTGCAAGAGCCACATCGCTGCCCATGGGCCACCTAGCCACACGGGCCACCTAGCCACAGCAGTGCCCACCCAGCCACAGCACTGCCCACAGGCCATGGGCACCCTCCCTATGCCACCCCAACCCTTGCTCTGCCAGCTGCCCCATACTCTCCTCCCCAGCCCTCCCACACCAGGACCCCATCTCCCCATCTACACCCCCTGACTCCCACCTTTCTTCCAGCCCCAGAACTCACCTCCGAGGCCAGTTTGGTGTTTTCTGTGCTGCTCTGCCCAGACAATTCCTAAGAACAGAGAGAAACAAGCATGTTCTAAAAGGAGAGTTTCCAGCCATGTGCCCCAAGGCCAGAGGAGCTGACAGAGGTCCCCAAACTGTCCCAGAACTCACACAGGTTTAACAAGGTTTAGCAATCGTCAGGAAGGGGATTTATATTAAACTGAGGGTTAAACAGAACCAGGTGTGACAACTTCAGAAAGGGCAGAAACTGAAAGATGTGGGAAACAGGCACCAAACAGGAGCAGGGGCTGAGCTAGGGTGGGAGGGGGTTCACAGGAGCTGGCAGGACCCACTCACACTTTGCTTACATCAAAGACAAAACCACCCGAAATTTATTCCAAAGAAGCAGAGATGCCATCAGAAAGAATGAAATCTGTATTTACTGGGATGCATAACAGAATATCGGATGAACAGAACTACAGGGGGAGGAAACTGATCCACAAAATCTGTCTGTTAATCAGGAATCCATAGGGGTAAACTGAGAACTGCAAACTAGTTATGGAAAAGAAGGAAGTTTTACAATTAGACAAACTGAAATGACCCACAAAAACAGAGCAAGGAGATGACCTCTGGTTGTATCCGAACACACTCCAAAAACTAATTCAGAATTCAGAACTTGAGCGGATCTGCCTGAGAAACCTCCTACAACTCTGGAGACATCTGACCAATGCTCTTAGGCCCATGGTGGGATTCTTGGAGGTGTCCTGAGCTGGACCTGATGATCCTTGTGGGTCCCTTCCAACTCAGAACATTCCAGGATTCCAGGATTCTAGGATTCTGACACCCAAGGCTGCCCAGTTTTGCAGGGGGAAGTGAGGCAATGACCTGCAAGGCCTCAGCTAGCCTGGACTGTTCCAGGATTCAACTAGATGGCAGGGGAAAGGAAGAGTCCCAGTGAAGATCAAAATGTATTCAAAAATATCTCAGCACAGGTTTAGCCTGGCCCTGGAGTCTGGAATTTCAGAGTTCTTTTGCATGATTGTACATCAGTATCCCAATGTCTGGGGAGAACGACAATGTGTGAGATTCCATGAGCTTCCAGGACCTGACACAGACAGGACCCTGCCAGGATGAACACACAACACACTCCAACAGGACCTGAGACAGATGGGACCCTGCAGGATGAACACACAACACGCTCCAACAGGACCTGAGACAGACAGGACCCTGCAGGATGAACATCTGCACCATGAACACGCTCCAACAGGACCTGAGACAGACAGGACCCTGCAGGATGAACATCTGCACCATCAACACTCCCACAGGACTCACAGGACCCCGCCATGTCCCTCCTGCACAGCAGCTGTCTCTGGAGGACACACATCCCCTCCTGGCCTGCTCAGCCCCATGCTGGTGTCACCAGCAGTGGTTACCTGTGTCCCCAGCAGGGGCTGGGACAGGGGCACTGCTGCAAAGGTCTTGTAGGCCTGCTTGACGTTGATGGGCACCTCGTCAGGGGAGGGTGGCGATGGCGGCGATGGCTTTGGCTGCAGGGACAGACGGGAGGCAAAGGTGAGCACAGGTGGGGTGAAAAAACCTTCACCCACACAGCCCAACGCTTGGCCCGCAGAGCCTGGTGGGTGGGATATGGAAAGAAATAGGTCAGGGAACACGTAAGGAATCTGTAAGCCTTGGGAAGGCTGCTGCTGAACCCTGGGCAGGACCACCAGGAGCAGAGCACTGCACAGACACTGTACACAGCAGCACGAGGGTCACAGCCCGTTCTGTTCCATGGCTGCTGAGGGAATGGCACTTTTGGTGGCACAGATCTTCAGTGACCTGATGGGAACGTTGTGACAGATCCTCTGGCCAAGGGCACATTGCTGTCCCAGTCCTTGATGATTTCCACCCAATTCAACCAGCAAGTGCCAACCTGAATCAGGGTTTTTTGGGCTAGAACAGGACAGCTACACGTTAACTTCTATTTAGGGCTGAACAAGAGTCCCTCTAGTGGAAGGTGTGCCTGTCTTTAAGGTCCCTCCCAACCCAAAGCAGATCCAGGGATCTGTGATGTGGAGATCTGCCTTTGATCTCAAATCTTCCTTTTGCAGAATTACACTTACTGGGAAACATCTGTTGGGGTCTGAGGGGACCTTCCTACTGCTTGTCACTGTCTTTGCTGGTCCCTTCCTCACCCACCTTCCCTGTGACCCTCCTGCAGCACTGGGATGACCTGCTAAAGCATCACAGAAATTGAAGGGGTGGGGGGGCAACGGCACCACAACCTCCTTCTCCTGGAAAGCAAAACCCCTTTAGCTGCTCGTGCCTCCAACCCTCCAGCTGCACTAAACCAGTGCCTTCTGTTTTTTTGTAGTCCTGGACTTGGGCTAAACAATGCTGTTTGATGATGCTCCTGCGTGGGCTAAAGGAGAGCACAGTGAGATCAGAAGAGCCTGTGAAATGTGAATGTGCCCAGTGCCATGGACTCTGTACAGCTGTTTGCTGCCAATCAGGTCTCTGCTTTGGTGTCACACTGTACCAGCTCCAGCAGGGAGAGAAGGGCTGGATTCATGGAATCTCACCCAGCATGGTTTGTGTGGGAAGGGACTGAAAGCCCATCCAGTTCCTCCCCCCTGTCATGGGCAGGGACATCTCCCACTATTCCTTCCACTTTTAAATTGAAGGGACACAGGTCTTCCGTCATGACAAAGACCAAAACACCTGAATTTTTCTCTCCTATCAACAAACAGCCCCAAGAACATGAACCTTTCAAAACCAATCATTTGCAAACCACAAAACCCATCAGCAGGATGGTATCAGCTTTTGCTCCAAGGCGCCAGACATCAACCCAGGTTCTGCAAGATTTACGTCTCCACAGAACTCAACACCTCACAAATATGGCTCTAAACCTGTATCTGCTCTGGGGATTTTGCTACAAAAGCTTCAGCAGTGCTGCCTCCTGGGACAGGGCCATGGAGAGTGGGGCAGCTGAGGAGGCCCAGAGAAGTAAGAGGGATGCACTGACCTGGCCCTGCTTGTGAGGAGTGTGGGTCCCTCTCAGGGAGCCCAGACTGGTGCATGGACAGCAGCAGCCTCAGCCCAGGCAGGTGGTCAGCAAACCAGAGTGACCAGGCACGTGGTCAGCAAACCAGAGTGACCTCTGGGAGGGCTCCTGCCCCACAGCATGGCACCGCAGCCAGCTGGGGCAGATGCAGGACTCTGGGGAGGGAACCCTGGGCACTTACAGAGCTGTGGGTCCTGAAGCAGGGCTGGGGCTGCTGGAAGGGGTTGGGGCTGTCCCCCTCCTCGGCCCTGTGTGCCACAGCAGCACTCGGTCGCACGCGGGAGAGAGGCTGAATGACGCCGGGCTTGGTCTGCTTGTGCCAGCACCCAGGACAGTGGGGAAGGCAGAGGAGGACAAGGGGCAGGGAGAAAGAGAAGAGAAACGAGCAGTTAGGGCGGTGAGGCGTCTGCCATGCAGGTGAATAAACAAATTCATGCAAATCCCTGCACCCCCACTTCTCTCCTCAGCTGTGCTGCCTGCTCCAGCTGCAGGACTGGGAGGGAGAGCTCTTGGAGCCAACACCAAAAGAGACTCAGCCAAGGAAGAGTTACACAGGACCAGTGGACTGCAGATAAGGCCAGGACTAAAGGAAGCACCTGCCATCCCAGCAGCAGCTTGCAGGGTTTGCAGGGTATGGTAAGTGTGACCAAGCTCAGAAAATGTGAGCACCAGGGATGGAAGGAGGGAAACATCAGCCAGGAATGGGAATTGGCAGAAGCTGTGGATGGAAGTGAACCAGATCGAGTCTGACAAGAAATGCAGTTACTGCAGCAGAGGCAAGAGGCTAAAACTTCTCCTAGATGTCACCATCACTGCTGGATGTTGTGTGAAAGCACCTGCAACTGGAGAGAGTGGCAGCAGGAACTGGGTAAACCAGCAAAACCTGCAGGAGGGAAGCTGCAAGGGGAAACAGGAATAAAAGCTGCAAAAACAGTCAGGCTGTGTTTTCAGATGGACCATATTTAAGACCTGATGCATTCGTACAAACTTGAGGCATAGTGGAGGACTGGAGGAGACAGAATAGGAGCCAACAGGAGGCAGAAACAAGCTCCATGTGCTGGGGGATGCACAGGGACACCACAGTCAGGTCTCAGGGCAGCTGTACTCACTGATTTACTGTCATCCTGCGATGTAATGAAGTTAATGGAAGCCTGCAAACAGAAACACAGGCGTAAATCTGGAGTCTGAAAGCCTTTAGCTTCCCCCTGCCCCTTTGCCCACCCTGTGTGGGGAGCTCCAGGTCCCACAGAACCCCCACCCCCCAGGACCTGCCTCTTCAAGTGAGGAGAGGCCAGAGCCCACCTGCACGAGCCTCTCCCAGCCCTGTGCTATGTGAGGAGGCCCTCATGTCCCTCTGCATGTCTCCAAACTCTGACCCCAACTCTGGGACAGTCCTGGCCCATGGGCACAGCCCCTGCTCCTGGTCCCTGAGCACATCTCCAGGTCCTGGTCCACAGTCACAGTCCCTGCTCCTGTCTCCCGCTCACATCCCCAGGCCCCAGGCCCTGGGCACATTCCCTGGGCATATCCTCTGCTCCTGGGCACAGCCCCTGCTCCTGGCCTGTGGCACATTCCCTGGGCACATCCCCACCCTCCACACTTGCCCCAGCCCGAGCAAAGCCATCCCCCCGCAGCTCCTCCCCAAGCACTCGCGGGTGCCACCACAGCAGCAGCTGGCAGGGAGCAGGGAGCAGCCCCTCGTGCCTCGAGTGCCAGCGGGGTGCTGCTCCCCCGGGGGAGCCCCAGGGGATGCCAGGCCCCCGTGGGGATCCAGAGCCCTCGAGGGGATGCCAGGCTCCCATGGGGATGCCAAGCTCTGGTGGGGATGCCAAGCTCCTGTGAGGATCCCGTGGGGATGCCAGGCCTCCTGTGTGGATCCTGTAGGAATGCCAGGCCCCCGTGGGGATCCCGAGTCCCCGTGGGGATGCCAAGCTCCCATGTGGATCCCGTGGGGATGCCAGGCTCCCGTGGGAATCCCATGGGGATGGCCAGGCCCCCGTGGGGATCCAGAGCCCTCGAGGGGATGCCAGGCTCCCATGGGGATGCCAAGCTCCGGTGGGGATGCCAGGCCTCCTGTGTGGATCCTGTAGGAATGCCAGGCCCCCGTGGGGATCCCAAGTCCCCGTGGGGATGCCAAGCTCCCATGGGGATCCTGTGGGGATGCCAAGCTCCCGTGTGGATCCCGTGGGGATGCCAGGCTCCCGTGGGAATCCCATGGGGATGCCAGGCTCCCGTGTGGATCCCGTGGGGATGCCAAGCTCCCGTGTGGATCCCGTGGGGATGCCAGGCCCCCGTGGGAATCCCATGGGGATGCCAGGCTCCCGTGGGGATCCCGTGGGGATGCCAGGCTCCCGTGGGAATCCCATGGGGATGCCAGGCCCCCGTGGGGCCAGCGCAGGGCAGCGGGGCAGCAGGAGGAGCAGGGGCAGAGCGCACACCGCACACCAGCAGCACTTACAAAGCGCGTCTCCCTGCCGGCCAGGTGAGGGGCCCGGGGGGCTGCGGGCACCTGCAGGGAGGGGCGTCAGCAGGGGAGAGAATGGAGAGAAAACGGAGAGAGAACGGAGAGACTGGGTTTTCCACGGGAGAGGAGCAGAGAGGCTGCAGCGGCCGCAGCTGGTGGGTCCCCAGCATGGGGGAGCCCCCTGCCCTGCCTGGCACACACAGACCCACCACAGGCACCTCCTGCCTCCCCCCAGCCCCGGGCACAGCTCCAGGCCAGGCTGTGAGCTCCAGACCCTCACAATGCCCACTCAGGACAAAGGATTCCATTTCCCTCAAGGAAGTCTCTGAAATAAGCCAGTCCATTCTGGATGGACTACAAGATGTTGAAACCAAAGAACAAACATTAAAAATAGATGGAGCCAGAGAGTAAGAGACAAAATTCCTTGGAACTTCTGCTCTGGAGCAACAGCCTGAAAGTCAAGACTCCTGAATCCCTAGAACAGGAGAGAACTGGGACTGCTCAGCCTGGAGAAGAGAAGGCTGCAGGGAGACCTTAGAGCCCCTTTTACTGCCTTAAAGGGCTTCAAGAGAGCTGGGGAGGGACCTTGGACAAGGGCCTGGAGGGACAGGACAGGGGGGAATGGCTTCCCACTGCCAGAGGCGGGGTTAGATGAAATTTTGGGAAGAAATTTTTTCCTTCAAGGGTGGGGAGGCCCTGGCACAGGGTGTCCTGAGAAGCTGTGGCTGCCCCATCCCTGGAAGTGTCCAAGGCCAGGTTGGACAGGGCTTGGAGCAGCCTGGGACAGTGGAAAGTGTCCCTGCCCATGGCAGAGGGCTGGGATGAAATGGTCTTGAAGGTCCCTTCCCACCCAAACCATCCTAGGATTCTGTGAAAACTGATCTCAAAGAAATAAAGAAAATTGGCACTTGTGATAAAAGGAAAACTTACAAATAACACAGCTGCTGTCAGAAATGTAAATAGGGAAGCACAGTTGGAACAAAGTGCATTGGAATAGTTCAGCCATAACACTGTCTTCTAATTGTGCTGGGTTCCTGATGAACACTCAGTTCCAAATGATCCTAAACTGAGGGAGATGTGGGACAGAGGCTGGACTGAAGTACTGCTCCTACTGCTTCCTGCAGGGCCTGACCCTGCTCCTCAGCCTGTCTCAGCAGCCACCTCACCCCCAGGTGACTCTGCTCACCTCCAGAGCTCCTGTCCAGCTCCAAGAGCTGAAATGGGTCACTGAAGAGCAGGAAGTGCCAGAGCTGTGGGGAGAGCAGCTGGAGAACAGCTGGACTCCAAAAGGAACCAACAGACCCAAAATGACCAAGGACACAGAACAAAGAACAATGGGCAATTCACTCCAGCCCTCAGTATAAAACCCAGTAATGGGCAACGACTGTAAAGGGAAAATTTAAAAATCTCTTTTAGTTCATTTGACTTCAAAAGGCTCAACTGAGCTGTGACACCTCCTGGTGTCCCTGATGGACAGGGAGATCAAAGGCTCAGATATTGAAAAGTTCAGAGATAAATAAGGAATATGAATGTCAAGGGATAAGAGGTAATGTTTGTAAAGAAAAAAATCATCAGAAGTTACAAAACCAAAGACACTTCCCATTGCAGAGGGAAAACCTCTAGCAAGGAACTGCAGCAAATCACTACCTGAGGGCAGGGTCACCCAGAACTGGCTGCAGCAGGATCCTTCCACTCCTGCCCAGCAGCTCTCGTGGGTCACCTCCAGGCTCACACAGAGAACCAGGCATCCTCTGCAAGCCCCAGCAGCCCTGGTTTACAGACCCAAATCTCGACTCTCTGTTTCTTACCATGTACCAGTTGCCAGAATTAAAGAATCTCTGTACAAGGCACTGGTCCAAAAAGACCATTCCCAAAAACCTCACAACTACATGTTGTAGCCCCTCCTCATCACCCTGCAATTAAGCTGCCCCTCAGAGCTCATTTTTGACCAGCTAATTACCCTTCTGGCTCTCTAGGACATTCTGAAGGAGAGAGCTGTTCGCTTGCTCTCTGGCTGCCTGCTGTGATGGATCCCCTCCACCCTGACAGGGTCACTCCAGGATGGAAATTGCTCCCAGCCCCCTCTGGAAGTGCGTCCCTGCCTTTCCCACATCACCTGTCCTGGGGGCAGTCTCACCTGCGGATTACTGGGAGAATAGGGGGATTCACGCCTGGAATTTCCTGTCCCAGACTCGCCCACAGGAGCCTGAAAGAGAGAAGACAAAGCTCAAGACAAAGCTCGAGTGTTACTCCACAGCAGGAGGGGGTCTGTACAGCCCAGGGGCATGGGACACCCTGCACATCCAGGCAGCAAGGCTAGCAGGGCCCAGCAGCAGCTGGCACATGCCAAAAAGCGCCAGAAACAGCGAGGGAATGACGTTAAACACCGGGATCACATCCCAGCGCCCTGTGAGGCCAGCTGGATCGGGTTACAGCCTCTGCACGTCCCAGGAATCCTCTTCCCTGACTCCCAGAGCACTCACAGGCAGGGTCATGCTCCAGGCAACCTCCTGTGCACAGACACTGAGCAAAAAAAGCCATTCCTGGCTGCACAGAGACACGGCTCTCCTGGCTCCCATAGCAACCCCTGGCACTGAGCAAAGAAAGCCATTCCTCGCTGCAGGGAGACAGGGCTCTCTCCTGGCTGCAGGGAGACAGGGCTCTCTCCTGGCTGCAAGGAGACAGAGCTCTCTCCTGGCTGCAAGGAGACAGAGCTCTCTCCTGGCTGCAGGGAGACAGGGCTCTCTCCTGGCTGCAAGGAGACAGGGCTCTCTCCTGGCTGCACACAGACAGGGCTCTCTCCTGGCTGCAGAGAGACAGGGCTCTCCTGGCTGCAAGGAGACAGGGCTCTCTCCTGGCTGCAGAGAGACAGGGCTCTCTCCTGGCTGCACAGAGACAGGGCTCTCTCCTGGCTGCAAGGAGACAGGGCTCTCTCCTGGCTGCAGAGAGACAGGGCTCTCTCCTGGCTGCACAGAGACAGGGCTCTCTCCTGGCTGCACAGAGACAGGGCTCTCTCCTGGCTGCAGGGAGACAGGGCTCTCTCCTGGCTGCAGAGAGACAGGGCTCTCTCCTGGCTGCACAGAGACAGGGCTCTCTCCTGGCTGCAAGGAGACAGGGCTCTCTCCTGGCTGCACAGAGACAGGGCTCTCCTGGCTGCAAGGAGACAGGGCTCTCTCCTGGCTGCAGAGAGACAGGGCTCTCTCCTGGCTGCACAGAGACAGGGCTCTCTCCTGGCTGCAGGGAGACAGGGCTCTCTCCTGGCTGCAGAGAGACAGGGCTCTCTCCTGGCTGCAGAGAGACAGGGCTCTCCTGGCTCCCAGAACAACCTCTGGCACTGGGGCTCAGCTGCCCCAGCAGTTGAACAGAGAGCAGCGTCCAGGAGCCACCTGCACTCTCACTGCAGCACCAGGAGCACGTTTCACAAGGATTTCAAATACCTTAAGGCAGAGGCAGGTCATTTGGGATTTAGGGAACTATTTAGGCAATCCTACAGCTCCCAGTCACTAATACCACAGCCATGCACATGGTCAGATGAATCAAGTCAGTATTTTGACACACCAAGCCTGAAGTGACCTGAAGTTTATACTGGAGGAAGTATACCTTGATTCCAGATTCCAGATACCTTGCTGTGAGCTCACCTGGCTACACACCTGAGAAATTCCTAGCAAGGAACTAAACCACGTCCAAGATCACTACAGCTGAGGCTTGGGTTTATCTGCTGTCTACGGGGCTGTTTATGTGGGGCTGCTTTGATTTTCAGACCTCCCAAAAGGCTTAAAAAGGAAGAAAGGGAGAGCAACGTAGTGTTCACCTGGAGGGTGGTATCTTTGGGTCTAGTCCCTGCTCCACCACAGGTTCCCTGTGCAAGAGCAGGAATGTCAAATACCAATTTCCCAGAACAGAAAGCAAAGTTCTGCCCTGAAATTCCCAAGTTTTGATCTACTGAATGGTGTCACTTGGGAGGAGCAGCTCCTGGGCTGTGGATCTACTGTGTTTTCCAGATGTCTGAGAAGGGCTGTGCTCAGGCCCAGGAACAGAAGCGTGGCACCAGCACTGATCTCCACCAGTCCTGCCAGCTGCTCGCTGCCAGCTGGGTGGGCAGGGACGCCACTGCCCCCAGCCAGACCAGAGGGACAGCAGGGAGGTCACAGACGCCATCCTGTTCCTCAGCACTGCAGCATCCCCATCACCAGGGTGTGTTAGTGGCCGGGGGATGACACGGTGACCCTGGGCACCCCTGGCCCCGCGTGTGGCTCAGGGTGGGGGCACACGGGGCGGGGACCGGCCCTCGGGCGCCGTGCTGCCCGGTGCCGGGGTTTAGTAGGGGGCAGGGGCCCGGGCTGTGTCAGTGCATGCCACACACTACACGCTGCTTGCCTTGGCGTACAGGCTGGTCTTCAGCACGCCCCCCCTGCCATAGCCCAGGGGAGGCCCCCCCAGGCCAGCCGTGCCCGTGGCCTTGCCCCTGCGGTTGGCCACCACAAAGGGGTTCTCACTGAAGGGGATGGGCTGCGAGTCGATCAAACACTCTGGCGTCTCTGGCAGCTGCTCCTGGGACAAGGGACACCCCTCGGGGTCCTGCTGGTCTCCCCGGGGCTGCTCTGCCCCGCTTGTGTGCTGCTGGGGGGGCACAGGGAGCTGGGGGCGCCCGGCCGTGCCCGCTGCCGGCTCCGGGGACGCTTCCCGGCCGTGCCACGCCGTGGGCGGGGACAGCACGGCGCAGTCACCCTCCATGCTGGAGCTGGGCTTAGAGCACTCAACAGGCTGAGAGGAAACAGAAGGATGGGAGAGAAATAAGGAGAACAGAGTAAAGAAGAGGAGGGAGAAAATACAGAGTAGCTGCTGAAGGACAGGGGAGAGAATTCCAGTGCTAATGCCCACACAGCATCCCGACCCTCTCTCCCGCTCTGCCACCAGTCTGTGACCCTCAGTGTCACTCCTGGGAGAGGACCTTGGTGTGCACACACACCCCAGGAAGCTGACAGGCTGCACTCCTCCAGCTCACACACCTTCCTGCAGCTGCTCCCCAGCCAAACCCACTTCCAACACCTGTACAAGCACATGCTCCCCCCGCTCACCTCAGCACACAGAACCACACAACAGCTGGGGTTGGAAGGCACCTCTGGAGATGCTCCAGTTCAACCCCCACTTCACTGAGCCCCACCACCTATGGCCCAGCCTCTGCTGTCACCCCAATGCTGCCACAGCGTCACACAACACCCACCCGTGCACTCCCACCACACCTGCACAGGTGAACATGCTTTAGGGGCCCCGCTGCTCACAACACACCCCAAACACCAGAGCTCAGTGAGCCCAGACCCTTTGGGTGGCTCCTGCTGCTGGCAGGACTGAGGCAGTCCCAGCTCTGTCCGGGCTCAATGCACACAGCCCCAGCAAAGCCCTGACCCTTTCCCTTAATGCCACAGAAGAGAGTTTGTTACCCCAGCCAGAGCCTTCCTCAGGGGAGCAGTGACAGCCAGAGAGCAAAGACCAAAGCTTCCATCCAAATGCCTCCAGGGAGCAAAAAGACCTCTCCTGCTCAGAGCAAATTCTTCAGCTCCTGTGTCATGGCAGTGGTCACCAAAATAGCTCTCAGGGGTGGGCTGGTGACTACAATGGCAGCTGGGAGGCTCAGGAATTTCGGAGGCCCTCCCCTAACCCCCAACCCAACCTCTGTGGTTGGCAGAGCCCTGGCTCATATCGTGTTTCCTCACCAGTGAAGCCTGTGCTACCCTGAGACATTCTGCTGTGTGATTTTTCAATGTAAAAACCCTACTTTTAGCCCCTTTTCCCCCGAGTGCCATCATGCTGATGGTTGACAGGCAGCCTCAGTCCCTGTTTTGTTCTTGGGCCCGACTGGACCTGGGCTGGGTCTGTGTCTCCCTGTAAGCTCCAGCTCCTGCTGTAGCATGTCCTGGTGAGGGATTCCTCACTCCCTGGCCTCACCGGGGCTATTCCTGTCAGACAAGCCACAATTTCTATTTTGGGTAAGCAAAAATTTGGACAATGCAGCGAGCTTTCCCAGCTTGCAGACAGAACAGACACGTGCTACCCTGCATCCTCTCTGGCACTGAAAGAAATCCAATCTTAAATCTGTGACCAAGTGAAAAAAAGGAATCAATGGCAAGAAACTGAAGAGAAACAGATTCAGAACAGAAAGTACAGGTTGCTAATTAATTAATTGTGGTGACTTGGTATTGAGACATGCCAGGTCTTCTCCATTTCTCACAGCCCAGAAAGCAAAACTAGACTTTGATTGTTTTGCTGTGATCAGTCCCTCCAGAGTCTGGCTTTCATTCCTGCTCAGTGCAGAAGACAGAGACTGTAGCAGCTCTTTGACTTCTGTAAGGGAAATGTCAGAGAGTCACAGAATCCCAGGATGGCTGGGGTGGGAAGGAACCTGAAAGAGCTCATATTGTTCCACCCCCTGCCATGGCAGGGACACCTTCCACTGGACCAGGCTGCTCCAAGTCCCATCCAACCTGGCCTGGGACACTTCCAGGGATGGGGCAGCCACAGCTTCTCTCCAGAGGCTGCAGTGCACTGGGTGCATGGCCAAAGAGCATCCCCCAAACAAGCATTCCCATGCTGCTTCCAATGGGAATTTTCAGTTTGGCTTATAACAGTGGACAAAGAGAATGGGCATCTCGTCAGCCTTTGTTAAATCCTGCTCACAAAGGGCCCCAGATGCAGCAACACAGATGGATCCAAGACAGACAAGCACTGCTCCCTTCTCTGGTGGCTGTTGTGGGGGAATCCTCCTGACCAACTCCACCCATAGCTACAGCGGTCAGTGGAGAGATCTACACCTCCTGTTCCATAGGACCTGCACCTCCTCCTGCTCCACAGCAAGAACAGCTCCCTGCAGATCCTCGTGTGGCACGGGGAGGAGAGGAACAGCTCCCTGCAGCTCCCTCACAGGGAGTAAAAGACAGTAGAGCAGTACAGACAGTAATGCAGCAGTGAAAGACACCCAGTCACTGTTTAGAGGAGAACGCCTGTGGTGAGAACTGGCCTGGACACAGGAAGAAGGAGAAACCCATGATGGGAACAGGGCAAGAGCACCAGGCATCTGGAGGAGGCTGTCCAGAGACAGACAATCTGTCACTGACCCACCTGCTCTTCCACTGGCTGGACTGACCCTGGCTGAGTCTTCCAGTGGCCACCTAACAGGCCAGGGCAGCTCCTGAAGGACCACCAGAACCTCCCTGTCCCCATGATCCAGGCAGATGTACTTTTCAAACCAGAGCAAAGACAGGGCTGGTGACAGCTGGACCAACACAGGCACCCTTGGAGCCCTCCCTGAAATGGGACATTTATAGAAGCTCCCACCGCCCCGGCGTGCCTGGCCCCACATTCCCGTGCCTGGCATTCCCAGGCTGACACCTCCTGCCAGCCACAGCCCCAAAGCTGCTCTGCTCTGGACCACATTGAGCTGTCCTGCATGGAGCCAGCTGCTGCCTGGGGCTGACTCTCCCCCTCTTCCAGCTCCTGAGTTACACTCAGAGGTGCTAAAAATAAACCTTTCCCTGATACTGCTTTGTTGTGTGAACAGCAAAAGGGAAAAGCCCAAAGCTGGGAAGTGTGGGAACAAAAGGAGGCAGAGCTGGAGCCAAAGCAGAGCTGGAGTAAGGCCTGGAGTGGCAGAGGAAAGGGAACAGGAGAGGAGACCTGTCTGCATGGAATGAGGTGGAGACAGGGAGGGTAAAAGAGATGATCCTGAAACACCAGAATGGGAATGCAGAAGGGGATGATGACAGCAAATGGAGATCTTGCTGCAACAGGAGGAAAGAAGGAAGACTCAGGATGTGTGAAGGAGCAAGCAGAAACCCAGTAGAATGGGTGTGATGCAGGAAAGATAAAAGAAAGAAAAGATGGAGAGGTGAGATTTTAAACAACACAGGAGAGAGGTTAAGTCCATAATCTGTGAAGTTTGTGAAATCTGGAATTTCTCTTGGCCACTGCAAGTGAGGGACTGCCAGGCAGGGCACAGGACAGGAATGTCCAAGGGCAGGAGTCATGATACACAACAGGATATACGAGCCACAGGGCTCAGCCATGACACACAACCACAGACACGTCACCTCTGCAGGCTTGGGGGAAGCTTGGCTTTAACAGAACCTCAGGGCAGCTTGGGCTGGAAGGAACTCTGAGACCAGCCAGTCCCACCCCTTGCCATGGTCAGGGACATTTCCACTAGAGCACCAGGGGGAGACACTTCCACTGAACACATGGCTCCAAGCACTGCCCAACCTGGCCTTAAACTTTTTCTATTTTTAATACTTTCAGTTTCAGCACCCTCATCCCTCCCCTTTCCTGAACACCATCCCACGATGGATTTACAGGTGAGCTGTGCACACAACACTGTCATCACTGTGTTGGGAAGGATCTTTCTCTCCCTCCTTGGCAGCTCTCTGGAGCCTTTTCCTTCCACAACAAATCCCTGCACTCACCCACTCACATCCCCTTCTCTCCCACCAGGCTGTTCTTTCTGCCTTGTTCCCAACTTTGCTTTTTGCAACTTGTCAAATTTTGCCACTTCCCTTCCCAAAAGGCAAAGCTGCCTGGCTCTTGCTCTCCTCATTTGCTTATTCCCATCTTTCTTTTGCAGCTCCTGGTTCAGTGCCTGAGCCCCCCACAGCTCTGCTGCCCAGTTTTCCTTTGTCACCTCCCACACCATGGCGCAGGTGGAGGGCAGGTCATGGAAGGACCATGGCCTCCCCTGTTGGGAACCACACCTCTGCAGCCCCTCACTGCCTCCCCTGCAGGGACCCCCCTCCACAGCCCCCCAGGACCCCCAGCCCCCACTCACAGCACGGTTGCCTCTCTGCAGGCCACTGCTGGGCAGCGCTGCCAGGGTCCGGTAGTCCAGGCGCAGGGGCTCACTGGGGACGTTCTGGAGAGGGTGAAAAAGCCACAAACACCAGGAACAGGTCAGGCCCAAAGTCAACTACATCAGTGAGAAAGGGCAGTGAAAAGGGAACCACCCCAGTAATAACCCAGGTCTTATCTCCAAACTCATCAGAGCTCCCACTGCCTGGAAAAAGAGCTGGAGTTGTTCAAAACACAACCACGTGAACTCGTGGCAGGAGCCAGGCTTGAGAAACCCCACAGAGAACGTGGCACTGTGCACCCCTGGCCAGCCACTGCTGCTCAGATCCCTCCACTCCTCCTGCCCCCATGGCCACTTCCTGATGGAGCAGAGAACGTGCCATACCTACCTGTTTGCTCCAACAGCACCCGGAATGACTGGACCTGGACATGTGTAAGAATGCAAGTTTCCCTTTTCCACTCACTGTACAACTTTGCTCCATTTTGTTTCCCATGTATTGCCTTTCTAACCCTAAAGAGAAGCCAAGGTTTCTAATCCAGCCCCTGTTTTCCTCAATTCCTTACACAATTCTTCAGTTCTGATCTCTTCTCTAATCCCCACAGTCACATCCTCTTTGGGGAGGGAGTGGAGAACACAAGCCTTGGGGAACAAACTTTTTGGGGACTTCTCCAGCCTTCCAGTCTAGCTGTAGCCCTTTTCTGGGCCTCTCCAGCCCTTCCCCTGCGCTGCTCACCTCTGCTTCCTCCTCCAGCTGCTGCGTGGCTGCCTCCCGCTCCCTACGCATCCGCTCCTTCCGTGGGACAGACAGAGCCAGAGCCAGAGCAGAGAGACAAGAGAGAGGCAGAGAGGTCACACACGCTGGGCAGGACTGCTGAGGGGACACAGGGGCAGTGCCAGCACCAGGACAGGGGGAGCAGAAACCCAGCACCAACACTGGGACTGCGGAAGGAGGAGCTGGGATTGGGCACTGTTACTGCCAGCAGAAAGGACAGGGACAGAACAAGAACACCTGGGTGCCACAGGTGAGGGGGAGAGCAGGTGTCCCCAAGATCCTCAGCAGGGACAATCAAGAAAGCTACTGTGCTCCCAAGCATAACCACACCAAGGGAGAGGAGGAGTTTGCTCACTGCTGGAACAGACACCTTGATGGAGCACAGACAGGACAGGCTGGAAGGGAATGGAAAAACAAATCCACGGAGCACAGGCCTTGCTGGCTGATAGCACCACATACACAGTGAAGCAGATACACACAAAGGGACAGAAAGGTCTTGGCACGAGGTCAGCTCAGCACCAGCTGTCAGCCTGTGGTCACTCAGCACTGCAGGAGCATTAGAGAGTGGCTAGTGACTAATCCCAAAAGCCCCAGCCACGGGACTGCTCCAGGCTGCCAGAGGAAGGAACAGTGCAGGACTTGTCCTAAGGACTGATTCTGGGCACTGACATTTCTGTGACTTGTCACCTGGCAGCTCTGGGCAGAGCCAGGCCTGGGGACAGCACAGCAGCCTCCTTCCCTTCTCTTGTCTATGGAACCCTCCCAGCTGCTCCCCCAGGCAGGAGCCAGATGGTCCAGAACTCCTGACCCTGGGAGGATGGGAGGTGGAAGGCAGCTCAGAGGGATCAACTGGAAATTCTGCTGAGCACCTGGGCCCTGTTCTTAGACTCCATGCACTGCAGATTCCCACTGCTCCACATCACCCCCTGAGCTCCATGCAAGGATAAGCAGCCTGAGAAGTCACTAATGCTCTGGAGGATCACAATTCCCCAAAGGATATCGAGGGATATTTAAGGTAAAGTTTATTCTGAATCTGGTTATGCTTGTTTTGACCAAGAGTCTTCTGTAGGGTGAGGGTTCCAGGTGACACTGATCTGGTGTGTGACTCTTCTCTGAGGTCATATTCTGAGGAGTGACAGGAGCACCAGTCAGTCCAGGTGGAGCTGTGGCTCCAAATTCCCAAATCTGTGGCTCCAAATCCATCCCTGACAATAGCTGGATTAGGACTAGAAAAATAACTACAGCCACAGAGGCAGGAGAGAACACCAGGAATCAGCCCACAGAGACTCAAGAGTTACTGACACTTCTACTAGAAACTGAATTGTCAGAGAACTGGAGGCAAGAGGCGTCAGCAGTGAATGGGTTTGAAAACTTCTACCACGAATAGAGCAAAGGCATAATTCCTCCCAGTTATTCAGTTCACAGCTTGCTGTGGGCTGGAGACACGTTTGGTCTCTATTGCTCTTGTGCAAGAATGAACACGAAACACTGAAGGGTAAGAAAAACGTTCCAAAAATGGTGACAGAAATTACCAGGGATCTGGCACCAGGACAGGAACTTCCTTCAGTATTCCAACGGCCACCACGAAGTGCTGGCTCCACCACTGGGATAAATTTAATCATCAAAACCAGTTTTAGAGACATAATCCCAGACCCAAGGTTTAAAAGGCCCAGCAGAAAAACATGTCTTTGCTCAGGGGCCTCAGGATCCCAGGAGGTTTCAGGGAGCCTGGAGCATCCATTGGTGCCTCCTCCTGCCACACCAAGCGAAGGGGCACCAAAATAAATCAGCATTTTTAAAAATGAGATATGGCCAAGGCTACTTCACCAATCATAAAGGCTTCTCTGGGGTTTTTTGTTTTTTTTTTTTGACCCAAGTATTTTTAAGTAATCTCAGTATAAATTTTGGCAAAGTCTTTCTCTGCCTCAGCCTGGACAAATGGCTGCAGAATTTGGGGCCACACTTGCTATATTGACAGGTGTTAGGAATGCTGATCCTGACCCACAGTACCTGAACTCTCCTGGAATGTATTTCAATCCATATATCCATATTCAAATCCATATACTGCCCACATTAAAACTGGCAGGAATATCCTTTGCTCAGACAGAAACACAATGAAATCAGGTTTGCTGAAACCACATCAAACCACACTGAGCTCCTTCCCAGGCAAGGAATGAGACATTTTACAGGAAAAAAACTAAATCTGATCTGAACTGCCTTTGCTCTGGGCTGAATCAAGAGACTTACTGAGGCCCCTCCTTCCCAAATTAGTCAGGATGGTTTGGGTGGGAAGAGACCTTCCAGGGTCATCCTGTCCAACCCCTGCAATGGGATGTGTTCAACTGGATCAGGTGGAAGATCATTCTGTAAGGTTATTCCACGTTCATCCAGAATTGCCAAGCTCACCCTGCTCTTGTGGGGCAGCAAATGTGGGGCAGCAAACCTCACCTTCTTGTGGGGCAGCAAATGTGAACAAGCTCAGGAACTGCAGCTGCAGAGAGAACCCAGGGAAACTTCAGGTGTATCTGAACCCAAAACCTGACAAAACTCCTGAAAAATGTACTCACACCTCTGCCAGGGGAGCAGATTCCCCACTGACAACACTGAAGAATTCCATTTTCCCTCTTCTTCCAGTGACTCTGACTGGATAAATTACTGTTTTAAGAGGGATGACTGGAAACTCTAAGTCCTCAAGAGGTTTGAGTCTGCTGATCTATTTCTGTGAAATTCTCCTGTGAAATTCTCTTTCTGTGCAAGGCTGAGCCAGTTGGGCAGAGACACAAAACTCTCACAGCAAAGCAGAGAAATGACCATGTGAACTGAGGAGCACAGAGCCGTGACTGATCGACAGCATCACTTCTCCCCTCAGAGCAGTTTGGAGTTGTGTGTTCTCATCTTTGCTCACAAAACCTCTGTCAGTCACAGGGTGCTGGACAGAAAACTGATTAAATTTGGGACTTCCAAGCTCATTGGCCATTTTTCTTGAAGCTGCAGCTTGGCCAGGAGGTACCAGCAAATAACAAGGGTGGTCTTTGTGAATACCACAGGAACATCACCAGAGAGGTGCACAGGGAGGTACAGCACAGCCTAAGAGCAGCCAGGGCAACAGAGCAGTGCACTACAGAGAGGGAATGCCCAGAGCTCCACCCCATGGCACTGACACTGGGGCAGAGATCCAGAACTGCCATGGAATTCACACCAGGGCAGAGATCCAGAGCTCCCCATGGCACTGACACTGGGGCAGAGATCCAGAGCTCCATGGCACTGACACCAGGACAGAGATCCAGAGCTCCCCATGGCACTGACACCAGGACAGAGATCCAGAGCTCCATGGCACTGACACCAGGACAGAGATCCAGAGCTCCCCATGGCACTGACAGTAGGGCAGAGCTCTGGAGCTCCCTGTGGCACTACAGTGGAGCAGAGATAACCTGTGACACCTTCCTTGGGACTCACAGGCTCGGCAGAGCCACTGCCACAAACAGATTCTGCTACACAAATGATCTCTCACCACTTTCTCCATTTCTTCTCTCTCCCACTGAGTGGCTTCTCTCACCATTTCCATCTCCTAGGAGAGAGCAGAGTTAGAGGCACCTCACCCAGTGCTCTCTCCACACCTGCAGCAGCTAGAACCTCATGAAGGTGTCACAGTCCCATCCTAGCGTGTTCCTGATCCACGTGCTGGGCCCTGCTGATCTCATGCCAGGCCCACTGCACAGCACACTGCAGGCTGCATGCACCAAGGGAGACACTAGAGACTTCCAGAAACTGCTTCCACTCTGCAGGGTGCTCCCAGCTCAGCCACACACCCACCTTCTGCAGGATCTCCAGCTCCTCGGGGCTCAAGTCCCGGTCGATGGAGGAGATGCTCTCCAGGCTGTTCTTGCGCCCGATGCCAGCAGCGAATGGGTTTGCAATGATTCCTGGGGACATCTGCAAAGCAAACGGCACATCACAGCTGGGGGAAGCCCACAGAATTCATTCCAGAAACTCCCTATTCCAGCCTCCCACACACAGAGTACCAGGACAATCCCAAGCAAGTCAGAACCAGAACTTTTCCAACAACTTGAAACCTTATTCCGTAGAATCCCAGATTGGTTTGGGTTGGAAGGGACCTGAAGAGTGTCCAACTCCATCCCTGCCATTTAGGCTGACAACTGTACGAGGAACCCAAGGTCCAAGTAAGCTGAATTTAAACTAATCCAGGTGCAAGAAGGGGATAAGGTGAGCAGGGACTGGCTTCATGTTCTACTGGAGAATACAAAAGCTGACTAGCTAAGCCTTGGATGCAGAAATCTGAGAGGGCACAGGATTGCTCCAGGGAGGTTCTATCCTGTGGGGAAAGATGAACACCAGTTAAGAGCTGGACCATTTATTGTAAATGCAACACTGGCCAAGAAAAAATGGGCATAAATAGCCTAGTGAAATGAGCTTGAAAACTTTTTTTTTTCAGTGCAGTGCTATTGTGGAACAGTTCTAGAACCAGCAGGAGAAAGACAGTCCTGAGGAACCACTGCTTTTCTGGACTGGAGACCCCCTCCAGCTCAATATCATAGGTCAGACTTTGAAATCTGGGACTTCAAAAAACCAGACAAATCTACAGCAGAAGGTTGAGAAAATCAGCATTCTGTGAAGTGTGGAATCCTCTGAATCCTTCCCCCTTGGGGAAATCCCCAGGGCACTGCCCGGAAAGACCCACCGTGGAGTTCTCCCCACCTAGGCAGACAGAAAGGACTCCTCCACGGAGCCTTGCATCCACCCCAATTCCTTTCTCCAGATGTCCCAAATTCTCGTGGTTTCTCCTCTCCCTGGTTCCTCATTGGTTATGGTATCCCTGGTGGCCAGACCTGTCTTCCCTGTAGGCCAATGAACTTTGCCCTGCCCCAGTACCTGCCCCTACTTAAACCTGTGGATGCTGGCAGCCTGGTCAGAGAGAAAGTCAGATAAACTTTCCCAGGCACTGCTCTGGGAAGCTTTGAGAAAGCTCAGAGAAAGAATTAAGACAATCCTTAATTTTTGCAGCTGCTGTTTTGAACGTGTTGTTTACTTGTAAGATGCACACAAGAAGGGTGCTGTTCCTAATTAGCCAAGGATGTGAGGTGTTGATTGAGGACCAATCAGGTCCAGCTTTCTCAGAACTGTCTGTAAAAGAATGTATGGTGTCTAATAAACTTGGCATTTGCCTTCTGAGAACACAGGAGTCTTTGTCACTTCGTTCACCCATCCCTAAGACAACAGCGACACAAACCTTGTGCAGAGCACACGGTCTTGTCTTTTGTCTCTGATTTCCCCTCCTGTGTGCTGAACTAAACCTTTGCTGGAACTGGCCCTACAAAAGGCCCTTCTGCCTCTCTTTGCTGAGCCAGCCGTGGTGAGTGTGGTGTGTGGACTCGACTGTCCTGCCTCAATGTTCACCCGAGCAACTTTTCCACAGGAGATGCTTACTGGGGAACAGGCAGCAGCATCCAACATCTAAACCCCACACTGCTACAGCTGGCGCCCAACCTCGCTGGGATCCACGTGGGGGATTCTGGTGACTCCGAGGGTCCCTGCCCTGCAGCCTCACCTCGATGGCAGCGGCGGCCTTGGGGTCGAAGCCGTCGCAGACCAGCACGAGCAGCGCGTCGCCCACGCCCCGCAGCACCTGCACGGCCTCCGTGTGCGTCATGCCCAGCAGGCTCTGGTGGTTCACCTCCAGGATCCGCATCCCCACCTGCAGGCGGCCGTCCCGGGCAGCGGCCCCCGAGGAGCTCACCTGGAGCACACCAAAGGGTCCCTGGAGCAGCTCAGAGACACCAGAGTGTGGGGACAGACAGCTCACACAGGGAACAGGGACAGCAGCCTGCAGCTGCGAGGCAGGGGAACAACCTGCAAGCACTGTGGAGAGGGCAGGACAGGAAGAACCTGTACAGGCTGCTGGAGGGAGCAGGTGTGGAAGAATCTTTTATGTGAGATAAAAGAATGTGGATTTGAAATTTGTTATCCCAAGGAAAGAAGCAGGTGAGAAGGAAAAGCTGTCACATCATGATGCATCTCATGGAGAGAGAAATCATTTTGTGGTGGCAGAGAGACACAATGGAAATGCAAATGAAGACAAACTAAGGAGGAAGGAGGCAGGGATCAGACATGCAAAGAGGAAGAAGAGGAAAAGCACCACTTTGTCTCCTGGTTACCACAAATATCCAAGGAAAATCAGAGGCAGGAAAACCCCTCCAGACAGGACAGGTAGGAGAGGTTGAGGGGAGTAACATAGCTCAAAGGAGAGGAGGGAAATTTTGGTTATCTGCAGGCTAAAACAACAAGTATTGGGAAAAACAGAGAGGAGAGATGGGGTAAACTAACTCTGTGCCGTGGCTAAACTGTGAACCTTCCACCCCCAAATCCTGTACTGCTGCAGGAGAGAAAACCAGACCCAACTAATCAAAATAACTGTCAGTTAGAATAATCCCAGGTTTTCTTTTCCTGCTCTTACAAATGTCCCAGGTGAATGTGCAGCTGTCACTCTGAAAGAGGGAATTTATTCTTTTAACTTTAAAACAGTTACAGCCACATAACAACAAATGCTGAATGTTCCCTTGCCTTAGCAGCAATCAATTATCAATTATCAGGGCTGACTACCAATTATGGAGTGTCTTCAGCCATGAGGATAACTCACATCAGTTTCTACCCCAAAAAAAACCCAGCTAAAGAGGGAGTCAGTGACAATAAGGTAAACACCCAGAGTCCTCTTTGTCAGCAGCAAGACCAAAATGACTCCACTTATTGCTGTGCTCCGCTGCCAGCGAAGAAGCAATAAAAACTTTTTGGAAAGGGTTGGGAGGAGCATAAACTGGTAAGCATAAGTTGAACAAGAAAACGTGTAATTTCTGAAGGAAAACTGATGTGAGAATGTTGTGTGACACAAGCAGTCACCTAAAAAAGGAACAAAGTCACACAGATGGTGCATAGCACAGGAGAAAAGGTTAGGAATTCCTGATGCTTTCCGTGGAAGGAGGAAAGAGCTCGCATGTCTAAGTGGGCAGGAAGGGACAGGCACAGGGGGACCAACAGGAATGTGGGTACAAGGAAAGATGCGTGGGTTTGCATTGTAGAAAAAACACAAGAGAAGAAACACAAAGCAAAATAAAGGCAAGCAGGAAATAAAATAAGAAACTGTGAAGATGCTGTAGAGAAGGAAATATGAAAGGACAAGGACTTGTCTCCTTTGCTAGAGGGAGAATCTCCAGAACTGATGCACCAGTGAAAGCTGAGAGCACATTCCCACACCCTTCTCCCTGGCAGTGCCTGCAGAGGTGGTGCTCTGGTACCTTGGAGATGAAGATGCCTTCATCAGTGGGATCAAATGGATTGCCAGCATGGCCCTTGGCTCCACCCCGGATGCTGATGCCCAGCTTCTCTCCTGGAGCTTTTTCAATGCATATTTCCTGGAAACACAGAAGAGTCTCCTTGTTTCTAGGCCAAGTTCAGCTGAAGAAACAGTCCTCGGAGTGACCACAGCTCTAAATGGCCTGAAAAGGGCCTGAATTATCCCCATCCCTCATTTGGCAGTTTATTCCTGTTGGTGAGGACCTGCCCTTTTCTGTTCCCTGATGAGAGAGTCACCACAGCCATGGCAAGAGATCCTCACCACGCCCCAGCTGGAGACACACTTAAAAGAGACTGGATTCTGCCAAAGGAGTGATGCCTCAGGTTTTAGCTTTTTTATTTTCCACATCCTGTGCTGCTTTAGTGTGTGGGTCTGGGCTTCCTATGAGAGGATGGTGAACTCTCTTCACAGAGCAGGGAGACAAAACAATTCCTTCTCTAGATGAGGACCAAGGACAAATGATCCAAATTTCAGGCCCAAGAGCACAAACAATGGGCTGAAGACAGAAAAACAAAAAGGATGGGACTTCATGGGCTAAAGCTGGAATTGGACAATTAACTCCAACATGCAAATGGACCAAAACTTATAGAAGTGTGAGACCCTGTGATCAGTCATCCATTTTTGTGGCCATTTTGGTTCATCTTGGGTGTAGCCCTTGCTGGGCTCTTGTGCTGCCCAAGGTGGATCTGTTGAGGCCTCCTAATAAATCCCTACTCTATTCTTTAGCTCCATCTAGTCTCTGTTCTAGGTCAGCCTTCACAAGGCGTCAGGAGAAGGAAATTCCAGGAGTCTGGCTGTATCCTAGTCCCAGACCTCTCCCTGGTAAGAAACTGTACAGAAGGCAGGCTGTGACTCCCCCCAGCACCCTGCCTCAGAGCCCACCTGCATGCCAGGTGGAGGGGGGTCTCTGCGGACCAGCATGGAGAGCTCCTGGGCGTTGGAGAGCAGCGCATTCACGGCCTCCTGGTGGGTGGCGTGGCGCAGGTCGATGCCGTTCACCTCCAGAATCCTGTCCCCAACGCGGAGCCCGCTGCGCGACGCCAGCCCCCGCGGGATGACCTGCGGAGAGCACCAACACAACCGGAGAAGGGAGGTCCACTGTGCAGGAGGTTTTACAGCGACTGCTGCGAGCCAGAGAGAAGTTTGGTAACAGGATCCACGTGCACCCCTGAAAGAATTTCCTACCAAGGTCGTTTATAGATATTCTCATTCAGTCAGAGAGAAAAAGAGAGAGATTTCTACCAGGCAAAAGTCTGAGAGGAATGTAAACAATTTATTATCTCTCTTTCTGTTCATATTGTTTATAGGCATGTTCTACCACCGTGCGCTATTCATAGTGAACCAATGGTGTGAAAAGTTTTCACTTTGAGACCAATCATACTTCACCTTAGCGATCCTGGTTATAAAAGAGGAATGCTACTTGTTAATAAAGTTCGATTCATTCTTTGCCTTCTGAACTTGGAGTCATTTTCATTCCCGTCCCTGCCGCAACAGCGACAGTCGTTGACACGGAAACCAAGAAAGAAAGAAGGATAAATAAGAGAAACCTGCAGCTGCCTATTCCAATGAGCACTTTGTTTGTCTCTTGTGACCAATGAGTAAAGTGTAAACTTATGAGTTTTGTAAGAATGTATAAAAAGCATGCATGCTATGCTAAAAACAGTTTGAAGCCTTCTGAAAACTGAGTGTGCTGCTTTGTATTGTCTCTGTCTCAACTACAACAGTCCATCTCTCCTTGGAGATGTGATTGTGTCCCCAGGCATCCCCCATCCAACACCCTGCAGGCCTGTTCTGACTCCTCTCTGTGCAAACAAAATTCCCTAAGAGGTGACATATCTGGGAACATGGGTGAAGAATGAAGTGGGATGCGCTTTGAAGTGCTATTTCACATGTTATTCTCATATTCCCAATTTAATCTGAACCAATCCTGTGCCAGTGTTGCTATTATTTTGTCTGTGACTGTAACCAGGACTGACAGCAGCAGTACTGCTCCAGTCCTCACCCAGTGCTCTACAGGGGCTCCTGAGAGCTGAACATATAACCAAACCTGTGTTCCTGGTGAAACAAAGGAGTCAGCAAGGAAAGGGTGAAATCTGTGAGCACATGGGAAGCAGGGATAGTGGGAAAGAGTCAGGCTTTGAGAAGAGCAAATCCTGCCTCATTGACCTGCTGATGCACTGCAAGAAAAACCACGGGCACATGAAGGAAGAGGCCTGGCAGGCATCACTCCTAGAATTCCAAACAGCCCTTAACAAGGTCTGAACCCAGCCACAGGTGTCAGAGGAGTCAGGTTCAGCAGCTCCAAGAGAAGTCAGGAAGCAGAAAGGGCTCTGCAGGGATGACCTCTCCAGCATCCCTATTCCCATGAGTGTGGATGTGCAGGACTGTGAGGAATGGGCTGCAGCCAGTGGCCAGCCTGTGTGCTGTCCCTGAATGGCATGAGCTGATGTCACCATTGGAATGGGAACGTGGGATCAAAGGACACCGGCCTGAGCGCAGCAGAGCAGCTCTGAGTGGCCCAGCAACCACACATTGTCCCACCAGCACCTTCCCAGTAATGGCTGGCTTTCTGCAATGCCAGCATCCTCCCAGGAGGACTCATTAAAGCCAGGGTGAACCCAGCAATTTCAAAAGCTGACTGGGATAAAGGTTTGAGGCTTTTACATGCCCTCAGTTGGCTCCAGCAGCAGCACATCCAGTACAAACAGCCCTTCACACATCTCTGTCCTATGCCCTTATTTTACAAATCCATCGTGTACATCTGGACTCACATCAAAATCCTTCACCTTAATCCCAATAACCAACAGCTCAGGAGCACCCAGAGCAGCTCTCCTGGGACTCTACCTTGGAGATGAAGACACCTGGCTCATGAATCCCAAAGGGATGGCTGGAATGGTCACTGCCTCCGACGATGCTGAGGCCCAGGGGACCACCTGCTTTCACCAGGTGAATTTCCTTAAGGGAACAAGAAGCAGTGTCAAAGGCAATGAAGGATATCACATACAGACCACAAATACTGACAAACACTGACAAACATGGAGTCAGGGGCGTTTTGCATGGGTAAGCACGAAGTGAACACTCATGGGACGAGGGGGTTCCCCATGTGGGACTCTGCAACCTGGAGAAGAGCTGGAAGGGGGCTCCAAGAGAGCTGGAGAGGGATTTTGGACAAGGGCCTGGAGGGACACAACGGGGAACAGGTTTCCCCTGAGAGTGGGCAGGGTTAGATGGGATACTGGGGAGAAATCCTTCCCTGTGAGGGTGGGGAGGCCCTGGTAACGGCTGCCCCAAGAAGCTGTGGTTGCTCCATCCCTGGAAGTTTTCAAGGCCAGGCTGGACAGGGCTTGAAGCAATCTGGGCTAGCGGAACATGTCCCTGCCCATGGCAGGGGGTGGGTCTGGATGGGCTTTCAGGTCCCTTCCACCCCAAGCCCAAGCCTTTCTAGGATGACACCTCCAGGCCCCAGTAACCCAGCAGGCCAGTCCCCATTGCAACACCCATCTTTCAGGATTGCACCATCCCCCCCAAAGCCAAGCTCACCTCGACAGGGTACTGATCCTCCAGCCCTTTGGACAGGTGGTTCCTGGGCGGCGCCGGCGTCTCCTCGGGCTCGGGCAGGCTGTCCCCGGGGCCGGGGGGCGGCGGGGAGTGCATGCGCCCGCGGGGCGAGCCTCCCTCGGGCTGCTCGGCGCCCTCTCTCTCTACCAGCAGCACGATGGTGGGGGAGGCCGCGGTAAGCAGCGCTACGGCCTGATCATGCCTGGCTTCTGTCATGTCTACCCCATTGATCTAGAACGACCGGCAAACTCGGCGTCAGAGCGGCCCCGCGGCGCTCGGGGAGCCCTGGGCAGCCCTGCCCTGCTGGCACCTCTCAAACGCCTGTGCCCCAAAGCACCTCGCACCGAGCAAAGGGACACAGGCACCTGCGCATTCCCACTGATCCCAATTCTCCTCCTCCTCAGCTTTCCTGGCCCTTTCCCCATTCCCTGCACAGCTGGCGCCCTGCAGCACCACTGACACGGTGCTCCAGGGGACCACGCCGGCCAGGGGTGACGTTCCACCTCCCACAGCCAAACGTCTCCACATGGGAGAAGCAAAACCAGTGATTTCCAGCAGCAATGCCACAGCACAGGCACGTGCAGAAGCACCTGATGCCGTGTCACTGAGCCACCTGCCCTCATCAGTCACCCAAAGCCCCCAGACTGCTGTGGGCACGGTTTGATGGCTGACAGGATCTGACAGCGGCTGGTCACTGTGCCACTGGCTGCCCCTGCTGGCCAAGGTCATGGTAGCCAGCTCTAAGGCATTAAAAGTGACCCCAGGTACAGAGAGATTTGAAAGAACAGAGAGCCTTTCCTATAAAATTAAGATTTAAAACTGTCCCCCTAGAAACTCAAAGGACCAGAAAGGACATGACTGTTTTCCATGGATGTACAAGGGGCAGAATCCTGAAGAGAGCCACAGAACACAGCTAGAACAACAAAACTAGACAGGAAAAAGCTGAAGCTGAAAATTAAAAGGTTTCTCAGTCATTAGGTTCTGGAAAAGCTTTCCAAGATGAACAAAGAGGACATGAAAAAAGGAGCTGCCAAGATGGGCTTTGATCAGCTCATGAAATAACAATGTGACTGTAACAGTCACAGCAACTGGGCTTTGTAGGCCAACTCCCTACTGCCTAATTCCCAGAAATATTATTGTTACTCCCCAGCTCCTTCCCAGAGAGCAGTTTCTGGACTAAGCTGACATGCAGGGCTTTGTCCCGGCCCCCCGTGACCCTCCCAGCACCCACCCCACTGCCCTGTCCCACCCACGGCTGTGCGTACTGCTCTCCTTAGGACAGCGAGGGAGAAGCACAGCCCTGCACTGTCCGGGAGCCCCACAGTGTCACCTCTGCCAAGAGCACTGTCCCCAAAGGACACCTCTGGCACCAACCAGAAGGATGTCACGGCAGCAGCTGGCACGTGCCCGCAGGAAGAGGAAGGATGAGAGGGACCTGGGCAATGGCTGCTGAGCACAGGACAGGGCACCAAGCAGGAAAGGTGACAAATGAACCACACAGGTGCACAGCCCCTAACGGAGTGCAGGTAACAGACACACGGCTCAGACACTCCCGTGTGGATCCTCAAAGAGTCACCAAAAGCAATCACACAAAGGAATCACCGCGTTAGAGAAGCGTGACCAAACCTGGCAACCAATCTGCAGAAGAAATGGAGATTGTAAGGGGTTGTCTCAGCACATCTCCTGTAGGAAAGGGCCAAGTGGCTGCAGGAAGCTTGAAGGAGGTGTTGTGGGAATATGCAGCACTTATTATGGGACGTTTAGCAGAACAGAAAAAGGACTGGAGGTGAGGAACAAGCACGGGGAAATACAGGGGAGAACAAGAGGCTGCTGGTCAGTGCTGGTCTGGCCAAGCCCTGGGTCTGAGTGCACATCTGCTCTGCCTTCTCCCCACACGCTCTATTTACTGGGCCAACTCACTCTGTTCTGGGTACATGTGGAGAGCTGCTGGTAAAACTCAAGCTGGACTAGGCAGCAAGTAGGAATCCAAAACATGGGAAGACTCAAGAGGTGGCCCAGGAGCTGGGTGAAAGGCTTGGGTCTGACCAAAGAGCTTGGAAGACCTCGCTGCTGGAGCAGAGGCTGGAGAGCTGCAGGCAGGAGCGCTGACTGGGGTGAGCGAGGGACGGCGTGTGCCATTCCCCCAGCAAGCTGAAGCCTGAGGAGCCAGAGGGCAGCACCAGGGAGAAGCTGGCTGTGCTCCTGCCCTCTGAGCACCACCTGTGCTCAGGTGTACACCTGTAAGGGCACTGCCCCCCTCCTGCCCCTGCCATCTGGGACCAGCTGTGTCTGCACCGTGTCCCACGCCTGGAGGCTGCACTTTCCCCTGCTGATGGCTGCAGCTGGGAGCAGGGAAAGCAGCAGCCGTGAGTCCAGGGGACTGGGAAGGGAGGATTCCTTGGCTCCTCTGATGGTTAACAAAGGCAACACGCAGGAGAGACTTGGCTCTTTGGTTCTATCACCACATCAAGGCCAAACTGCTCACTGAGAGGGAACAAGACGATCTTTAAGGTCCCTTCCAAGCCTTGCTCTGACTCTGGACACTGCAATGATACTGCACGCACAGACCTGCTGCAGCACAGCCCATTCTTGTTCCTCACGTCCCCTCTGCTGTTTTCCTGCCCCTCAGAGGATGAGGGTGGTCAGATGGGGTCAGACCAGAAGGGCACAGCGGTGCCTCCCAGAGCAAGGACCAGGGCACAGGACTCCAGGAGTCAGAGCTGTCTCAAATGTAACAGCCCTTGGAGCATTTCACCCAGTAACTCTCCACCACCTGGCAATCCTGGTGGCTGCCCAGCTTTTGGGGCAGCTAATTTTCCATGGCCTTTATCTAGCTAGAGAGCAAAGCAAGCCATGCAGTATGGCTCTCCGAGTGCTATGGGGAAGGGACAGTGTCTGTCCTTTCCCTGCTCCACATGTTTCTCTCTGTGCCAGGGAATTATATTATCCTGGGAAATCTCCAAGGGGTCACACTGCATCATTAGGACTCCACGTGTCACCCACCACTATCCTACCTCTCCCCACAGTCAGTTTTCTTCCAAGTCCCATCCCAAAAAAATCAGCTGCCCTTAGCAACTGCTTCCAGTCCTGCACCCTCCCTGTTGGATTCCCATCCCACAACTCCAGCTCTCCAGCACCCCCTCAGCAGGTTCCTATCCAGTGTCTTTCCCCCCAAAATGACTCCCAAGAGACACAGGAACACAGGGAAGCTGGGGAATGAGTGACAGGCACTGGGGCATGTTGAGGGGTGCTAACTTTGGGGAGACCTAGCTGGGCTCTTTAATCCATGTGCTCAAAGCTCCCCTAAGAAAGTCAAAGGAGCGATCCCAGTTCTTCTCCTGATGAGAAGTCCAGGAGGATTTAGAGCACAGGGGAAGAGCAGGAAGCTGTGCTGTATTTATTAAAAAACCAGAATTCTTTGGCAAAGTGAGAGCTGAGCATGACCAGGAGAGCTTTGGAAATGGGCCCTGTACCCAGCGAGGGTCCTCCCCTTCCCCATGCAGATACAGGCACCATATCCTAGAAACCATGGCATCGTGGAAGCTTTCCAATAAAAATGGGCAATTGCTGCTTCCAAAGAGTGTGGTAAACAGGCTTGGAAGTCGTGGGGGTGTTCTCCTGAAAGGTGACATGTTCCTGCACTCCTCAGAGGTGAGCATGGGATCTGAGCTTCAGCTGGTGCTCAGCACCAAACCTCTAAGATAGTCACACACACCTCAGCACAGGGAACTGAGGGGACCCCACTGGGGGTGTCAGGAATAATGACAGCAATGCCTCAGCCACATCAAAATCCAGCAAAATCCCAACTTTGTAAGCCCTGAACTCACACATCCCATAAGGAATCCACTGCAAGCTATTACCAGGGAATTAGATCTGCTTTTCCTGTGAAGCTGCCCATGTATATAAATAGAGCTGCTGAAGCAGGGTGAAGGCAGGTTTGACTTTTGAATCTGTTCTAAGATTTTGTGTCTCCTTTTTCCACAGGTCGAGCAAACCAACCCCAAATGATGGGCCTCGGAACTGCCTCCGTACCATGGAGCATCAAAACATGAGCAAATCCAAAATAATCCAGTCTATCTGGCATTAATCAGGGTCAGGGCTTGATTTTGGGCAGTGGGGAGCACTAGAAGGGAGTGAGAGATGCCATACCAGTTCAAGCTTCCTGCCAAGACACCAGTGTCAGACCTGGGCCCAAGCTCCACTAAAACGTTGTGCCTGAGCAAATACAACACAGCCCCCGGCCAGGGATAGAGCAGACAGAAGCCAGCACTGACGAGGCTGTATCAGTGTTTACTCACGCCAGCGCTGTGGTAATGCGTGCTCTTACCACAGCAGCTGGGCCAGAAACCCACCACCAGCACCAGGACCTGCAGGTTTCCCAGGCAGCATGCGAGCTGGGGAGAGGCTCCCGCAGGAGGGGAGTGAGGACCAGGAGGCACAGACACAGGTGAGAGCAGTGAGATCCGCAGGGACAGGATGGGAGGCTGAGGGCAGAGCTCCACGTGAAGCAGGGAAGCACTGAGGTATCCCTGCCCAGCTCCACAGCACCCCTGGGCAGCTCCTTCTGCTGCAGCCCACCCCCCCTGTGCCCCAAGGGCTCCCCCCTCCCCGTGGCTGAGCCCCCCAGGCTCCAGAGGGACACCAGGCTGGGCAGTGCTGCCGTGTCCCCTCCCTCCACGCCGTTCCTGGGGAAAGCACTTGCATAAAGCATTTGGGGAAAGGGGAGGTGTAACTGCACCCACCACCAGACAGGGGAGGACCACCCAAATTAAACGCTCTCCCAGAAGGCTCAGGAGCTGACAAAAGGACTCCCAAAATGCAGCTCCAGTAACAGAGAAGCAGCCCCTGCATGAGGAAGGGCGTTGAGCCGAGCCAGCCTTCCTTGCACCCACACTCACCGAGATGACTCGGTCTCCGACGCGCAGGATCCCGTCCCGGTGGGCTGCTCCACCCTCCGCAATCCGGGAGATGAAGATCCCCTGCAGCACAGTCAGGGAGGTCACAGCAGCCTGGGCTGTCCCCACCTGAGCCTGGCTCTCCAAACCCGTTCCCAGACACGTCTCAGACCTCTCCCCTCCACAGACCTTTCCCCTGCCCTGCCGCTTCCCGTTCGTTCCCCGCTCCACACAAACCCTCTGCTCACAGAGCCCCTGGCAGCAAAGTCCTCCCGTGGCCCAGAGCTGGGAATCTGTGCCAAGAGGGCAGCAGCAGGATTAGATATCACTGTCAGGGATTGGGAGCCCCAGCCATCCTCCTTCTATAAAAAAGAGGGAGAGGGACTTTGGACAAGGGCCTGCAGTGACAGCATAAGGGGGAATGGCTTCCCACTGCCAGAGGGCAGGGATGGATGGGATCTTGGGAAGGAACTGTTCCCTCTGAGGGCGGTTTGGCCCTAGCACAGGTTGCCCAGAGAAGCTGTGGCTGCCCCTGGATCCCTGCAAGTGTTGAAGGCCACGGTGGGCAGGACTTGGAGCAACCTGGGACAGTGGAACCTGGCCACGACAAGGTGAGCTTCAAGGTTCCTCCAAACACAAACCATGCTAGAACTCCGCGATTCCCTGACTTAAGAGCACCTGGCTCTCAGAGACCACCCGGCCCACCAGCCCAGGGCCAGGCTGCACTGCTGCACGCCCAGGGATGAATGAGCCCCAGGGGATCAGACTGACCGTGTCCCCAGCCCGGTAAGGAGTGGAGCCCTTGCCACCAGCGATGCTGAAGCCGAGGCCCTTCTCGTTGCGCATGAGGCAGGTGGAGAACCGCTCGGTGGCCGGGGCTGCCTCGGGGCCCTCGGGGAAGCGCAGCCCCCCGCGCCGCTCCCGGGGGCTGTAGTCGTCCTCGGGCCGCAGGGGGGTGACGGTGATGGCGTTCTCGGGCTCCACCATCCGCTCCCGCAGCACCGTCATGGACACGGAGCTGCCCGAGCCCCGCAGCGCCTCCACGGCCACGTGGTGCTCGGCACAGTGCAGGGACACTCCGTTCACCTGGGCACGGAGAGCGACAGCCTGCCCTGGCACAGAGCCCGACACACACCGAGCCGAACCTCACACCCAGTGTCCCCTCACACACAGCCCAACCTGCACAGAGCCTGACACACACCGAGCCCAACCTCACACCCAGTGTCCCCTCACACACCGAGCCCAACCTCACACCCAGTGTCCCCTCACACACAGCCCAACCTGCAGAGCCCAACCTGCACAGAGCCCAACCTCACACCCAGTGTCCCCTCACACACCGAGCCCAACCTCACACCCAGTGTCCCCTCACACACCGAGCCCAACCTCACACCCAGTGTCCCCTCACACACCAAGCCCAACCTGCACAGAGCCCAACAAACACCGAGCCCAACCTCACACCCAGTGTCCCCTCACACACAGCCTGACACACACCGAGCCCAACCTCACACCCAGTGTCCCCTCACACACAGCCCAACCTGCACACAGCCTGACACACACCGAGCCGCGACCCCACACCCGGTGTCCCCTCACACACAGCCCGACACACATCGAGTCCAACCTCACACCCGGTGTCCCCTCACACACAGCCTAAACTGCACAGAGCCTGACACACACCGAGCCCAACCTCACACCCAGTGTCCCCTCACACAGAGCCCAACCTGCACAGAGCCCAATCTCACACCCAGTGTCCCCTCACACACAGCCCAACCTGCACAGAGCCCAACCTGCACAGAGCCCAATCTCACACCCAGTGTCCCCTCACACCCAGTGTCCCCTCACAACCAGCCCCAACCTCACACCCAGCCTCCCCCTGCACCCAGCCCAATCTACACACAGCCTCAACCTCACACCCAGTGTTCCCTCACACAGCCCCAACCTCAAACCCAGTGCTCCCTCACATCCAGCCCCAACCTCACACCCAGTGCTCCCTCACACAGCCCCAACCTCACACCCAGTGCTCCCTCACACAGCCCCAACCTCACACCCAGTGCTCCCTCACACAGCCCCAACCTCACACCCAGTGCTCCCTCACACAGCCCCAGTCTCACACCCATCCCAATCCCAACCACTGCTGCCTGAGGGAAGTGGCTCAGCCCCTCACACCCCACCTGGGCCCTGCTCCCACTGGTGTGTCCAGACCTCTGGGAGGTTTTCCTGCATTCCCACAGCACCTGCTACCTGTCCCAGGCCAGGGCAACCAAGGAAAGGGCCTTTCAGAGGAATTCCTTCCCCACAGGGAGTCCTGAATTCCCTACACCTCTATCATCCCAGACAGATAACCCCCCCACAGAACCATCTCCACCAACAAAATTCAGCAAAATTCAACACAACTCAGGTCGACCCCTGTTCATCTTCCAGAAGGGACACGCACCTGCTCACACCCCTGGAACACCCAGAGCTGTCAGTGTGACAATCCCTTGGTGTGGGAATGTCACAGAGCAGATCATCTCGAGTATGGCACGTAAGGGAGAACCAGAGGATCAGGCCCAGGCAGCCTGGGCTGGATGGGGCTTGGAGCAGCCTGGGCTAGTGGAAGGTGTTCCTGCCCATGGCAGGGAGTGAAACGAGATGAGTGTTAAGGTTCCTTCCCACCCAAACAATTCCCATGGCTGGCTCCCTGGGTAAGAAGTTATTTTACAAGGTTAACTTTTGCTCTGCCCAGGTGTGTATTCTTGTATTGTATTTCTTCCCACCTGGGCCACACAACACTTCAGAGCTGGGCCAGAGTAAATGCAGGAGCTTATAAAGCAACAAAAGATTCATGGTAACGTAAATTAAACAAATATCTCTGAGTCAAAGGGATTTTGTTTAGCTCTTACATGTCTCCCAGTGCTTCATTTGGTCTAAAACATGTGCGATGCAAATCCATTCCCAATCATCTCACACCCCCACTCCAAGCTATCAGAAGCATTTGCTTCGTCAGGAGTCAATCCTTACCTCCAGGAGCTTGTCACCAACACGGACCCCTGCCCGAGCTGCAGGACCCTCCTCAGACACGCGGGAAATGAAGATGCCCTGGAAACAAAACCCTCTGTTCTATGGAGAGCCTGTTCCTTACCCCTTGGGAGTGCAGACCCAGTGCTGAGCCCCTCAGCTCCAGTCCTGCCAGTCCTGAACCCAGAATGAGGGGACATGGCAGCTCAGGAGCTGGGAAGGGGGAACAGAGACCCCACTGCAGGGCTACCCCAAGGTGATGAGGGGGACAGAAACCCCACGGCAGGGCTGCCCCCAGTGAGACACAAGACCAGGGAATGACACCTTACCCCTCTTCCAGTGGAACTGGCATCACACGATGCAGCTGATGCCACCAGGTGGAGAACAACCCCACACCCCTGTGCCCCACAGCTGGGGAGGAACCCCCTGCTCCCGTGGCTGCTCCAGGTCAGACCATCCTGGCACAGGGCAGGAGTCTGCTCCACCCCACCAACCTCCCCTCTGGGGGGATTCAGGGCTGCTCCCACGCAAGGACACCCCACCTGCAGCCGGGGAGACCCAGTCCCCAAAAGGAGCTGTCTCAGCAGGGCAGGGCCCAGGCCTTACCTCGTCGTCCCCCTTGTAGGGCGTGGAGCCCTTGCCCCCAGCGATGCTGATGCCCAGCCCCCCCGTCTGCCGCACGATGGTCAGGGTCAGCTGCAAGCAGAAGGGACAGGGGCACGGGTCAGGGCACCGGGAGCAGGGGACGGCTCTCTTCATGAGAAACAGCAACTGCCGGCCACCTCCTGGCACTGGGGGAGCTGTGGCACCTGTGGGACACCCTAGGGGAGCCATGGCACCTGTGGGACATGCTGGGTGAGCTGTGACACCTGTGGGTGAGCCGTGGCACCTGTGGGACATGCTGGGTGAGCTGTGACACCTGTGGGACACCCTGGGGGAGCCATGGCACCTGTGGGACACCCTGGGGGAGCCATGGCACCTGTGGGTGAGCCGTGGCACCTGTGGGATACCCTGGGTGAGCTGTGACACCTGTGGGACACCCTGGGGGAGCTGTGACACCTGTGGGACATGCTGGGTGAGCTGTGACACCTGTGGGTGAGCCGTGGCACCTGTGGGATACCCTGGGGGAGCTGTGACACCTGTGGGTGAGCCGTGGCACCTGTGGGACACCCTGGGGGAGCCATGGCACCTGTGGGTGAGCTGTGGCACCTGTGGGACACACTGGGGGACCTGTGGCACCTGTGGGACATGCTGGGGGAGCTGTGACACCTGTGGGTGAACCGTGGCACCTGTGGGACATACTGGGGGACCTGTGGCACCTGTGGGTGAGCCGTGGCACTCATGCCTCAGAGGCAGCACCACCACAAGGCATGGAACACACAAATCCCTGCCCACAGCTGAGCCCTGACCCAACAGTCAGCCTGCCCACAGTGGACACAGCAGAGGGGATTCCACCACGAGGCAAAGTGGGCAGCCACGGACTGGAACTGGATCACAGAACGGGGACAGCATTCACACCACAGCCTGGCTCTGCCATGGGGCTCCCTTTGAGTGTAATTCCAGCAGCCACTGGAGGATTCCAGGTCACCCCAGCATAGTGTGCAGTGACAAGGATGGCACCTTGTCCAGAAGACTCTGGATGGACACTTGGCTTTGTTGTATTGATGGAAATCAACACACAACTCCAAAAACCCCGTCTGCTCTGCTCCAGCTGCTCAGGATCACAGCTGAGCAAGCCACAAGTCTTCTCCTACCTCCCACCTCCACATAGCCAATCACGCCCACTGCCAACAGCTGATCTGGCTGGAGCTGAAGCTCTTTCTTTTAAGGACACCAGCATGAACCATTCCCAATGCCACAGTCACAAGAAGGAAGACAGGGAGCATGTGGTAGGACACAGGGAAAGGAACAGGACAGATGGACTCTCTCAGGGCCAAGGACTAAGGAGCTGGTGAGCTAAGTGACAAAAATGAGCACAGACTCCTCTAGAGAACCAAACTGGCCGTCCTCCATGTCACCTCTTTGGAAACAAAGCCCAGGATGGAGAGAGGCTGCTGCAGAGATGTCAAGTGCCACTGTCAGCTCCACATGGCCACAGCATGGGCAGCAAAGGAAGCAGGAGATTCCTTAACACTTCCCTTCCAACCCTCTTTCACTTCTGCAACGACAGAACCAATGGCTTGTGGAGCTCCATATTCTGCTAAGGTCAAAACAGAAACCAAACCAGAAACCCCCTGCAGGAAATGTGAAACAAGCTGAGGTGCTCTGCTCTGCCAGTTCCTGCCAGATCCACCCACAGCCCATCTCAGATGATCTGATCTCACCAAAACTCGCTGCTTCTCCCTCTGCAGAAAGGACAAACCTTCATGGAGAACTCATCACAGTTCCTCAGCAGGGGTCCAGCCCTGCAGGAAAAGTGCTGTGGTGCCAGGGGGAAAGTGGGGAAATTGGAAAAGCTGCCACACTTTGAGCTGCCATCCTTTGCCCTGGCTCCCACTGGGAACCCGCTCACCATCAGTGGCACCAACCACGAGCCAGGGAAGCAGTTCCACCTCGTGACCTCAGCCCTGCCTGTGCCTCTTTGGGGACACCCCAAACATGAACGGGGCCACCTCAACCCAGCTCTCATATGGCTTTTGGTGTAACTGTCTTTTAAAATGGAACCATGGAATGGCTTGGGTGCAAGGGACCTTAAAGCTCACCCACCCACCCTTGTCTGTTAACAGACTCACTTGCTCCTGCAAGAATTCCCAGCTCTCAGAAGTAACTGCACACCTGGACAGACTCACTTTCAGGTAGCAGCCAGAGACATCTGGGTGCTGCCCAACAGATTTGGGGCAGTCCAAATTTGCTGCTGTGCCGTGCAACTCATCATTGAGGATTCCTGCAGCCTGCCAGGGGCACGGCAGACACCAACCATTGCACCCACAGGACTCATGGGACAAAGCTCAGAGCTGCTGAAAGACAAAGTTCTTCCTGCAAACACACCCACAGGAGTGGGGCTCAAGGGCTTCACATCTTCTCCAGAAGATAGAAAGGCATCAATTTATAAATGGCTGTACATGTGGATGCACACAGCTGGGGTCAGTCTGGGGCCTCTCAGAACCAGAACGACATTGTGGGGCATCAGCAAGTGCAGACACAGGAACAGAGCTGGGGAAAGGTCTGGAGCAGCAGGAGCAACTGAGGCAGCTTGAGGGGGCTCAGCCTGGAGAAAAGGAGGCTCAGGAGGGACCTTCTCAGTCTCTACAACTCCCTGACAGGAAGGTGGAACAAGGTGGGGGTCAGGCTTTGCTCCCAGGGAACAAGGGACAGGACAAGGGCCAACAGTCTCAAGTTGTGCCAGGAGTGGTTTAGATGGGATGCTGGGAAAATTCCTTCCTGTAAATGGCTGTCCAGCCCTGACATGGATTGCTCAGGACAGCTGTGGAGTCCTCATATCTGGAAGTGTTCAAAACACATGTGGATATGGCACCTGAGGACACGGTTTAGTGATGAACACAGTGGTGCTGCTGGGTTGATGGTTAGACTTGCTGATCTTCAAGGTCTTTTCCAACCTTACTGATTCCCTGACTCTCAGTATCCAATCCTGGCATTTACATGTCCCAAAAGATTTATTTGAGACTGTCATACTGACACAGGAAATGCACTCTGCAATAAATAATTTGGATTTTTGTTGGGACACGCATGTGACGAGGGACAGGTGCCACGTGAAGGTGAGGGATCCCACTTTAACAGCAGCTGAAGAATCCATTAAATGTCATCAATAGCCTTTTCAAAAATCAAAAGGGCTGGACAACTTGTGTTCAAGAGTCTCAACATTTGCCTGAGATCTCTGAGGTGCTTATAGAGCATTTCCAAATTCTGGGCTTTTTGTACCCTGTGACCCCTTACACTGTGCTGATGGACTGAGAAACTACACAGAAGGATGCCTGTGACCATCAGCTCCTCACCCAGACACCATCCCAGGAGCAACTGAGGAACACATGTGGCTCTTAGCAGGCACACAAATGGCTCTCATGAGGAACAGCTGGATTCTATGAAAACCAGGTCTCTCAAAACCCAAACTATTTCATTCTGAGAAGACTCCAGCCTCAGCTGATGAAGTGAAGGTTCACAGACTTGTGCAAAACACAGAACCTGTGCTCCAAGAGCTGGCACTGGCCTCAGCCAAGGCTGGTACAGGTGTGTGGTGTACAAGCCAAGAACCAGGTAAGAGCCATCCGGAGAGAAACAAGAATCTGGGTTCTGTCAAGATCTGTCAGGCGTGGCTTTCCTCTAAAGCAGACAGAATTTAAATAATTCTATATGAGGGGAGGCTGGGAGCCTTCCAATTCAGGAGGGGGAGATAGACCCTTTTTATCTTTTCATGCCATTAATAACTTTATAGGAGATGATTATTCCCTGTTTGTAATCACAAAAGAATTAGGGATATTCAATGGAACTCAGTAAGATACCAAATGAAATATCAGTGGCAGGCTTAAAAAGTGTTTTTTGATATAAAGCTCAAGTAAATTAATAATTGATTGCCACTAGATTCTGTGGGACTGAAATGTATAAAAGGAATGGGAGAGGATCAGACAAAACCATGGATGGCATCTCCACGGTGCCTTATACATGGGCATGAACAGCCCAGAAATCTTGATCCACAGAGTGCCAGGAGCTGAGCACCCACCAGTGGAAGGATCCCTTTGTCCTGCTGAGGCCGGGGCCCCTCAGCTCCTGTCACTTGGCTCTGACAGGTGGTCAGTCAGTGTCATACAACACAACACATCAGTTTGTAACTGTCACACTAGAGCCTCAAGGTTTAGGTTGGACATCAGGAAGAATTTCTTCCCAGAAAAGGTCCCCAGGCAGTGGCAGGGGCTGCTCAGGGAGGTGGCAGAGTCACCATCCCTGGAGTTCAAGGAATGACTGGATGTGGCACTCAGTGCTCTGGGCTGGTAACGAGGTGTGGATCAGTCAGAGGTTGAACTTGATGGTCTTGGAGGTCTTTTCTAACCTAAATAACTCTGGGATTCTTCTCACCCTGGGTGCACACAGCTGGGACAGGGAAGAGCAGGAGCTGGAGGCACTGATTCACCAGGAAAGATGAGAAGAGCTAAATCTGTCTGGCTTTGGTCAGTGACAGCTCATAGGGACAAGGAGACAGGCTGAAAATAACAGTGAGCAAAAGGGAGATGGGAGATTGCTGTGTGACTGCTGAGAGCTAAATTAACCCCAGACAGTGGAAAAGGAGCACAAGGGAAAAGCAGCCTTGGCAGGAGAGCAGCCCCTGGGCTGGAGGTTTCCTGGCTCTGATATTATTCCTTCCTCTGTTCCAATGGATGTAGGTCTCAAAGGAAAAGGTATCAGGAGGACAGAGATGGTGGGCACAGGGCAGAGGAGTTTGAGCACTTCACTGACTTCCCACTCAACACCTCCACAAAACCAGTGCAAAGCACAGAACCCCAAATGGGACCTTTGACAGCAGCACTGGGAACAGGGACCTGCCACAGCCCCACTGGGGACAGCAGCATGGGGAACAGGGACAGGGACCTGCCACAGCCCCACTGGGGACAGCAGCACTGGGAACAGGGACAGGGACCTGCCACAGCCCCACTGGGGACAGCAGCATGGGGAACAGGGACAGGGACCTGCCACAGCCCCACTGGGGACAGCAGCACTGGGAACAGGGACAGGGACCTGCCACAGCCCCACTGGGGACAGAGGGACTGGGAGCAGATGGGACAGGGACCTGCCATGCTCAGGGTGCTGCTCTGCTCCTGCACATCCCTTCCTCAGGAGACTTGAGGACAGTGACCACATTTCCCAAATGGGAGAAGGAAGCAAGGATGCTTTTTAAAAACATGGAATATGGTTACACTTGAAGCATCAATAAAAGCCAAGGTTCCCACAGCTACGTGAATATTCACACATGACACGAGACCCCTCTCTGACAGCTGTGTGCCAGGGCTATAGATACAGACCCACATCAGAGTGCTGCTATGTGTCTATATAAAGGCCTGATTTCATCTTGGTGCATGGAAGAGATGTTTGCACTGACAACAATCCTTCACTGTGACAAACTCCACAGGGAGGTGCTGAGTCACATCCCTGGATGTGACAGGCTGGGTGCTGAGAGCCTCACCAAGGCTCCTTCCCCTCAAAACCTTGGGCCTTTCAAGGCCCCTTCAGCCTGGGCTGCTTTATGATTCCAGGATTAGTTATTTCATTAATGAACTACACAAAATGGGATTCCAGGATTAGTTATTTCATTAATGAACCACACAAAGTGGGACTTAGGAAGCTGGCATTTTCTTCTTATCACAGTTGGGAGCCAGCTTTGTCAGGGGCACAGAGATAGAAAAAGAAGGGAATCCTGCTAGGATCTGGCCTGGCCAAACTACAGAGTGCAGCAGGACAGGGTCTCTCTGGAAATCAAAACACTCAAATGCTTAAAGAGAAGCAAAAAGCATTGTCCAAAGCTACCAATCCTCAAACCATTACAGAACCAGAAACAGGATGAAAACCTACACCCAGGTTCAGCTGGAACAGGTAACACTAGAACACATTCCATTTCATCTCTTCAGCAGCACAGAATTTTTATTCCTGTTCTTACTGACCCTTCTTGTGTGGTGAATCCCTTGGAACAGCCATTTTTCTTCACTATATTTTCCACTATAAAATTCCACTGGAGACTCTTCTCAGCCCAGCAATTTCAGACTGTTCTAAAGGTCCTTTTACCCATCATTTTAATACACAATTACAAGACTATAAAGACTGGGGAGTTTACAACTCTCCTAAAACCTACTTCAACACTATGCTGCTAAGGGCAGGCCTTGAGGAGGAGAGCATTTATCCATGGAACAGTGGAACACATGGAAAACTTCCATTAAACCTGGCATCACCTGCCTCAGAACAAACAGGCAGAGACATCTCTAAGTGCACCTTGTTTGGAGGCCAAAGCTCCCCAAGTCCTGAAGGATACAGGAAGAAAAGCTAAAGGTGTAATAAAGGTATGAACAAAGAAAAATTCCCATCCAGGAACAGGAACTGCCATATCTGAAGTGGAAAAAGAAGTATGAGATTTAGTGATTAAGGTCTGGATACACTCTCATGTTGCCTATGGTCACCAAACCTGGGCTCAGGTAGATCAGCTGAAAGAAAAGGCAGGGAATAAATGGAAATCCCTCTTACCAGAGAACACCAGAAATATTTGGTTTCTCTAATCCAGCAAAAGGAAGGCTGGAAGAAGTCAGGACTGGTCTCCATAGAATTAAACCAAAGACAAGCAGGCAATGGGTCAGCCAGCAGGGAAGAGACTGCACAAGATAAAATACAATGAAGACAATGATCTAACAAATGACAGATTAAAAATAAGTTTTCTAATTCCTCCAGAAGCAGAAATATGGAGTAGTTTTGGGGTTCTCCCTGGAGGAGGAATCTGTGTGTCTCACACACTGCATAACAGGATGAAACAAGCTATATTTAATGAAAAGTTTGACCGACTTACTAACCAGAGCATAGAGTTGAGTTGCCAGTCGTGGTAGGAGACTTCAGCACCTCCTCCAAATCATCTGTTATCTTCCTTGCAACTCAGCTTTGTTGTTCCTGAGTTGAGCACAGCCCTTTTTCAGCTAAACTGTATCATCCAGAAATGCCAACCTGTCCCAGTCTGGCCTCATTCCAGTGCCCAGGCTGGGGATTGTTTCCCACTGCAATGCCTTGGAACTGGCTGTGAGCTCCTGCTCTCCTCCAGTGACAGGGCACACTGCAGCAAACAGGGACCAGTTTTAAGGCAGGTAAATGCCTCAGCCCCCATAATTTCTATGGGGGTTATTGTAATGCCTGACTCTTGTACATAACCCTGGTCCCAAGCAGCAAAACCCGTCTGTTACACACAGGGCACCTGCCTGAAGCAGCAGGGAGAGCTGGATTTGCTGTAGCACTCTGTTTAAACATCAATTTTCACTCCATCATTCGCTTTCCTGCTGCTTTCTGCTCTCCCTGTGAAGGCCAACGAGATGATTGTGTGGCAGAGCAGAACCAAAATGATCCTGCCCCACTCTTGGAGCAGGCAAAGGGAACCGCAGGTGGGATTGCATTTGTGTGAATCGTTCCACACTTTGCTCCTTGGTCCCCAGAGAACTCTGGATCAGACAAAACTTGCAGCTGAGACAGGGATCAGTGATGAGGAACAAGCAGGAGTCACATGAATCAATCCTCCATCTCTGACACTTTGTGGGTGACTCGTGTCCCAGTCGTGCCTTGACACAGGTCCATGGGTGAGGTTGTACATTCACAGGAAGAGATCACAAACCCACCTCCAAACCAGAGGGTCATGGCCTGGAAAGGTGGCAGAACACTGGCCCCAGCTGCCCAGAGAAGCTGTGGCTGTCCCATCCCTGGAAGTGTTTAAAGTCAGGTTGGACAGGGCAGGGAGCAACCTGGGACAGTGGAAGGTGCCCCTGCCCATGGCAGGGAGTGGCACTGGGTGACAATTAAAAGGTCCCTTCTAATCCAAGCCATTCTATGATTCCATAAAAACACTGAGGACTCTTCAACCCAGTAGGAAAAGGTCATAAAAACATTTTGATGGCAGTAAATTAAAAGCCAGACAAATTAAAGTAGAAAATATGGCGCATTTTTCTTTGCTCAGTAGGAACTTCGATCATCTTTAAAATTAAACAAGAGAAATGGGAGTGTTTATCTTTTTTTAAAACATCAAAAAGACTCCATTCTGTCATATTCCAGTCAAGCCAGGTGAGCAAACCCAGGTGACGTCACCTCTCCTGCACTACACAAGAGGTTTATTAAATTTTTTCAGGTTTGAAATTTATGGGTCACATTGTGGGAAAATCAAATTTGCTACATAAGAATTCCAAGTCTGACAATGCCCTGATGAAGCACACACTCACCCCATAAATGCAAAACCAGAGCAAGGGGAAGAGCTCCACGTGTGCAGCAGCGAGGAGCAGCTCCAGGCAGAGAGGCAGGATGGCTCCCAGCACATCCCAGTGCTCCCAGTCCCTGTGCTGGCCTTTCCACAGCTGAGTCCCTGAGCTCAGGATGGCTCCCAGCACATCCCAGTGCTCCCAGTCCCTGTGCTGGCCTTTCCACAGCTGAGTCCCTGAGCTCAAGATGGCTCCCAGCACATCCCAGTGCTCCCAGTCCCTGTGCTGGCCTTTCCACAGCTGAGTCCCTGAGCTCAGGATGGCTCCCAGCACATCCCAGTGCTCCCAGTCCCTGTGCTGGCCTTTCCACAGCTGAGTCCCTGAGCTCAGGATGGCTCCCAGCACATCCCAGTGCTCCCAGTCCCTGTGCTGGCCTTTCCACAGCTGAGTCCCTGAGCTCAGGATGGCTCCCAGCACATCCCAGTGCCCCCCACTACCTGAGGAGCCTCTCCAAAACTGAACCCTTTGAGCAGGGGATGCTCCAGGACCAGGACCAGGCTGTGCTGCCACATCTGCTGCTGGCAAATAGGAACTGGTGCCAGGCTTGAGGCTGGCATTCCAACACAAATGGTGACATTCCTGAGCAGCTTCCACAGGATGAGGCTCCTTCAAGACTCACTCCTGACTGCAGAGCAACAGGATGTGACACCTGAGCAGCAGCAAAGAAGACATCCAGCACCTCTGGAAACCTTCTCTCCTTCCCAGGGAGTGGAATGGCAGCTCCTTCTGTCCCTGGGCAGAGCGAGGGACAGAATCCTGTCCATATCCCCCAGCAGCAGAAGCTTTGGCAGCACAGAGCCCTCTGCAGCTCCTGGATCTGCAGGGGCTCTGCAGGACACGGGTTACCCAAGGCTGGGCATACCCAAGGATGTGGATGGCACCAGCCTTTGCTACAGCAGAGCAGCCTCGGGCACTGAAACACAATTTGGGACCCTCCTTCGACTGTCCCACAACCATGGGACCCTCCTTCCACTGTTCTGCAACCTTGGGACCCTCCTTCCACCGTTCTGCAACCTTGGACCCTCCTTCCACTGTTCCTACAACCTTGGGACCCTCCTTCCACTGTTCTGCAACCTTGGGACCCTCCTTCCACTGTTCCTGCAACCTTGGGACCCTCCTTCCACTGTCCCGCAAACTTGGGACCCTCCTTCCACTGTTCCTACAACCTGGGGACCCTCCTTCCACTGTTCTGCAACCTTGGGACCCTCCTTCCACTGTTCCTACAACCTGGGGACCCTCCTTCCACTGTTCCTGCAACCTTGGGACCCTCCTTCCACTGTACCACAACCGTGGGACCCTCCTTCCACTGTTCCTGCAACCTTGGGACCCTCCTTCCACTGTCCCACAACCATGGGACCCTCCTTCCACTGTTCCTGCAACCTTGGGACCCTCCTTCCACTGTTCCTGCAACCTTGGGACCCTCCTTCCACTGTCCCGCAAACTTGGGACCCTCCTTCCACTGTTCCTACAACCTTGGGACCCTCCTTCCACTGTCCCACAACCATGGGACCCTCCTTCCACTGTTCCTGCAACCTTGGGACCCTCCTTCCACTGTTCCTACAACCTTGGGACCCTCCTTCCACTGTCCCACAACCATGGGACCCTCCTTCCACTGTTCCTGCAACCTTGGGACCCTCCTTCCACTGTCCCACAACCATGGGACCCTCCTTCCACCGTTCTGCAACCTTGGGACCCTCCTTCCACTGTTCCTGCGACCTTGGGACCCTCCTTCCACTGTCCCGCAAACTTGGGACCCTCCTTCCACTGTTCCTACAACCTTGGGACCCTCCTTCCACTGTCCTGCAACCTTGGGATCCTCCTTCCACTGTCCCACAACCACGGGACCCTCCTTCCACCGTTCTGCAACCTTGGGACCCTCCTTCCACTGTTCCTGCGACCTTGGGACCCTCCTTCCACTGTCCCGCAAACTTGGGACCCTCCTTCCACTGTTCCTACAACCTTGGGATCCTCCTTCCACTGTTCTGCAACCTTGGGACCCTCCTTCCACCGTTCTGCAACCTTGGGACCCTCCTTCCACTGTTCCTGCAACCTTGGGACCCTTCTCCCACCGTTCTGCAACCTTGGGACCCTCCTTCCACCGTTCTGCAACCTTGGGACCCTCCTTCCACTGTTCCTGCAACCTTGGGACCCTCCTTCCACTGTTCCTGCAACCTTGGGACCCTCCTTCCACCGTTCTGCAATCTGCCCAGCATCCTTCCAGGCTGCTCCATCAGAACTACCTGAAAACAGAGCTCAGGTCTAACCTCGAGCCATCACACAGGTGCTCAACACGCTGCTCTGCTCCTCTCAGAGCCTCTCTACACCCCAGCAAAGCCACTCTGCAAGGCAGATGGGGAGGGAGATCAAACACTGGGACAGAGCCAGCCCAGAGCCAGATATCCACCACTGGGCATCCCAGACTTTAATAAAATTATTCTTCACTGCAGCAGAGGGAATCTCAGACTGTAACAAAGTTATTCATGGCTGCTGCAGCAGAGGGAATCCCACACTTTAACAAAGTTATTCATGGCTGCAGCAGCAGAGGGAATCCCACACTTTAACAAAGTTACTCATGGCTGCTGCAGCAGAGGGAATCCCAGACTTTAACAAAGTTATTTTTCTGCTGCAGCAGAGGGTATCCCAGGCTTTAACAAAGTTATTCTGCTGCTGCAGCAGAGCCCCCTTGGCACCAAGAGCAGCTCTGGGCATGCCTAACGCTGGGGGCTGGCACAAGCTGGGCCTGCCTCTCCAGTTCTGCTCCAACAAGACCAGTCTCCAGCTCGCAGCTATGGTTTAGGGATAAGGAACACCCAGTCAGGAATCAGCAGTCCCTCTTCTCCCAGGGATGTATTAAATTATATAAGGAATGTGACAGCAGTCTCATGAACTTCAAACTGTGCTGCTCAAGGGCACCAGGCTCTCTGCTCTGCTCAGCTCCATCATCCCATGATTGTTCTCAAGGAATCATCCCTGAAGCAGCTGGCAGATGCCATTTGGAAGTGTTCAAGGACAGGCTGGGCAGGGCTTGGAGCAACCTGGTCTCCTGCAAGCTCCCTTGCTGAGCACCCCCCAGAGCTGTAGGACAATCAAGTATTCCAAATCTTGGGTGACTCCAGGTACCCCCACCAATCTGGGAGCTCTCTAGCATGCTGCTCCTTGTGAGCTGCACAGCCACATTTTCCTCAGTGCAGGAACAGCGCTGTGCTGAGGGGACACCAGAGCCAGCCTGGGGCCTCACACAGCCACACCCAGGAATCACAGAATCATTGAGGCTGGAAAAGACCTTCAGCATGAGAAGATTACGCAGAAGAGAAATGCAAGAAATACTAATGTGGTTTTCAGGGACCTAGAGGTGGAGAAAGATGGAGAAATCTCCAGATGCACTAACAGGGGACCACACCTGAGCCAGCTCATGCTCTGCCTGGGTGGAAAGGATACAGCCTTACTCCAAAACCAAGAAAAATCTGTTTCACACCTTAGGGAGCAGCAGAGCCAAGTCCTCAGAGACACTCCTGTAGCAGTCAGAGGCCCTCCAAGGCCTCCCTGGCGGTCACTTGCCTAAGATAAGAAATGCCTAGTCATGATGACTGGACCAAAGAAGCTTCTGCACTCGGACCCTTGTTATCTCTCTGTAAGACTATAGGTCAAATTCACCCCGACCCTGGTGATTGGACAATTTCCAACACCCCTGCACCCTATATAAACCCCCAGTTCTGCCCAGTTCGGCAGAAGAGCTGTCACTGTCACCCTCTGCAGAAGCTGCCAATAAAGACACTGCTGTGGAACCTCACACAGCCTTCTTCTCTCTCATCCCTCTGTCTGACAAGGAACTTAGCAAACAGAGAGCTGAATTCACCAAGAGCTGAATTCACCAAAGAGCTGAAATCACTGAAGAGCTGAATTCCCCAAAGAGCTGATCCCACTTAAAGAGCTGCTCGTTAAGCTTGCCTGCGGCTGGAGCTACCCTGAGGGACCTGGGCAGGTTGTGCCTATCAGCCCAGCGCCGTCCAGGACACCTACGGCTGCCCGGGGTCGGACGGACCGTGGGACCCCAGGCCACGTTACACCCCGGCCAGCACTCCCAGGCAGCACATGGCTCTGGTGGTCCTGTACTGTCTGTCCTAGGGGAGACATCTCTGTGCAAGCTGTCAGCAGGGATGCTGTTCCTGCTTCTTGTCAGTGGCAGGAGCACTCTGCTTCCAGCAGCTCCTGGGAAACGTGCCTGCAGAAAGGTACTGACCCCACAGGTCAGGCACTGAAAACCTGGAGACAAGCGCAGGAAGCTGGTCACACTCAGAGGATGAACCAAGAAGCCACAGTATTTTAACCCTTAGCACTCTCACCATCCCCATGCCAGGGGCTTTGTGGTCCCTTGGACGCCACTGCCCCTTTCTGACACCTCAAGGTGCTGCATGTTAAGCCTTGAAGGGATTTGGGGGAGGCTTCAGGAGATGCACAAATCACTGGCTCCAGTCCACTTTCCCCAGGCAGTGGCACAGTGCCCTGAGATCCTCCTTCTTTTATCAAAGGGTCAGTACACAGCACTTGGCTGATTCTTGAGGTCTCTGCTCCTCCAGGGTTACCCACACGTCCAGAAATACCCATTTGTTTAATTCCACTTCTCCATCAACACACAGTAAATAGGAACTGAACTTCCCACCTCAGCCCCTTTGGTCTTTACATCGTTTCCATCTCACTCCTGCTCTGCAGCAGCCACTCTCACCTCAAGGGCGGGAAAGGAGGAAAAGGGAAAAGCAAGGAGGAAACAATCATCGTGTTTGTCATCAGCCAGGTCCAGAAGCCACTTGACCCAGAGAGATCAGAGTTCCCCCTACAACAACGGGTGAGGCTGGGAAGCAAATCAAGCAGGCTGGATGATTTTTGGCAGAGAGAGAACAGTAGGAGTGGTACAGACCTCTTCCTCCTCAATGCGAGCAGGTTCAATCAGCAGATTATTGGCTTGATCAAACGACACCCCCTGTTAGGACAGGAACCAGCAAAGAGGCATGCGGATTAGTGGAGCATCAACCAAACCCGCCACCACGACCACCACCACCACCCAACACACGCACGGCACGCCGGACCGGTCCGGCTCCCGAGTCACTGCTGAGCTCTGGAGCTCTGGGGCTGATCCAGCTCCCAAGTCACTGCTGAGCTCTGGAGCTCCCGGGGTCACCGCTGACCTCCAGAGCTCTGGGGCTGATCCAGCTCCCAGAGTCACTGCTGACCTCCAGAGCTCCCAAGTCACTGCTGACCTCCAGAGCTCCCGGGGTCACTGCTGAGCTCTGGAGCTCCCGGGGTCACCGCTGACCTCCAGAGCTCCCAGAGTCACTGCTGAGCTCTGGAGCTCCCGGGGTCACTGCTGAGCTCCAGAGCTCCTGGGGCTGATCCAGCTCCCAGAGTCACTGCTGACCTCCAGAGCTCCCAGAGTCACTGCTGACCTCCAGAGCTCCTGGGGCTGATCCAGCTCCCAGAGTCACTGCTGACCTCCAGAGCTCCTGGGGCTGATCCAGCTCCCAGAGTCACTGCTGAGCTCCAGAGCTCCCAGAGTCACTGCTGAGCTCCAGAGCTCCCGGGGTCACTGCTGAGCTCCAGAGCTGAGGAGCTGAACCAGCTCTCGAGTCATTCCTGAGCTCCAGAGCTCCCAGAGGAGTCACCACTGAGTTCCAGAGCTCTCAGGGTCACTGCTGAGCTCCAGAGCTCCTGGGGCTGATCCAGCTCCCAGAGTCACTGCTGAGCTCCAGAGCTCCCAGAGGAGTCACTGCTGAGTTCCAGAGCTCTCAGGGTCACTGCTGAGCTCTGGAGCTCCCAGAGGAGTCACTGCTGAGTTCCAGAGCTCTCAGGGTCACTACTGAGCTCCAGAGCTCCCAGAGGAGTCACTACTGAGCTCCGCAGCTGAGCCCACTCACACCACAGCTCCAGAGCAGCCCCCACTCCTGCTCAGCACCCCAGCAGGGCTGCTCACGGGCTCCCAGAGTGCCAAGTGCCAGCACACTCCTGCCAAGGAGCACCCCTGAGGCCAGGCTTTGTTCATGCTGGCACCCTGAGGCCCTGACCCTGAGCTGACCACCACTAGCTGACCTCATCCCCTCCACACCAGGTCACTCTGGGAAGGAGGAAGGGTTAAACACAGGAGAAAGCACCGAGGAGCCTGTGGTGCCACAAGCTGCTGCACAGGAACGAGCAGTCCCAAACACAAGTGCACCAATCCCTTTCTCTGGTGAAAAATACATCCTCACAGGCACCTGGGATCCTGCTCTCAAGCGCAGGAAACCTCAGGATTTCTTTTGAAAACCAACTGTCCTTGCAACAAAACCCTCTGGTTCTAGGATTCAGCCTCCTGCACAGCCTGTCCTGCCTCCTCCTCCCTGCATCCATCCCACTGCTGGCACACAGCCCAGGAGGCAGCTCATAAATGTCTTCATGGAGCAGGCATCCAAGCCAACCCCACAGGGAGGAGAACGGAGCCCCAGGCAGAAGGCTTTGCTGGCAGCCAGGGTAATTTCTGACAGGCATCACAGGCTCTGCAGTGGGTCAGTGCCTCCTCAGCTCTGAGTCCCCAGCTAAAATAACCTTTTCAGATGAGGGCATTCCCAAGGATGACAGGTCTTGGATGAAGGGGACTTGGGACAGCTTCAAACACTTCTTCTGAGGAACTTCACCAGCAATGGGAAAACTGGTCTCACCCCTAGGGAGCACAAGATGAGCTGCATTGGCTCAAAGGGAGCAAGACAAGCACTCACTGAGGGAAAGGACCTTTCCCTGGGCAACCTGAGCTCCAGCAGGGATGGGAGTGATCCCAGCACCCTGGAGCATGTGCAGTTACAGCAGAAGCAGGTTTTACTCCAGCACCTTCCAGAGACCCACATCTCACCCGTGAGATTTGCTGATGTCAGACTGTGATGGAGACTCAGCCACATCCTGACCTCTGCCCACCAAATGCAACTCAAAATCCTCAAATCCTTGGGTGAGAACTGGGCTGATCTCATGAGGTGTCCCTCATCCATGTATTCTCAATTCCACTGTGAGGGATCTCCTCAGGCAGGAACCTCTGTGTCCCTAACCAAACGTGGTGGTTCAGCTGAAGAGAGCCAAGCACCCCCTGCCTCTTCAGCCCCAGTATAACCAGTAAGGCCAAAACTTCAGCGCACAAGCCGCCCTAAATCCCAATGCTGCCTCCATCAGGCTGTGTCTGGGTGGAAGCACAGGGAAGGGCACACTCCTGGCTGCACTTACATGCTCCAGGAAGCACTGTGCCAGCAAGTGTCAGTCTAAGATTGAATCCACACAGGGACAAAGCTCATCCTCCTGTGAGCCAGCAGCAACAACCAGCAATGAGGAGGAGGCTGGAAGGACAGCAGAACCCACCAGTGATCAGACAGCACTGCCCCTGCAGCACGGGGAGCAGCACGTGGAATGGGGCTGGTGCAAGGACCTGGATACAGTGAAGGGGTCAGACACAGCAACACAGCACAGCTCCTGGACAGCCCGACGAGCCCCTGTGACCTTCAGCTCTGCCACCCTCAGCACATCCCTGAGGGCTGGAGCCTCCTGCCAGTGCTTTCCTCAGCACCACATCAGCCTGGCTGCTGGGTCACAGGAGCAGAGGCAGGTCTGCACCCCTCTGACCTTCCCCCTCCCCACAAGACCTTACCTTCACGGATGGCTGAGCAGACAAAGCTCCATTCTTTCTGTCATCCTCATCCCACGCTTCCTCCTGATCCCTGGGCTCTGTGTTATTATTGCAGCCTCCCAACTCCTCTTCCTCTTTGGGGACCCCATCACTGTTCAGCCCCTGCAGGAGTGCCACCACTGCCTCTGGCTTGGGCAGTTTAGTGATCTTGAAGTGTTTCTTATAATGGGGCGTGTCCTTGCGGATAAGCCTCTGCTTCTCCACTGGGAACGGCCGCTCTTCATCCTCATCCTCATCCTCGCTGCGTATCAGCGTGTCCTCGGCGAAGTGCACGGTGGGCTGTGACAGCAAAGCCCAGACACGTGGTGAGCCTCAGGGAACAGAGGGGCGGCAGCACAGACCCTGCTGTCCCTGTGACCCCTCTCCCACACAGGCAGAGCCAGTGTCACAGGACAACGCAGGAACGTATTCTCATTTCCCCATCCTTGCCTTTTTCCACAACCACACTTTCCCCAGACACGCTTCTGTCAGCTCTAGGGATGGAGGGCATTCAAACCTCTCACAGCCACCCCAGCTTTCCCACAGCTTGCCAGGCTCCCACATCATCCAGCCCAGGCTCCCACAGGCTGCCTCAGCCTCTGCTTGCACTGCTTCCACGGCCTGGATCTGCCTCCAGCGATGCCCAAATCCCACATCCGTTTACCTGTACCTCTATTTCCCACTTCCTCTGAAACTTCCAGCTCCTTTCACTTTTTCTCATGACCCTGCTGCAGCCGCCAGGCTCCTACCTCATTGTATTCCACTTCCACATCTTCCTCCTCCTGCTCAGCAGCTTCCTTGTGCTCCTCCTCCGCCCTGGGCTTCCCCTCCCTCTGCAGCTCCCGCAGGTCGGGCAGCTGCCCGTTGGGCCAGCCCCGCTCCCTCTCCTCTGGCCTGCAGTCCACAGAGGCCGTGCTGGTGGACAGGTGTGAGTCCTCGCTGCGATTCGACGTGGCACTCAGCCTCTTCTCCTGAGAAAACGGTTGTGGTGGTCAGGATGGAGCCCAGAGTAGCCATGCAGTACCAACAGAACCAGCTTTTCCTCGGGGTGGCCACGGCTTCCCCACCTGAGCTCCCTCCATGTGACTGGGTGCACCCTGCTCCACCTCCTGGGTAGGGATTTATTCCCAGCTCCCACCAGGGCAGCAAGGTGCCTCCTGCAAGCACTCCATTCCCACCACTCTTTACTGGGAATATCAGAGCCTTCTCTTGCTTGCCCTGTGCTATAAAATTGGTACTGACACACACAATTCCCCTTCCACTGTTCTCTGCCTCCTGGTTCCATCTCCTGCTCTATTTCACAGGCTCCCCATGACATCTCCAGGCCCCGTCCAACCTGGCCTTGGACGCTTCCAGGGATCCAGGGGCAGCCACAGCTTCTCTGGGCAACCTGTGCCAGGGCCTTACCACTCTCATAGTAAAATATTTCAATTTAATGTCCCATCTAACCCTGTCATCTCTCAGTTTAGAAGTGTTGTCCCTTGTCCTATTACTACAGGAGACAGTAAAAAGTCCCCATTTTTCTTCTAAGCCCCTTTATAAGCTGAAAGGCCACAGTAAGGTCTCCTCAGAGCCTTCTCATCTCCAGCTGAACCCCCCCCAGCTCTCCCAGCCCATCTCCAGAGCAGAGCTGCTCCAGCCCTCACATCACTCCCACTTCAGATTCCCATCTGCACCTTGACAGACTCTCCCTGCAGAAAGCCACCATCAGGAACAGGCTCAGCTTTAATGTCACTAAAAGAGATGACAAACCCATCCAGGGAAAATGATGCAACTCCTTTACACACAAGCCACAGCACCAGGAACAGTTCCAGGCTCACTGTCAGCCCTCTCCTCTGGGACTCACAAGGCAGATTCTCAACCTTCCCAGGCAATCCATTCCCAGTCCTTCCCAAAACTTAGTCCTTTCCACCTCATTTCCTAGATATGCTACATGTTCCTAGTGGAAGATGTCTTTGCCATGGCACAGAGGTGGAACTTGATGGTGAGTAAGATTCCTTCCAACCCAAACCATTCCATGACCCCCTGCTCTCTGTGGTTACCCCTTCCCCGGTGACCAGCACTCACCTCCGAGCTGGGAGAGCTGGGGTTGGCATCAGCCTTGGCAGCGTTCACCTCACTGCGCCGCACTTCAATCACCTTCTTCATCACCTTCAGCTCGCTGGGGTGAGGGGTGGCTCGGCGCTGCAGGCCCTGCCAGAGAGAAACCCTCAGGAAGGGCATTCCAGCCCTGGCAGCACTGCCAGGTGTCCTGGGTTGTAAGATATGTGTGTATTCTATTGCCATCTGTCAGAGGTGGGGCAGGTATCTTCTGTTCATTGGGCAGTTTTCTTTGTCTCTTCCACAAACCAATCCTCCCTCTGGGGAGACATCTGCTGTTCATGGGCCATTAATTATTAATTATCTTCTGTTCATGGCCAAATTCCACCATCCCATGGGGAGATGCTGTGCCCAGGGGAGCAGCCAAGCATTCCTACCTGGATACAATCTGACACCTGGAACACCACACAGCAGCCTTTGGCCACTGCATTCCCAGAGGAAGCCCAGGCCCATCTCCAGCAGCCCTGGAGCTTCAGAGGAAAACTCCAGCCTTGTCCAGGATCCTGCTCTTGTCTGGATCTGCAATCCTGTCTGGATCTGTCTCAGGATCCAGGATTGCATTTGTATTTTTAGTTTTCCTAGTAAAGAACTAGGAATTATTCCTATTCCCATATCTTTGCCTGAGAACCTTTTAATTTCAAAATCATAATAATTTGGAGGGAGGGGTTTACATTTTCCATTTCAAGGAAGGCTCCTGCCTTCCTTAGCAGACACCTATCTTGTCAAACCCAGACACCAGGCCTTGGGCACGACCCTCTGCAGGTGACCAACACCTTTACCAGAGCCCCACGGGGACGTGACCAACACCTCCTGCTGCAGGACCTGCCCCAGGCCCTCCACAGCCTCAGCTGGGAAGAGGAAAGAACAGAGGCAGGGAACCCTGACAGCCCTCTCTGGACATCAGCCTGCTCTCCAGCTGATAGGGGGGTTGGGAAGAACGATGGACTTGGGGAGTTTAAAGTGATGTTTCAGGCTTAGTAAATGAAAACCTATCAACACAGAAACTCCTCCAGAACACAGGTGAGAAATCTTGGGATGTTTTCCTAACTCCTCTGGACTTAACAGGTCTGCCAAGCCCAAATGCAGCAGAATTGGTGCTGCTTAGTGAGTTCCATCCCAGGTAGAGAGTCAAGAAAACCAGCATTCTAGAACTAGTAACAAAGTTAAAAACAATTCAAAAAAACCCCAAACCTCCCAATGCCAGCAGCACACAAACACTGCCAGGACAGCTGCCAACACCACTCATTAGAAGCATTCAGATCTCAAGGATGGCTTTCCATAAACTAAAAAGGAATAAAGTCCTGCAGGAGACTGAAACCCTCAGAGCACTTGCTGAGACCTTCTGTCCTGGCCTTTGCATCTGCCCTGGAAGCACAACCATCTCTCACAGGTTTTGAGGCTGCCTGCAGTGTTTAGTACTTTACTAACAGGACACTCCACAGCATGGGCTGTTGGAACCCTGGCTGCTGAGAATTTCAGACTTTCTGTGCTGACAGGCTCTGACCCCCAGGAGAACACTGCATTTGACCTGAGGCTGTGCAGAAGGCTTCCAAAATTGAATGGCAGAACTGGGATTGTGGGTGTGGAGTTTGAATAGAAGTGTAATATCACAGGGAGGAAAACTTAAGAGTTTAAGGTTTTAGAATATAGTAATCTACCTTCTTCACCTCCTTCTCCATGGGTTTGGGTGGTTTTGTGTAACTGGATAGAAAAGTCCACATTGCAGCCACGGATGGTTGGTTATTGGGTTAAAAGTAAAAATAATTTAGGTGCTATTTCTTAATTGGACAGTTTATCCTTAAAAGGCCTTGTGGAGAGAGAGACATGGCTCCATTTTTAGTTTGTTAGAGCGAAGTGCTGTAAACTCAGAGTTTGTGAGACTGTAACAGAGATAAGAGCTAATAAATATCTGAGTCCAAACAAGAAATTCCATCTCACACATTTAATCCCAATCCTGGCAAAAAGATAAGACTCAACAATGGGCTGCACTGCCTCCATGCTGGGAGGGATGGGGATGGCTTCCCTCATGGTGGGGGTGAGCTAAAACCCTATCCTGACAGTGCTCTACTGGGATCTCTGGACATTTTGAGTGCTCCACTCCCATAGAAGAGCCTCAAAATATGACTCTGCACCACGGCTCCCAGGGAATTCATTCCCTTCCACACCTGCTTGGGTCCTCAGGGCAGCAAGGAGCCTTCAGACTGTGGAAATCCTGCCCATGCCTACAGCAGTGTAAAACATGGACACCACAGTGGCCCCCCATCTTTGGAAAGCTCAGCTTGTCCCTGTGCTTCCACAGGGAGCCAACAAGCCTCCAGGAACTGCTCACCCGTCTCTCAGCTCCAGACTCCTCATCATCATCTCCTTTGGGTTCATCCAGGAACTGGATCACACTGACTCTGTTTAGGTTGGTGTCTGTCCAGCTCTCATCCATGCTGTTCTGCAGGAGGTTCTCTGGGGAGGAAGAGAACACAGTGGAAGCTCCTTTTGGGAAGAGCAGGGCTGGAGATGTGGATGGAAGTCAGTTCTTATCCCATTATGGCGCTGCTGTTGTATCTGCCCATGGCATCAGAGGCCTCAAGGACAAAGGCTGTGGCCTCTGCATCCTGTCACCTTCTGTGCATCTCCCACCAGACCTACAGCAGCCTCTGCAGAAGTGTCTGATACTTCAGCTCTAGCACTCCTTACCCAAGAAGTGCAGGAAAAGGCAGAATTCAGGCAGGAATACCATGCTGACAGGACAATGAAAATTAACTGCTCGGTCAATAGATCCAAGCAGAATGCTCAAAGATGAGGCTGCTGGGCCTTGTCACCTAACAGAAAGCAATTCCTCAGTTTTAACCATCACTGCCTGGGAAAGGTGCCCCAGCTATACAGGAGCCTGGATCTGCCACAGGAATCACAGCAAGGACAGCCCAACCCAGCAGAGAGGTTCAAGGCCTCAGCCCCCCAGAGCACAAGGCTCTGCAGCCAGTGCTTGTGCTGCAGATTCTTACCCAGGCTGGGAGAGGGCTGCTGGGGGAGCAGGTAGCAAGTGAGAACCTTTTCTCCTGTCTTCTCATCATCCTCAGTCTGGAATTTCAGCATGGGCTGGGACTGGTTCTCTGCCAGCCACAGGGCTTTCAGATTAAGATTTGTCAAAGCAAAGGGCAAGTTCTGCAGCCTGCAAAAGAGAAGAGCAACTGCTTGTTAAACTTACCTGGTCAGGAAGGAGCTTCACCTCAGCTCCAGCCTGCCCCACCTGAGCAGAGGGGGACAGAGCCAAGCTGCTGTGGCTGCCCCAGTCCTGCCCACTGGAACAGCTGGTTCTGTCCCTGGCTGTGGACTGGGCTCCAGTATCCCATTCTCACCATCTTCAGCAGAGCTTCCAACAGTGTGGAGGGGTTTAGGAACAGAAGAACAATGCCCTCACAGACCATAGAATGCTCCCTACACAACCTCTGGTTGGCATCCAGCTGCTCCCAAAAACACCAACCCCACGAACAGAAGCACAGGAGCTTCCAGAACAGCTCCAGGCACCCACACACCACGGACGAGGCTTTGGCACTGGCCAGCTGAGCACTAATGACACAAACCCACAAAGTCTGCAGGGAGGAAAGGAAGCCAGGAGCCAGGGATCTCCCCTGGTCTCTGTTTCACACAGGATGCAGTGCCCTCACTTGTGCCTCACCTCTACCCTGTGTTTAGGTGACTCAGAGAAGGGGTTCAAGCCCTCAGCAACCAGCCTGGGCTTGTGCACACCGTGGACCCCGGGATCCACACAGGCCCAGCACCTCCCTCTCAGCAGCTGTTAGACTAAGAGCTTTAAACTTTCTACACTAACAAACTCTAACTCCCAAGAGAACACTACATTTGACTTGAGGCCGTGGAAAACATAGTCTAGTCGAGGTGTTAGGGCATAGGCTGGACTTGATGACCTTAGAGGTCTCTTCCAACCTCATTATTCTGTGATTCTGTGAAAAGACTTCCAAAATTAATTGATTACACCGAGATTACAAGTATACAGTTGATTAAGAGTAGATAATATCACAAGGTAGAAAATTTAGAATTCAGAGTTTTAAAATATAGTAATATATATAAAGCTAAATATGTATAAAACTAAATTAGTAATATATATTAAGCTAGTATATATAAAGCTAATATAGATAAAGCTAATATAGAAGTTTTAAAACAGTAACTAGTCCTTCTTCACCTTCTTCTTCATGAGTTTAATATTTTATAATTAAACAAAAAACCCACATTACAAACTTTAAGTAATTAGTAATTAAATTAAAAGCAAAAATAATTTAAATATAATTTCTTAATTAGATAATTTAACCATAAAAGACCTTAAACAGAAAAATATTTAACCACTTTGTAACTTGTTAGTAAAATACTACAGGACTCACGAATTATAATTAAAAAAACCTAATAATAAAAACAAATATAAATTATAATAATTTATATAACAGTATATAATAATTTATATTATTATATAATGATATGAATAATTATAGATCGTGGTATATTATTGTATAATAATTTATATAATAATTATAATAATACTACAATAATATGTATTAAAAATATAATAATAAAATATAATAAATATCATACAAAAATCTTATAAAATATAATAAATATATAAAAATATAATAATATAAAAAAATATAATAAAAAAACCAAACACCTAAACCTAAACACGAACTACCACCTCTAACACTTCAATCCCAGCTTTCCCAGAAATTAAAAGAGCCCCGCAATCCCGCGGGCAGCCTGGCAGCCCTGCTGCTCACCTGTTGCCCGCCACGTCCAGCACGTGGAGCTCGGTGGTGTTGGCCAGCTCGGGGGGCAGCAGGGCCAGGCGGTTGTCGCGCAGGGACAGGACGCTGAGGTTGGCGCAGCCGCCGATCTCCGCCGGCAGCGCCGTCAGCCGGTTCCGGTCCACGTTCAGGTTCGTCAGCTTGGCCAGCTTGCCCAGGGACTTGGGCAAGGCCTGGGAAGGAGCCGAGTCAGTGGTGGCAAGAGGAAAGGGCAGCACAGAGGTGAAAAGGTGAAAGGCACAGAGCCCTCAGTCCGGGGGACAAGCTGCCCCCTGTCCCAACAGACGTGTTTGGGAAAACGTTCCTGGGACGTCTTTGGGACAAGTTTTCCCTCAGGCTCACAGACTGACCCATGCCAACTCTTCCCCTCAACACAGCACACTCCAAGCACCAGTGGCCAAGACTTCCCTTCTGTTTATCTGCCCATTCCCAATCCTTATGTTTTACCAATCAAACCACAGGCTGTGACATTCACATTCTCTGGACAGAGAGACATAATTCTGTCTCTCAAGACTTTGTAGAGAAGCACAGAGAAAAGAAAAGAGAACAGTCTTTATCTCTGCTCCTTTGTTTTCCCCATGTGGAAGGTGGTATGGAGATTGTTTACCTGAAGTGATTGCTGGGGTGGATTCTGGTGAAGGTTGTTTGGGTTCAATGACCAATTGAATCCAGCTGTGTCTCAGACTCTCAGCAGAGAGTCACGAGTTAGATAGGTAAGTAAGAAATAAGTATGTAGAATAGTACAGTATCTCTTTAAATAGTATATTAATGTAATATAGTATAGTTTTAATAAAGCTATCCTTCAGCCTTCTGATCTGGAGCCAGACATCATAATTTCTTCCCTTTCCGGGGTTGCTGCATTTTACTGTAACAGGCAGTTTGGAGCAGGGCCATCTTCAATCAGACCATTCCAAACCCCTCAGCAACGCAGCCTGGGATGGATTCTTGCACCTGTCAGCCAGGATGCTCTTTGGGATGGGCAATCCCAGCATCCCTGCTATCCCACAGAATGTGTTAGGGGAAGAAAGCCAGTGAGAGAAAGGCTTCCAGACTTGTGGGAATTTGGTGAAACTGAAATGTGAGGCAGCTGGAGCACACTCAGGAATTCAGCCCTGAGGGCAGAGGATGGGAAGGGATCCCTGCAGCTGGCTGCAGTGAACAGCATGGGAGCAGCTCATCACTCTCTACAGCTCCCTGAAAGGATGTGGCACTGGGTGCCAGGGTTTAGTTGAGGTGTTGGGGCTGGGTTGGACTCGATCTTGAAGGTCTCTTCCAACCCAGGAATTCTGTGAGGCAGGTGCTGCTGTGTACTCACCGTCAGCATGTTCTCGGTCAGGATGAGCTCAGACAGATTCTCACAGTCCCCAATGGACTCTGTCACGTCTGTCAGCCGGTTCTGGTCCACCTTGAGGATGGAGAGCTGCTTCAGCTGACCTGGCCAGGGTGACAAGTTAGGTGTGAGCTGTGCCAGAGAGAAGGATGCTGTTCTATGCTCACCTGGCTGTGATCCCATCAAGGATCACAGAACCCAACCACGCAGGCTCTGCTTTTCCTCCCACCAGGCCTGCTCACAGGCCTCACACGCCTGAGGCAGATGAAGCACCTGAACTGTCCTGCAGAGCTCTGCTCACCTGTCCCACGCCCTGCTCCTGCTCTCGATGGCTGTGCCCACATCCCTGAATCCCTGATTCCCTGCCACAGACACTCTTGCCAAGGAAGTCCTGCGGTCCCCACCCGACCACGCTCACCGATCCCATCGGGAATGCTTTCCAGCTGGTTCTGTGACAGCAGCAGGTCCGTCAGTGCCACCAGCCCGCTGACCTCGTCGGGCAGCTGCTCCAGCTTGTTCTCAGACACGTCCAGGCAGACCAGGCGGCGCAGGTTGCCCAGCTCCTGGATCAGAGAGGAGAGGCCAGGCTCAGGGAGCAGGGCAGGGCAGGCAGGGCAGGGGTGGCTGCGTGCTGAGCAGACACTCACCGGTGGCAGGGCCGAGAGCTGGTTCCGGTCCAGCCACAGCTCACGCAGGTTCGGGAGCGCGCCCAGAGTGTCCGGCTGCAGAGACACGACAGTGAGGACATCAGCCCCGTGCAGGGACAGGCTGCTCCAGGGTGCTGCAAATACACCCCTCTGCAAAGCCAGGCACTGCTCTGCCTCTCGCCCCTCCCAGCAGCACCCATGGATTGTTACATGGATCATTCCCAGCACACTGGGGATGTCTGGGATGGCTGCAGGAGCTCCAGTGGCAGACACGGACACCAACAGCAGGACTGTGTCAGCAGGCAAGGCAGAGCTGAACTTGCAGCACAGCTCTGATGGACAGCAGCTGAGGGAGCTGGGGCACAAGGGGGCTCAGGGGAGATCCTGCTTTCTGCAGCTCCCTAGCAGGAGGATGGAGCCAGGTGGGGGTCAGGCTCTGCTCTCAGGGAACAAGGGACAAAGGCAAACGGTCTCAAATTGTGGCACAGAAGGTTTAGGTTGGATACTGGGAAAATTCCTCCTGGAAAGGGCTGTCCAGCCCTTGCACAGGCTGCTCGGGGCGAGGTGGAGCCCTCACCCCTGGGGTGATTTAACAGCTGTGTGGATGTGGCACTTGGGGACATGGGTCAGTGGTGGCCTAGGCAATGCTGGGAGAGTGGTTGAACTCAATGGTCTCAGATGGTTTTTCCAACCTAAATGATTCCATGATTCTAGGAGGTTGGAAATTCTGGTCTTACAGAAGAAATGCATCTCCCTCCTCTCAGACATGAAAATAAACACTTGAGTACCAATGGTCAGCTCGAGATGACCCAGTGGCACCATCAGGCATGACAGACACATGCTCACATCCCACAAACCCCCAAGCAATCAGCATTTGGGTTTGGAGTTTGCCCCACTGGAGCATGGCTCGAGTGTCACACACCTGCTCTCACAAGTGAGATTAGCCTGTGCACAGCTAAGCTGCATGAACCCCTTTGCCTCCCAGCTTTGAAGGGTTCCTGCCAAAACCCATTCCAGAACACAAAGAGTAAGATCCAGCAATAGCTTAATCCACAACTGCAAATTACAGAACATCACGGGGTATCCCCGAATGCCCAGACAACCTGAACTGTGAGACTGTGCCCTTGTTCTCCACATGCTGAGCCCTCCATGGAGAGAGCCCCCACACTGGGCTACCCTCACTGCCATGGACAACATGGAATGGCCCAGCACTCTGTGGGGCAGAAATCATATCAGAAAGCAGGAAGGCAGGAAGCTGGATGAGAAGAAAAACAGCTGGGGGCAGTGCAGGACAGAAAAGGGAAGCACCAGAGTTTTGCTGGAAAGGAAAGATCCTTGGCAGCCAGACAGGAAGAATTACCAGCCCAGAGCCTGGAAAGGACAGGGCAGGCAGTGTGTGAGGCCAGCAGGACACAAGGGCTGACACATGAAGAGAAAATTCATCTGGGAAAGATGACTGGGCCATGCTGGGCAGATCAGAATCTCCCCAAATAACCTGAGGGTCTATCCCTTTGCATTTCAGGTGGAAACCCAGTTGCTTGCACCGAGGTGCAGGATCTGCCCCTGCCAACCACCCAAACCCCTCCCCACCAGCCCTCACCTACCAGTACTTCCAGGTCATTGCCACCGAGATCCAACTGCTCTAACTTGACAAGGAAGGAGAGTGAACTGCAAGGCACAGGGGACAGAGAGATAAAACAAGAAATAAAGAGCGGAAGGTTAGCATCTGGGACACACATTGCACAAATCACATGATCTCCAGTAATTCCTAAAGCAGGTGGGGCAATCCTGACCTTTCTCACGGTCCCTCTGAGCCCAGCACTTTGTAGAGCTGGTCCCTTCCCCAGGCCGCACCGTTCACCCCAGGGAATTGGGTTCAGAGGCTCCAGCAGTCCCACTGGTACCAGTTTGCCTCCTGCCCCTCCTACCATAACGCAGCCTCGGATTAAAAGCACAAGGAGAGAGCAGCCACACCTCCCCATGGCTGCCCGCTCCGCAGCGAGGACAGGGACCTGGGCACGGACTGACAGGCAACAGGAGGTGCTCAGCAGAGGACAAGACGTGTGGGGGGCAAGGGGAGCACACAGCTGCAGGGACAGGGAGCAGTGACAAATTCCACAGCCTCAGTTCCCCAAACAGGATGCTCACGCTATTGAGGAGGAGGGGAAGATGACAGTGGCCTGATGTTTGGGGTGAGGTGAGCACGTACAGACAGAAGCTCACGATGAAGGCACTGCACAGGACCTGTCCACGCCCACCCAGCAGCCCTGAGCACCCCACACACCACACCTGGGGGAGCACAAGGCCTGCAGTCCCACAAACCCAGGGCTGGGTTCTCAGGACATGGTCCAGGTGCTCATTTGTCCTCACACCTGAGTCTGACCTGTCTACTGCAGCTCCACCTCCCCAGAGGACTGCTGCCCCTCACTGTGTGCCAGGGTGGAGCTGGCAGCCCTGCCCACTCCCCCAGCAGGGAACAGCTTCATTCTCTTCTTAAGGAACCATTCCAATTGAGAAATCCCCATATTTCTCTGAGAACAGGTCCACCTCCCAAGGCCACCCAAACCAAAGCTGTTGGGGGCTGCAATAAAAGGGAGCTGTCTTGCCTGGGCCAGGCTGTAAAAACATCTGGGTTACTCAGGAAAATTCATTTCCTACTGCATGCAGCAGTGGATTTTGAGATAAACTCCAGAAAAGGTTTATCAACAATTTAACCCAAAGGATCCTGTTGCACAGCATTCCTTCACCATCAGTGTACACCAACTCTAACTCCTCTGAAGGTGATGCAGCCTTGACTGTCCCTTTGCACCTTCACAGCCTGAATTCCCAAAACAGGAACAAGTGAGCCGTGGAATCCACATTGATTGACATTTGGGAAAAGATCACCCTCCACTATTCCATAAGAATCCACGAGAGCTGCCCTTCCCAAGCCTCTGGCTGCATCTCATCTGCATGGGAGAAATGAGGGGTGATCACCAGCTGTACAAGCTGAACCATTTCAGAACTCGGTCACTATCACAAGACTGACCAATTACACAGAATTTTGGCAAACAAAGGTCACTGCAAGCTGGATCTTTCAAGAAGCTCTACAACAACAAAATATCAAAAGGACCCTGATGCATTTTGCTGCTCCAAACTCTCAGGATTGAAGCCCACCTATCCACGGGGCTCAGGAACCCTGGGAACAAAGCAGCAGCCATTTCTTGCTTAAGTCATTCTCCTCTTTGGCAAAGTCACCTGATCTCATTTAGAGCTGTTCTTATGCACTGTGTGCAGCCAGAGTAAGGCCCAGAGCCTCAGGCAGAGAACCCCACAGCACTACTGAAAAGAAATGGTTCTGGCCATGGACTGCCATCTTGTACTCGACTGATACCTCTGATCAGAACTACCTTGGCCTTCAAGATCCACGTCCTACTTCTGGAAATCATCCCAAAATAGAATCTGAGGAATTGGGGAAAGGTGAAAAGAAGCTGAATTTGCATTACAGAATGAGTATCAAGTCTGGATTAACCTTCCAGTGAAAACCACCAAAACCTCATAGCACACTACAACTATCCTGCTGGATGGAACCCAGAACTACCAAAGGGCAACACCGGAGCACTGGGCAAGAGAGATCTCCACAAAAACCCAAGGAGTGTGGTCACAGACTGAACTCTCAAGACTCCAGAGACCTGGTGGTTCTGAGATGGCCAAAAGCTATTGGGACTATCTTCTCTGCAGTCTGGAAGCCCAGCCTTGGATGCAGCTCCTGCACCTCTTTGCTGACATGGTGTAGCCCAGCTGTGGTACCTGCCTGTGTGAGCACCCAGGACAGGAACAGACAGAAGAGCAGCCCAACACCAGGACCCCAACTCCTCCTGCTTGCCAGTTCTCAGCCCAGAATAAGTGCTCAAGGCCAGGCTTGGAGCACCCTGGTCTAGGGGAAGGTGTCCCTGCCCAATGGGCTGCAACGTGATGAGCCTTAAGGTCCCTTCCAACCCAAACCATCCTGGGCTTCTGTGATAAGGAGCTCTAACCCACATTGTCCTCTGTGGTGATTCTCCACATGGGACCATCTCAGCTGCCCCCTCCTGCCACCCTTCTGTGATCTGCTGAGTGGCACCAGACAAGGCCATCGTGTGATTCTGGTCTGTGCTCCCACAGGCTGTAACCACGGGGGGAAGGGCCAGCAGACAAACTGAGCTCCTGCCAGGAACTCTAAGAGAGCTCTGAGGACAGGTGACAACAACTGTACACATCACACCTTCACTGAGGAGCTCATGTGGCCCCAAAACAACTGCTGTTCAAAAAGGAGTCAGGCAGAATCCTTTCAGTGACATCCAAGGAAGGCTGGGGGAATCATCAGTGGGATGCATAAGCAGGCAGGAAAAGAGCTGACAGAGCTGATGGAGGGTAGAAAACTCAAACTCTGATGGCCCAGAGCAAAGACTAAAGCAGCAACTGGACAGTTCTCCACATCCATCCACCTGAGAGCATGACCTCGACCAACCACGTTCCTTGCCAGGAACTCATCCCTACCCCTGACTCCAGGACGTGGAACAACACTTACCTCTTCTCCCTTGCTGCCTTATGTTTTGTCTGCTGCAGGGGAGGCAATTACCCCATCCAGAACAACCAGGAGAGATACCCAACAGAACAGATGCCAGAAGCAAAATGGACCCTTCAGTTGTATCCTGTTGCTCCTCAAATCATGAGCCTCACTGTGCACAGAGCTCCTCCTACATCCCCATCCACAGTTTTCTCTTTCTTTCCAAAAGAATCCATTGCCTGCTCCATCTCTTCAGGAAAAACGGGGTTCTCACTATTTACAGCAGCTTTTTTTTGGGAACCCTGGCTATTCTAAATCAATCCTTACACAGGCTGAGAACAGGCTCTGAACATCCTTTGCTGCTCTCCAGCCCTGCACCATCCTCTCCCCTCCTTGTCCCAATTTATGGAAATCCAGCAAGATGCAGCCTGTTTGTGCCCAGCCTGAGCCCTCCCAAGCCAAGTGACGGTGCCTGCACTGGTCCCTGAGGGAGCAGCAAGAACAACCAGGCAGGAGACTCCTACAGCCCCCAGGCAGACACTCACGTGGGGAGAGTCCTTAGCAGATTCTCACGCAGCTCCAAAGTCACCAGGTTTGCCAAACTGCAAGAGAAAAGGGAGCAAGAAAGCCAGGTTCACTGGACAGGGCTTCAGGGATGCAAGGAGCTGCTCATCTCCCTTCCCTTGGAACCACCCCTCGTGTCCTGTGCAATGCATGGATGTGCACACATGGATGGAGACACGTGGGAGAACAAAAACACAATGAAAACAGCTCTGGTGGACACGAGTGCTCGCTGCAGTCACAAGGAACAACACTGTGCCCACACTCAGGACAAGGAACACGCTGTCACAACAGGACTGTCTGCCCAAAAAGGTAAAACCCCTCACGTGTGGAAAGCCAAACCCCATGGGAGAGGCACTGCACCCCACGAGGCCATTGGCCAGCAGCATAAATCTGAATCAAACGTCATCAGGCAGCCCACACCTGCTTGGAAAGGGGCAAATGGGCACTCAGAACATAGGGGAAGACTGGATTTGAGAAGACTGGATCGATCCTTGCTGTGCCACAAACCACAGCAGGAGAAGCAGCTGGGAGCAGGGCAGGAACCTTTGTAGGAAGGTCTTTTAACAAACCAAGGCTCAGAGGTGCTCACACAGCACTGTCAGCACCAGGGCAAAGCTGCACCTGGCTTGTCCCTCCAGGTCCTGCCACCATCCTCAAGCCAGCAGCAAGGTGTCCCCTTCCCAGCCCCCTCCCCGCTGCCAGAACAGGCCATACTCACTTCCCAATGTCAGTGGGGAGGCTCTGCAGGGACACATCGTTCAAGGCCAAGTGGCCCAGGCTTCGGAGCTGGGTGAAGCCCTCAGGCAGCCTGTGAGAACATGAGCAGAACTCCATTAATCCTGCGTCCAAAGCACAGAATCCCCCAAAGCCAATCTCATCCCAATTCCCACCAATGTGTGGAAAGGAGAACAGGAACCATCACCAACCCTGGCTGCTGATCCAGGATAAGTTCTGCTTCCCAGACCACAAAACCCACTTGCACCAGACATTACCTGCCCAGGATGGCAAACTCAGCCCTGCAGTACTTGAGCACAAATCCCAGACTAAACCATGCCATGGGATCATTTCCACTTGAAGAAAGGAGGGCTCCCAAGCATTCCATGTGCCCAAAACAAGGGATATCTCTATAGATGACACTGCAGCATTCCCCAGGACCAGGCACCATCACAACAGACCCAAGGTGTGACAGAACAGGGAAAAACCCTGGAAGGGAATTCCTGGAGGAAATTCCTCTGCTTCCACAGGCAGCTCATAGAGCCCCCTCAGCACCCACCCCCCTGACTCATCTGGACCCTGAGCAGAAAAAGCTCTGACAAAGAACACCTGGTGCAGAAGGGCTGGTCACTCCTGTGGTACAGGGATTGTCACCAACAGAGAGGCTTGTGCCACTCCAGCAGTGCCTGGGACCAGCAGAGGGAGCAGAGTTAAACGTGCCTGAAACCTGGACAGCACCTGCCCTGAGCACAAAGGGACGTGGACACCTGGGGCCACACTGGCACCTGCAGGGACCCCTGCAGCAGGACAACAGTGCCTGGAAACGTGGCTCACCGAGGCAGGGGAGCCAACTTTATGTATTAAAAGCTCCAGAGACAGAGTACTGAAAGACAAATCAGAGATTCCTGCTTGGGCACAGCTCTGGGCACTGAGGTAAGAGGGACACAACCAAACACGGGGTACAAAGCATGGCTGTCCTCAGTTCTGAATAACAGAGAGGTGGAAAGGGGGCTAAGAGGGGGCAAAAAGGGCTGAGAGTGGGGCCCAAAAGGGGCTCTGGGGAGCAGAGGATGGCATACAGGCTTTTTCTCCTCTGCAGCACAAGCCCTTATCCATTCTAGTGTGTGGCCAGAGCAGAGGGGGAGCGACAAACTGATTGCAAGAGGACAGAAGTCCTCACTGTTGACACCAGTACAACAGCAGCTCATCACCCACAGCCCCAGGCCCCGAGGATGGAGCACACCCCAGCTCCTGCAGCACCAAGCATTCCACTGCCAGGAGAGCAGACACTGCAGCTTTGGGAGAGGCAGGGCAACCCCAGGCCTTGGCTTCACACGGAGACAATTGCAAGATGGAGATCAGAGAAAGCCAGGCACAATGTGCAATTCCAGTCCTCCTTCTCAGCTGGACTGATGGGCTGCATGTGCCTTCCTACCTGGAGAGAGGATTCCCACTGAAGTCTGCAATTTCCAGGGATTTGCAGAATTTGATGCTTTCAGGAATTTCTGGAATGTCTGGAAAAAAAACAGGTGAAAGAACAAGAGAGGCCTGAGAAAATGGGACAGCAGGTAGTGGTGGCAGCCTGAGACACGGTAACACAAGCCCACAGTCACAGGTGAGGAGGGGCACAGCCTCTCCTGAGCACGAGGGCACGGGAGCACTGTGGTGTTTGGCACCTGCTGCTGCCCAGCTCTGGCCTCACCGTTGCGGGAGATGTCCAGCTCCACCAGCTGCATGAAGTTGGCCACCTCGGGGGGAAGCCTCTGGATCTCATTGTCGCTCAGGCCCAGCTTGCGCAGGTTCAGAAGCCTGAAGAAAGGCTGTGACAGAAGTGACACAACGGGGTCAGCAGCAGCTCTGGGGAACATCCATCTCGTCTCAGGAGAAGCCTGAGCATCCACCCTGAGAGCCCTGCCTGCTCCCACCACCCCCCTCCCAGCCAGGGGCAGTCCCTGTACGGAGCAGAATCCCCACGAAGGGTTGCGAGGGATGAGGGTAAAAGAAAAAAGGCACGGAAGAGTTTAGGCTGATCATTCATTTAGCATCTGGTACCCCACTGCTCCCCTCCCTCCTGCACAGGATACAGACCAGACATTCCCTGTTCCCTACAATAACAGCTCCTCTCAGGCTCTGAAGCCCAGCACCACAGGGAAGTCGCTCTAGAGTGGCTTGCAGCAGACACTTGAGTTTGTGAGGCGGGTCCAGAAGGGTCAGCAAAGGAGAAACACAAGGAGCCCACCAGCCCAAAGAGCTGTCCCTGCTGCTGCACACGCCTGCTGTGCAGCACATTTGGTCAGGACATCAGTGGCAGGGCCCCACACCATGAGGGACAGGCTTGTGCCCCTTGTGCCAGGTGGAAAAGGCACAGGTGAGCTGTCAGCACGGCCCCAGGTAGCACTAAACTAGAGAAAACATGAAAATTCCTTTCTAGAAACACCACAGCCATAGGAATGGTGGCAGGAAGGGCCTCACAACATCTGACTTTTTCACACACCCCTTGGGGCTCCCAGAAGTCCATCAGCTGCAAATGGCAAATTCCAGGACCCACCAATCACTCCTCCAAGTCACCACCAGCCCCAGCGAGTTCACTAAAGACAATGTACTGTAATTATCAACTGACCACATACTGCAGCTGGTTCTAACCACTGCCAGAGGTCAGCTCCTGGACAGGATGGGAGCCAGGACTGGGGTGTTTGCTGCATTTCCTGGATTGTTTTGGAGTACTGGGAATAACAAACAACAACGTGGGGCCACTGCAGGAAACGCTCAGAAGTGACCGAAAACAAACTCAGGTCTGTGCAGTGACAAGCACAGACCATGCCTAAATCACATCACCCCTGGTTGTCCTCAGAGACAGAGGCAGGGAGGGGTCACAGCAGCACAGGAGAGGCAGCCCTGGGGTCATCCAGAGGTCCCAAAGCATGGCCAGAGTCGGGGCTACTCCTGCAGCCCACACTGAGAGCGACCAAACCAGAGCGAGCTCTGAACCTCCCTCCTCAGGTGCCTTTCCAGGTACCCACCTGCCCAAGAGCTGCTGGGACAGACCTCCCCAGGAACACCTGCAGGGAACCTTCAGGTGTGGGGCACCCTCAGGGCCCCCCTGCACCGCGGGAAACGAGAGCACAGAGTGGACAAGGGAGGAGCAAACATAACCCTCGAAGGGGCACAGAGCACAAGCAGCTGCTCACAATCCTGCAGTGAAGCTCTGCTGGAGCAGTTTCTGCACAGATCCGAGGCTCTGCAGCTCCCAGGTCCCAGCCAGGACACACTGCTGGGCACAAGTGTGTGTCTGAGGGGCACAAACCCCAGCACAGCCCCTGCTGCCCTGCTTACACTCTGCACAGGGAAAGTGATCAGGGATGAACAGCTCTGATAGGAAATTCTCACCTCTGATGTCCTAAAGGACCATAACAATTGTGTCATGAGTAAATAAATTTAAAAAATAACCCCTCACCAGCTCACCACTGGCCCTGTTTAACTCTGTTTATCTAATGCAGACCAGCTCATTGAAAAGGAAGTGGGTGAAAGTCTAAATGACAACAAAGGTTCAGGGGAGCAGGAGTTTAGAGACTTGATTTGCTATTGTTTCCTAGAGCCTTCTCCTAATTTTAGAACGCAAGGAAATTCCAGACAAGACATGGTGCTGACCTGCCAGAGTCTGCACACTGGAAAATAACCACAGGGACTGAGCAGCCACAGCCCAGGCTGCAGCACTGCTGCCTAGGGCACACAGGCAGCTCAGAACACATGTCCACACTTTTAAATGGCATTACAGCAAACGGGAATAAACCCGGGCTGTGCGTGGAGCAGGAGCTCCCAGCTCCTTCTCTTTACTTAGAAAGAAAATTAAAAGGTTTTTAAACCCCCTGGCACTGCCAGAGCTGGGCACAGCCCACGTGCAGAGCTGCGGGAGCGACGTCCCACTTGGCAGAATCACTTACACCGGACCTGAATAAAACATTTAGAGGGGACAAAAAGTAAAACCAGCCAACAGCATCAGTGGTAGCCAGAAAAAAATAATGTGAGAATTACAGCGTTTTCATGCCTGAATGCAGGTTTTAGATTTGCCAAAGAAAGATGGCAAGAGGATGTGACCAAGAGCTGCAAACACTGTCTCTGACACGAATTTCCATGTCATTTCCATCTCAGTATTCTGGGAGCTGAAGACTTCAAGCTCAGCCCAACAACTCAAGGCAAAAGCTGCACAGGAGATTTGCTTGTGACACTTGAAAGTGAGAACAAATTGATTTAAAAATTCTTACTAGAACTAAGAGTGAAACCTTGATTACACGTCTTTGGAGTCTGGCAATTATCCCTTTTGCTAATCAAAGTTCACCCCAGTTCCCAGAGCTGACAAAGCAAACCCCTGGATCTGGCACCACACTTAACATCTCCAATAAAGAGAAACTCCCTCAGCTTCAACGTTTTCTGATTTATAAAACAAAACACCACCAAATCTGCACAACCCAGATCCTTCAATGTCCAAACTGGACTCAGAGTAGATTAAAAATAGAAGTCTGAAGAAGAAAAAAAGGTAAGCCCAATCTCCTTCTGTTTCCTGGCAGCCCTAAAGCCCAAAAGGACCAGCACAGAAATATTCCAGCACACAGGAATCCAGAATCAGCACATGGGAATCCAGCAGCTCAGAATGTGATGGAAGTTATCACTAACAAAAAAAAGAACTAATGATTAGGGGGTACCAACATAACAGCAGCTGGGTGTAACTGGGGGAAAAAGACTCTGCAAAGCAGGGTGCACTACAAAGATACTCTCTGTTGAAGCATGGGAGTATTCACAGGGTAGATAAGGTGGAAAACAGCTACAAAACTGTCCTACAATTCAAATTCAGGGACATAAGCTCTTACAATGCCCAGAGCAGAGCAGCCACAGTGCAACCAACTGGAAATACATTAAACAGTCATTAATTAGGGACAGGTATAAAGGGTTTGTAAAGAACCATATGTCAAAATATAAGCAACGCTCCACAAAATGACAACCTTGCAAAAAAAGGCAGAAAACTGTGAAATTTGGGCTCTGCAGCAGGTTTTCAGATGTAACACCCTCCCTCAGCAGCCCCTTGAGAGCCAAATGCATGCAAACACATTCAAGCGTTTTCGCTAAGTTCTCAAACTAAATTCAGGTACTTCAATCTTTAAAAAAGACAAAAAAGGGCAACCTAGACCCATGGATTTTTCCAGTCAAAAGGGACTGAGATAGAATCTGATACAGTATCCTTTGTATATTACAGACCTTCATCGTGGATCCATGAAATAATTTGTGTTGGAAGGTACCTGGGAGATCTCCAGTCCAGCCTCCTGCTTGGGACAGGACCAGGAGGAGGCCAGAGCAGGCTGCCCAAACTTCAACCACGGGGGATGGCCCAAAACTCCTCTGGGCCCCTGGCACCACCAAATAATGATCCTCCCAGGGGAGCCTCTTGGCTCCAGGGGTTCACAGGACGCTGTGAAACCAATAAAACCCCTCAAACACCCCTCGCTGCTGCTGCCAGTCACATACTGAGTGTGGCAAATACCACCCATGAGACAGAACCAGCGGAATTTGGGGAGCCCCTCATGAGCCAAACCCTGCCCAGTGACACCCCACAATCACTACACATCCACAGGTCCCACAGCTCCCCTCTACAGACCTGCCTCTCCCTTTTTGCATCCTGTCCTTGTCACTGAGTGGCTTTTTCCCCCCTTCAATGGAGAATGGAGACATCTGGCACTGGGTTTTCAGTGCTGAACTCTGTTTTGGCTGAAGTTATGTGATGGCAGTTTTGGGATGCCAAACCATAGGAAGGTTTGGGTAGAAAGGGACCTTCAAGACCACCCAATCCCACCCCCCTGCCATGGGCAGGGACACCTTCCACTAGCCCAGGTTGCTCCAAGCCCCATCCAACCTGGCCTTGGACACTCCCAGGGATTCAGGGGCAGCCAGGGCTTCCCTGGCCCTGTGCCAGGGCCAAACCACCCTCAGAGGGAACAATTCCTCCCCAGTATCCCATCCATCCCGGCCCTCTGGCAGTGGGAAGCCACGCCCCGTGTGCTGTCACTCCATCCCTTGTTTGTGCAAAGTCCCTCTCCAGCTTTCCTGGAGCCCCTGTAGGTACTGAAAGCCTGCACCAAGGTCTCCCAGAACCCTCTCTTCTCCCAGCTGAACAATCCCAAGTCTCTCAGCCTTTCATCACTGGAGAGGTGCTCCAGCCCTCTAATCATCTCTGTGGCCTCCTCTGAGCCCGTTCCAACTGGCTGATCTATGCAGGAGTGAGAAAGGATGAAAGCCCCACACAATTATTAGCGAGCCTCTTGATCCAGAGTACTGCATTTGGCATCAGTTTATGAAAGAGAAACACCCATTGGTGACAGCAGGATCACACTGTGACAGCCCAAACTGTCCCCAGAATGAGCCCTTCCAGGTAAGAGCCTGCAGCAGGCAGCAGAGCCAGGCCAGCTCACCCTCCGTGGGGAGGCCAGTCCTGCCCCAGGAACATTCCCACACCCCACGTGGGGCTGGACCGGGGTTACCCACAGGAACAGAACAGGCTCAGCCGGTTTGGGAAACCAGACACACTGGCAGCAGCACACCCAGGCTCCCCTGGCAGAGCCACCTTTGGCTCCTGCTGAGCAGGGGAACACCTGGGCAGCCCCAGGCACCAATGGCTGACCCCAGACACGATTCTCCCTGACAACTCAGGGATGCCCAGCACCCACTGGCAGAGCTTTCCAGCCAGCAAGAGGCACAAGCACAGAGGTCCCTGCCCCTGGGGAGCTGGGGAATCCGAGGTGTGCCCGTACTTCAGCCAGGGCAGGGCACAGCTCCAGGCCCACAGGAAAGCAGAGCGCTCCCAGGAGGAAGGAGATGCCCACCTGAGCCAGGAATGAGCTTCTGCCCTCATAGCCCCAGCGTGGCATGATGGGTCAGCAGCAGCACGGATGGGGTGGCACTGGAGGAGGCACTGGCCAACATCAGGACGAGATGAGCCACTCCTGAGCAGGGACAAGAGGACCCCTGCACCCCTTCCTCACTCCCTGCATGGGGAAACAACCGTCCTGCTCCAAACCTGCACCAGCCACCTGCTGCCCTGCCCAACAGACCTGCACCTGTCCTCACAGCCTGGAGCGTCCCAGGCCCTGCAGACTCCAGAACAGAGCTGCCAGGCACACCCAGGCAGCAGGGGATGTTCTGGAGAGCCAACAGCTCCAGAACTGCAAAGGTGCAGGCAGAGGAGGGACAGGCTGTCAGGGACAGCAGCTCGCTCCAGAAGGCAATCTGCAGCACAGAGATCCATGCAGATCCATGCAGAGGGTGAGGCTGGAAGGGATCTGTTGTCCCAGGTAGTCCAAGCTCTGCTCAGAGAAAGGTCAGCCACAGCAGCTACCCGGGGCAGTATGTGCACACACAGCAGTGTCTTGTGACATACACACACAGCAGTCACACACAAGTACTCACACAGCAGGATCTCAAAGGGCCTTCTGAGCCCAGTCTCTGCCTTTAAGGAACCACCTGGAGCAGATTCCATCCCCTCTCTGCCATGACCAAGCCTTCAAGTGGTGTTTCTCCAGCTGATGTGACATGTCTGTGTTCATGACTGTGAAGCTCCCAGCAACACTGCTGAGGCTGCAGCAGAGCCCCAGGACACAAACAAAGGGTTGCTGGAGCTGTTAGGTGATCTAAGAGAACCACAGTGTCCAGTGATGCTAGGAATTCAGACACCACCCCCACAGCTCCCTCCTGCTGCAGCGCAGAGCGTCCGCCTGCCCCCCAATCACTTATTCAATCAGACCAAGAGGTGGAAAATGAAAAAACGAGAAAGGACAATGGATAAAAGGCTCAGGACAAACCCTCTGAGCCACCACTCAGCTATGCCGTTTCCCAGAAACGGCAAAATCCCAAGGGCAGCCTGGAAAGCCAGCCATGAGGATTAGGGACAGAGAGGCAGCCCGGCTCCGGGGCTGGCAGTACTGGGCCACCAGAGCCACCCCCGTGCTGGCACAGAGGGCTGCTGGAGCTGCTCCTGCTGCTCAGGGGACAGGCTGCAGTCCTGGAACACCCTGGGCAGACTGATGGAGCGCGGCAGGGTCAGGGACAGAGCCACTGAGCTCCCCTGGCAGCCTGCTGGCATCTGCAGCAACCACAGAGCCCTGTGCCCATCCCCTGTGTGGCAACACGAGCCCTGGGTGCTCCCATCCCACTGCATCTGCACTGCCAAGGAAACAGAGAAAGCATTTGGCTGCTGAGCCTGGCACCTGGAAAACACCAGAGGTGTCTGCATGCGGACTGATCCCCCCTCCCAGGTCAGCACCACCGCTCTTTTCCAAACCTGTGTTTTCCTGAGGCTACAAAAAAAAAAGGGTTTCTGGCCTAACCAAGGCTAAGCTCCAGCTCTCCCCTTCACCTGGTGCCCAATCTCATAACACCATGGGAAGGGAACTAGGACATGGTTGGGGGGGGTGTCTTTGTTCCCCAGCACCACCTCGTGCTCTCCTTGGAGGGCCAGCCCCCATGTTCCCACCAGTACCTGAAGGAAAACCATCCCCATCTGTCAAGACACAGAGAGGAGGACAGACAGACAGACAGCTGGGCTCCTCTACCTGTTTCCTTGGAGAAGGAGCCATGCTGTCCTCAGCACAGACAGCTCATGGAGCTGCCTTGGCCCCAAGACCCTCCTGCCAGCAGCAGACAGGAAGGGGGGGCTGCCCAGTGCCACCACAGGCTGTGGGGACATGCCACCCTCAGACAAGCAGGCTTTAGGCAGGTTTCAGTGCAACACCTCAGAACCTCTCCAGGTAATAAACAGCAGCGCTACTGGAGTGGAGCAGGACACGTGTCAGGGGAAGAGGAGTCAAACACCAGCTTAACCACAGAGCCACAACAACCTCACACTCAGGCCAATGGCTCTGAAAGCAGGTGGTGACAATGTACACAGCTGGAATCAGGAATGGGCTGTACACCACAAACACAGCCCTGGCTCTGGAGTGAGACACAGACTGCTTCTGCAGCCAAAACCACCATGGTGTTCCCAGCTCTGCTGCCCAAACAGCAGGGCTCAGACACCTCCTCTCTCGTAGGTGTTCTCTCCTCACATGGGGCACCATTTATCAGTGTTGGTGCTTGGCACTAAGCAACAGTGGACTCAAACTGACTGGCACCATCAGTTTGTTACCCTACAGTGAAAAAAACTCTCATACCTTCTCTGTAAACTTCTGGGGCAGCTCCACACAACATTTGACTCTTTCTCTCCTTCCCTCTTCCTTGTGCAGGACCAGCTAACTCCTTCCTGTCCCTCACAGCACATCCCAACCATTTCTCCTCACAGCACAGCCAGCAAACCCTGACTCTAATGGACTCTCAACCAGTTAACCCCCTCTTTTATAACACCCATCCTTATTGGAAATAGCTGTGACCTGTTAAGGGCAAGGCTGTTCCCACTCTTTGGTAATTAATTAGTACAGCTGCAATTCATCGGGGTGAGACTGCCTTCAGCACCATCTCTATTCTTTTACAGCCCGTTCTCCCACACTCCTCTTCCTCAAAAACAACCTGTGACAACCCAGCTGCCCCGAGACACCAGCCCTGAGCCAGCAGTGCTGGTAGTAGTGGTTTTCTTCAGGGACCAAGCAGCCCAGCAGTGCTTGTTGTGTGTCCACTCCTCCAACACGAGCTAAGGGGCTCCAAGGCAGAGGTTTTGCCAACCCTTCCAACCCTGGAAGCACCCGTGCTAACGTGCTCCTCAGTCTCCTTGCCTCTCATTTCTCTTCAGAGAATTTCAAGTCCACCTGTCCAGCCCTGCTAGAGCAGTCCCTGCCTCCAGCAGGACAGCACATGTCTAATTAAAGCAGGATCAGACTGTGCAGCAGGAAAATAATTACAATTCTCCTTGTGATTCACCAGCAAGAGGGCCTGCTTCCCATGCCACCGTGGGCTGGGCTCCTGGATGAGTTCTGAGCTTGTCTCCAGGCCGGATGAATGCGTGGGACCCTGCACTGCAGGCAGGAGGTGTCTGTCCATCCATCTGTCCGCAGTGCAACACAGCAGCTCCTCAAATGCTGGCACCAAAACCAGCTCATGTACTTGAGCCTTGTGCTTCCTTCCCGTTTTCCTGGTTAAACATGGGCTTGACACCTTCCTCCTGTCCCTGGAGGAAGCAGAGCCTGCTGCATGCTCCACAGCTGGGCATGGGGGCACCCAGCCCCTCTCAGACACCCAGAGGCAGGTGAAGTGTGAAGAGACTTGGGCCCCTCCTTCCACAGGTGTGCTGAGAGATCTCACACCTGTGCCAGTGGCATTGTCTCTGGGGAACTCCAGCCTGGGACAGAGTCGGGAGGATCTGGAAGCAGCAACTGCAAAGCAAAACAGCCAGGAGCTGATCAGCTCTAGGGTTAAAGCCGGCACTTCCCAGCACAGTGCCCAAAGGCAGCATGGCACAGGTGAGGCCACAGAACCAGCCAGACCTGTGTGCCATGGCTGGGCAGCACGGGCCCAGCTCCAGAGGCTGCACAGCTCCCCCAGCAGAGCAGGACTCACTTGAGCAGAGCCCAGCACCTCTAGGTAACAGAGCAGCAAACCCGAGAGACACCTCTCCCTGCAGACAGAAACCAGGAAGGCAGTGGTTATTCCCAGAACTGCTCAATTCAAGAAGAATCACTGAAATCTGATGAGGATAACTGAATTAACACGAGCTGAGGTCAAACAAGCTGTCACACGGCTGAGAGGTGGGAACATCAGTTTGGAGCTCCAGGAGAGCAGCCACTACCCAGCCCCAGGGCAACCCTGGTGCCACAGGGAGGGCACCACAGCCACCCTGCAGGTGCCCAGGGTCTTGGTCTGAGCCACCTCAGGCAGTGGACACAGACCAGCTGCCCCCCAACACCACATCTTCCCAGCTGTCTCCCACCCCACAAGTGTCTCCTTCTCCCCTCCTCACAGTATTTCTAGCCAGATCCTGAACCAGCTCCACGCTAGTGAGCTCTGGCCGCAGACACATGGTCACCAACACCCAAAAAGTGGCAATTCAGAGTCCCCAAGGCACACTGCTGACATGCCAGCCACGCTCAGGTCTGCAGTCAGAGCCACGGCAGAGGGCAGGAGGAGGGGACAGAGAGGACTCTCCTCGTGTGCCCACGGCAGGAGAGGCATGGAGGGGCAGTCAGGCGGGGCAGGGGCACTGGGGGCACCCAGAGGAGTGGCCCCACGTGCTCCTGGCCACACTGGAGGCAGCAGGAGGAGCAGGGCAGCCCCAGCAGGCTGCTCCCTGCCAGGACACTGCCTCCCCAGCCCTCCCCTGGCAGCCCGGCGGATTTCCGACTATTTAACCCCGTACCGGGCCCTGAGGAATGCACTGCAAACAGAAAAACCAGGGCTGGGAATGCATTCCAGCAAAGACAAAGCGAGCTGCCTCAGAGCCAAGGCTCGGCAGCTGCCGCTTCTCAGGCACGGCAGCAGGCCTGAGGAATGCTGTCCCCTTCCGAGGGGCCGGGGCAGCAGCTGCCCTGACACACGGCACACAGCCAGGAGCAGGGAGCAGTCCCTGCTCCAGGTGAAACAACAAACCAGCCCGGGCCCCCAGAAAGGCAGTCCTGAGCCAGAATTAAACCCAGACACCACAATTAGCATCCCACTGCTGCCAGGGCCTGGGAAGTGATCGATGCTCTCACGCTGATCTTCCACAAGGCAGCAGCAGATTATGGCTGTGTGAAGAGGGGCCCTGGCCACAATCCCAGCACTCACAGCCTCCACCTTGGGCTGTGCAGTGGGACGGGGCAAGAAAGGAAGGACCAGAACTCCCTGTTGCAGGCACAGGGCACTCAGGGGCACTTTCCACTGAAACACTGGAATATATTAAATAATCGTGGCACTGTGTGCTGTGGTTTAGCTGACAAAATGGTGTTCAGTCAAAGGTAGAACTCGGTCTTGAAGGTCTTTTCCAGACTCAGTGATTCTGTGACTACTGCAAAAGCATTAATCTGGAGATCATTTCAGGGAGAGCATCCTGGCTGTGGGAGAAGCAGCCAAACCCAGCACACCACAGGTACTGCCCAAGCACCTCTGCCCCTTTCTGATTTGCCCGAGCATTTAGGTCTTCCCAGCCAGGCCCCTCCCTGGTGCACCTGCACCTCAGGAATCACCTGCTCCCATCCAGCCAAGGGACACCATCTACTTCTACACCATCCTCTCAGCAAGGAAGGGTCAACTTGCAATTACAAAAAGTAATTGACTGATGCGTAATGCCACAGCTATTAGCAAAGGGGAAAATGCCAGAAGTTGTATTATACAATAACCTGTTGCAATTGTTTCCAATCAGATTGTGTTTTCCAGAGGCAGAAATCAAAAGTAGGTTTATCCAACAGATACATTTCCAGCACAGTGAGGTACCTTAAAACCACCAAAAAAACCCCAACAAACCAGGTCTAACCCTGAAACTAGGAATCCAAGACAAGGCAATGAGAGCAAGCCCAATAACTGATCGAAGTGTGGGACTCCATGGCAGCCTGTACCCTTGGGGTGCAGGAAAGCACATCTGGGGGACTGGAGAAGTCTTGAGGAAGAGTTAAGTGTACCCAAACACCTCCCCTGAGCAGGAAGAGGACAAGGAAGAAGGTGCTGGAGCAGCTCCCAGGGAACTGCTCAGGCATACACCAGTAAATGCCCTGACCCAGGAATGACCCAGGAGCCAGAGCCCACAGAGGTGCTGCGAGGCCACATCCCCCTGCCCAGCACACAGCATCCCTTCCATCCACCACACTCCTGCCAGGGAGATGGCAAAACAGGGCTCCAAAACGCAGGAAACACACAGAGCAGGCCAGAGGGGAGCTGAAGAGCTTAACCCAGCCCTGCCTCTACCTCCAGCCACCAATGAACTAATCCTTCCTGGCAGATACTCAGCATCAGCCAAAGGGAACCCGAGACACCAACGGGGAGGAGCAGGCAGGGCCTCTGCAATGCCACATCCAGGCTTCAGAGACAGCAAGGGGGAACAGCAGCTGGGGCTGGGGACCTGGCACAGGCAACCACCCCCAACAGCAGCAGGAACCCCAGTGGGGCACACTGAACCCAGCCGGCAGCACCACACACGGGGCAGGTGTTAAACCACCCAAGAGAGACCTACAGAGGGGTTTACAACAACCCTGCAAGGACTGAGCAGGTGCTTCCACCTCTAACCTCCCTGCAGGTACCAAACCAGTGCCACGGAAGGTCTGGTGAGAGGCAGAGCCATTCCAACCATGGCCACCTGAATTTTCATCCACTTTTTCCTCCACTAAACCTCTCTACTGCCCAGCTGCCTCTGCACCTCCTATTCCACGCACCTGAACCTCCTCCAAGACCCGTGCTGGTGGGGAGCCACAGGCTGGGCAGCGCACCCACACCTGTCCCACAGAGCTGAACACACCTCGGAGCTCAGAGAACTGAGTATTAACAGTCACTTCCCTTTCACAGACCTCAAGCATAAAATCCATCTGTGCACCTCTTTCCTGTTCCGTTTGTATATCCAAGAATTGCCCATCCAAGAATTTTATCAGCTCTGTTCTCCATGACTGAGCTTGTGTTTGGCTGCTGCCAACGCAGAGCAGATCCTACACCTCTGCTGTCACCAGGGGAGGGTGCAGGGGAGATGGCCTGCACTTATTCTAACTTCTGGGCAGCAGCAATGCAGAATACATGGCTTTTGGAGAGACAGACACACACCCAGCTGTCCCAGTCACCCACAGGGCTCCTGAGCTCCTGCAAAGCACCGAGAGCTCCACACACAAGTCTCACAACCAGCAAGTGAAACCAGTTTGTTGGCTGGTTTTGTTAAACAAATGCAGCTGCAGCTTTGACACGGCCTGGGATGGAAAGAGCCACATCCAGAGCAAGAGGAGGTGCCCACCCCACATCAAGCCTTGGCAGGCTCCAAGGCTGGCTCCACACACGGAGCATTCCTGGCTCCCTGACTTTCTCAGGGAAGGCCTATTAGTGCAGGGAGATTAGAAGGAGAAGCTTTACTCTTCCATGGAAGTAAATAAACCCCAAGATCCTCCTTTCAGCCTTCACATGCCAGGAAATTAAAAGCTGCTCTTAATTAGCTTTGTGAGGCCCCTTTCTGCTTTGGGAGAGTGACAAGCATGGCCTCGAGCTTCTCCCAGGTGAGTGGGATCCTGATTCCTGCTGGTACCCTGGCTCCTGGTGGGATCCTGATTCCTGGTGAGACCCTGGCTCCCAGTGTGATCCTGATTCCCAGTGTGATCCTAGCTCCCAGTGGGATCCTGGCCCCCAGGGGGATCCTGGCTGCCGGTGGGATCCTGATTCCTGGTGGGACCCTGATTCCCAGTGGGATCCTGGCCCCCGGCAGGACCCTAGCTCCCAGTGGGATCCTGGCACTGGTGGGATCCCGGCTCCCAGCTGCAGTGGAATTCTGGGCCCTGGCAGGATCCTGGCTCCCAGTGGGATCCTGATTCCTGGTGGGACTCTGATTCCTGGTGGAATCCTGGCTGCCAGTGGGATCCTGGCCCCCGGCAGGATCCTGGCACTGGTGGGATCCCGGCTCCCGACTGCAGTGGGATCCTGGCCCCCGGCTGCAGTGGGATCCTGATTCCCAGTGGGATCCCAGCTCCCAGAAGGATCCCGCTCTGGACATGACACAGGGATGCTCTCACCCCAGGCCACGGCAGCCAAACAGGAGGAACTGCTGAAACCAGGCCAGTTTCAAAGGGCCTTGCCATGATGCAAACGGCAACAAGCCCAAACAGGGCAGGACCTGCCCTGGACAGAAATGGGCTCCTCTCCCCAGTGCCTCCCACAGTTTCCAGTGCAGGGGGTATCAGCTCACTGGGCAGTGAGAAGAGCGTTTTCTGCCCTGGGCTCAGCTCATCATGGGAGCTGCAGTGAGGAAAAAGCAAAGCAGAGGAACTGCAGCCCCTACATTAGAAAAGCCTGGGGCGTTCCTCTTCAGCACCACCACTGCTAAAACCCCCGGGACCACAGCCAGCCCTGGGGCTTCCCCTCTGCACAGCCCACAGCCCCAGACGCCTCCAGCCCAGCACTGTCCAGCAGCCTGTCCCTGGGCACACTCGTGCTGACACACCAGAGCTCCGAGGTCTCCTCCCTCTGCACAGACTTGTTTGGGATTTCAGCTCCTACTCAGCTCCACCCTCTTGTCCTCCTACACCAGGTCCTACCAGCTCTGTTCCACCCAGGCTTCCTCCAGCCTCCCTCCTGCCTCCCCATACTCCAAACTGGAGCACTCCTCCAAAAGCACACCAAGAGTCTCTGGATCCTTCTGTGCTGTGACTGGCTCCGTTTGCCACCTCCCCAAATTCCATGGAATGCGTTCATTCCTTCCCGCTGAGCAAGACCTGTGCTTCTCAAGTGCTCAGGAGTGGCCTGGATGACTGAGGTGTTATGCAGCTCCAACAAAGTGATTTAGCCAGCTGTACTTCCTAAACCCTCACCACCAAAACTGCTCTCCACCACGCTCCTGCAGAGATCCTGCAGCTACCACTCTCTGCAAGACAGGTGTACTAGAAGTCAGCACGGAGCCAGTCTTTTCCACCTCTGGAATTCAGACACCCTCGTGGAAAGCACAGGCAACTTATCAAAGGGAATTTATCATTTTCCATTAAATCATGTGGTATCACCCTGGCAGCAAATCCCTGCAATGGGGCAGCAGATGCTCCCACACAGATTTAATTTATCCCTTCAAACTGCCCAAGCAGTTTGGGGAAATTTAGGCTCAAAACAGGCGAGTTTCCACAAGGGACAGGTGGCAAAGAAGCAAAAGCAGTCGGACGAGGACCCGGCCCTGCAGGATGGAGAGAAGCACAGGCTGACTCCTGCAGCTGGGAAGGGAGAGGCGAGGAAGGCACAGCAGTGTCGCTCAGAAATCCCAGGAGATGGGCAGAGCATCCCACCGGATCCGGAGCACAGCAGCAGCACGAAGGGCGCTGGAAATCCTGCAGAGGGAAACGGTGCCACAGAAAGAGCAAGGGAGCCCACGTTTCTGAAACAGGTGAAATAAGGACACAGAAAAGCCCGTCTGAAACACCCAGCTGGTGCTGGGTAAGAAACCCCTCAGAAGAGGAACCACATAAACCCATATAAACCACATAAACTCACAGATTTTCAAGAGAGTCACCTGACCTTTCCAAAAGCCACCCTTCTAATCCTTTCACCTCAAAAATCACCTCCACGGGGAAGTCTTCCCTAAAAGCCCTGCCTGAACCCTCAAACACAAACTTGCTGCCCAAGGCTGTGCACGCTCTCTCATTCCCACTTTTCTGACAGATCTTCACAGGCACATCCCTGTGTCCTTCAGACCTTCTCCCAGGGAGTGGGCACGTGCAGCCCCATCCTGTGAAACAAGCACGCTGCCCTTTCTCCACCTCATGATAAGCACAAACCCCCCTCCCAGGGTCTCTTTCCCAAAAAAAGTCTTGTTTCCATATGAAGGGCTCCTCACCTGGAAAACATCCCCCTGACCCAGCCAAGGAGCTTTTCCACCACCATCCTTCAGAGACAGCATGTGCCTAAACCCAGTGTTCCCACCTTCCCTCCTCCTGGTGGAAGGGCAGTTTATTTTCAATTTTCATCACCATATTCACCTCATACTACACAGATTCCTACTCCTGCCTCAGGTATCTGTCCCTGCCAACAGGAATATCCTCAAAAAGCGCCCTTCCTGCAGTGACCTGTGTGCCTGGGACCAAAGGCACCTTGGCACAGCTCAGGGAAGCACGGCGAACGCAAACCTTCAAGACACACATTGGGTCACACCTAAGGTGGATCAAACCTGCTTCCTTGTTCCACCAACTGCAGATCTCCTCCTCCTCCTCCTCCTCACGTGCCTCTGGACCAGCCATGGCACCAGCCATAGAACCTGGAAGGGCTGGGAAGGGGAGGGACAGTGAGGATTCTGCTCTCTCTGCCCAGCGTGTCTCCAAGGCTCAGCACCTCCGGCACCCCCGAACTCCCTGGCTGCTCTCAGGAGCAGCAGCATTTGGGCTGCTCTGCTTGTCTCCCTTCAGGAGGCACCTGAAGTTCACCTGCCTTGTGAGGGCATTTAGGTCTGGCTGGGATGGGCTGACACCCGGCACGGCCAGAGAAAGCCCTCGGCAGCTCCAGACAGGAGCTGGGAAGGAAGAGTGTGAGTGCAGCAAGGACAAAGCCAAACTCCCTCTGAGCCTCTCCCAGGAGGGAGGGCAAACTGCAGATCCTCATTTCTGGTTGTTTTCTCCTTCCTGAACTGCTCCAGCTCTCTCCTCAGCTCATGCTAACCCACAGCACTGTTATGTCACGTGCCACGTGGTTCCACAGCTCAGTTAAACTACATTTTGCACGAAGAATGATTTCTTTTGCTCTGAGCTGAGCCCTTTTTGGTTTCACTCAGCGCTCTCCTGCCAGCAGCAGCAGCTGCTCCCTGATCCATCATTCACACTCCAGGCCTCTGCCATGGGATGGGGAATGGCTCTGTGTCCCACCACCTTTCCCAGACAGATGGAGACATCCTGAAAGCGTCCACCTCCCTTGTGCAAAGCTGTTATACACTGGGTCTGGTCACACCCTTTGCTGCTCCCCGTTCTCTGTCCCTCTCCTGAGACCACAGGACCCCAGGATCTCACTGCTCTGTTCAATTTGTTCCTCTAATAATTCTTTGCCAGAACACTCCAAAAGGGGAACTGGCAGGCCAGAGAGGAGCCTGTGAGCCCAGGACAGGTCATGGCAAGAACTCTGAAGCTCCAAGCTGAACAGGTGCCACAGCTCTGTGACACAGAAGCTCCTTGGGTGCCTCAGGAGGGCACTGAGGGCACATACACAGCACCTGCCATCCACACGATCACAGGCCAAGCAAAAACTCTGTATAAAATTTGCATTTATAATCCAAAAGATGCTCTTCCAAGCTCACGAACCCCAGTGTGTCCCAGTGCCAGGGGTCCAGTGCAGCACGAGGCCAGGCTCTGAGTGTTCAGCAGGTACACGAAGCTGAGAGCACAGGGACCAGCAGGTTCTCCTCCATGGGTGTGTCACAATCACCTCCTCTGCAGACAGACTGACACCCATTCCCAGTCCCAGCCTGCCCGTAACACACATTTTCCAGTAGTTTGGGAAATCTCCCTGCCTAAAGCACAACAAGATGCTGAGCTACCTGAGAGAAGAGCTCAGAGTCTCTCACTGGTGTCCCCACACCTGAAAAACCTCACAGCTGAGTCCCACTAGCTCAGCTCACTGGGGCTCAGGAAGAGACCAGCAGGAAAGACAAACAGAGCCCAAAAATACCAGAGCAGGAGCTGCTGCTTCCACACAGGAGAACCTGCTCAGGTGTGGATGCGCCAACTGTGTGTTTGCATGTTTTAACAAAGCTGAACCAAAACTGAGCTTCTGCTTTGTAAGGGTTTATTTTATCCAGATTTGATGGCAAATTCTTTAACATGTCAGTGTCCAACAAAAACCTTGAAAGCTAACGACCTCAATTCTCAATTTTTTTTAATAAACACACAACTCAGTCTATGCTCCCTGAAGAGCATCTCTCCAAACACACGGCAGTCAAACACCTTCTCTCTCTGGCACAGGCAGAACTCCAATAACTTTTAAAAAAATCACAGTTTCCAAAGGGGATACACAGTAAAACTTCCCCTGCAGTATGCCACAGCCCAGTTACTGTCTCAAGGCCTTTTCCTTCCCAAGAGGCAGGTTCAAACTCCCACCTGCAGCATCCCGTGTGCCAGATTACCAGGCAGAACGGGAACCCCACGGCTTGGGTTCCTGCTGGAGGGTACTCCAGGACCCAACCAACGCCCTGCCCTGCAAAAGCAAAGCCTGGGGAGTCACGAGATGCTGGGCCAGGCTGGCAGCAGGGAGATCTCAGTCCTGTGCCTCTGCAGGGATCACGGTGCCATGGAACAGCCACGGAGGGCTTATCCTGGTGCTCCTGCGGGCAGAGCTCTGCGCTGGACAGAATGGCAGCAGAAGCTGCAAGCGCCGGCTGGAGCCCCAGGAATGCTCTGGGATGGAAGGGATCTTAAAAACCACCCAGTCCCACCCCCCTTCCATAGGGGGAAGTGCACATGGACAGGTGTCCCTGCCTATGGACAGGTGTCCCCTGCCCTGCCACTGTCCCAGGCTGCTCCAAGCCCCGTCCAGCCTGGCCTTGGGTACTTCCAGGGATCCAGGGGCAGCCACAGCTGCTCTGGGCACCCTGTGCCAGGGCCTCACCATCCTTCAGGAAATAATTTTTTCCCAATAACGCCTCTAACCCTGCCCTCTGGCAGTAGGAAGCCGTTCCCCCTCGTCCCAAGCCCCTCTTCACCTCTCCTGGAGCCCCTTTAGGCACTGCAAGGGGCTCTAAGGTCTCCCCAGAGCTCCTCTTCTTGAGGCCAAGCACCCCCAGCCTGCCTTCACGGCAGAGGTGCTCCAGCTCTCGGAGCATCTCTGTAGCCCTATGACCACAACTATAAAGCAGTTCCACCGCTTCTAATTAACTTACTCGACACTTTTTGCAGCTTACTGATTAGACCAGAGTTTTTTAATTCACGCTGTGCTTTGCTTGGCAGCGGCTGCGGCTGTCACAGGGCTGAGGACCGGGCTAAAGGCTCTCCCCCGCGGGCAGGGCACCCTTTTATCCCACCGGCCGCGGTGCCGCTCCCAGCCGAGGGGCTCCTCCGCAGCCGGGGCGGCTCTCGGCCCGCGGGGGCCGCACGGACCCGCGGCCGAAGCGCTCGGTGCCGGCCCCGGAGCACGGGGAGGGCGCCGGGCTCGGCCGGGGCTCAGCCGGGGCTCGGCGGGGCTGGGCTGGGCTCAACCGGGCTCGGCGGGGCTGGGCTGGGGCTCGGCGGGGCTGGGCTGGGCTCAACCGGGCTCGGCCGGGGCTCAGCCGGGGCTCGGCGGGGCTGGGCTGGGCTCAACCGGGCTCGGCCGGGGCTCGACCGGGGCTCAACCGGGGCTCAACCGGGGCTGGGCCGGGGCTCGACCGGGGCTCAGCCGGGGCTCGGCCGGGGCTCGGCGGGACCGCGGGCCGGGGCAGCGCTCGGGAGGGCCCCGCGGGCCGGGGCGGCCCCGGCCGGCCCGAGGCGCGCTCGGGAGCCGCGGGGCGGCGGCGCGGGGGCCGGGGCTCACCTTGGGCAGCTCGCGGAGCTGGTTGGCGTCCAGCAGCAGCTCTTCGAGCGAGCGGCTGTAGCGGTAGATCTCCTCGGGCACGGCCTGCAGCGAGCAGTGCCGCCGGTCCAGCGCCTCCACGTGCCGGTTGCAGCGCCAGAGCGGCGGCATGCAGCGCAGCATCGCGCCGGGCCGCGCCGGGCCGGGCCGAGCCGCCCGGATCGCCCGGGCCGCGCCGGGACAGGACGGGCCGGGCCTGCGGCAGCGCCCGGATGTGCGGGGGCCGGGCCGGGCCGGGCCGGGCTGCTCCCGCTGCGGCAGCGCCCCCGCTCCGCTCCCTCCGCCCTGGCCTGGAGCCGCTCCCGGCCGCTCCCGGGCCGCGCCTGGGAAACGGAGTCCTGGGAAACGGAGTCCTGGGAAATGGAGTCCTGGGAAACGAAATCCTGGGAAACGGGAGATGGATCCTGGGAAACGGGAGATGGATCCTGGGAAATGGAGTCCTGGGAAACGGAATCCTGGGAAATGGAGTCCTGGGAAACGGAGTCCTGGGAAATGGAGTCCTGGGAAACGGGAGATGGATTCTGGGAAATGGGAAATGAATCCTGGGAAACGGAGTTCTGGGAAACGGGATCCTGGGAAACGGAGTCCTGGGAAACGAAATCCTGGGAAATGGAGTCCTGGGAAACGGGAGATGGATCCTGGGAAATGGAATCCTGGGAAACAGAGTCCTGGGAAACGGGATCCTGGGAAACGGGAGATGGATCCTGGGAAATGGAGTCCTGGGAAATGGGAAATGAATCCTGGGAAATGGAGTCCTGGGGAAACGGGATCCTGGGAAACGGGAGATGGATCCTGGGAAATGGAGTCCTGGGAAATGGGAAATGAATCCTGGGAAATGGAGTCCTGGGGAAACGGAGTCCTGGGAAACGGGAAATGGACTCTTGGGAAATGGAGTCCTGGGAAACTGGAAGCTGAGAGGATTTATGAGGCCCTGGGGCTGGAGAGGATGGTGGCTTCTCTCAGTCCTGTGGGGGGGACAGTAAAACTGCCCAGGAGCAGGGAGCGCGTCGGGATTCAAGCCCAGCCATCCCAGCTGTAAAAAGCTGGAGCAACCACACGTCCCATGTCCAGCAGCACAGGGAGGGACGGAGAGCAGCACCCACATCCCGCACCTGGCACAGGTGAGGCTTTGGGCGGGGGTCCTGGGAGTGACGCCGTGGAGCTGCGGGGACCGGGCCGGGGCGCTGGATGTGGGGGACAATGGATCCCCACAGGGCTGGGTCAGGGCAGTGCTGGATGTGGGGGGACAGCGGCCCAGGGACCAGGGCCAGGGCGCTGGATGTGGGGGGACAATGGCCCAGGGGCCAGATCAGGACAGCGCTGGATGTGGGGGGACAGCGGCCCAGGGACCAGATCAGGGCAGTGCTGGATGTGGGGGGACAGTGGCCCAGGGACCAGGGCTGGGCAGTGCTGGATGTGGGGGGACAATGGATCCCCACAGGGCTGGGTCAGGACAGCGCTGGATGTGGGGGGACAGTGGCCCAGGGACCAGGGCCAGGGCGCTGGATGTGGGGGGACAATGGCCCAGGGACCAGGGCTGGGCAGTGCTGGATGTGGGGGGACAATGGATCCCCACAGGGCTGGGTCGGGGCAGTGCTGGATGTGGGGGGACAATGGATCCCCACAGGGCTGGGTCGGGGCAGTGCTGGATGTGGGGGGACAATGGATCCCCACAGGGCTGGGTTGGGGCAGTGCTGGATGTGGGGGGACAATGGATCCCCACAGGGCCGGGTCGGGGCAGTGCTGGATGTGGGGGGACAATGGCCCAGGGACCAGAGACCAGGTCAGGGCAGTGCTGGATGTGGGGGGACAATGGCCCAGGGACCAGAGACCAGGTCAGGGCAGTGCTGGATGTGGGGGGACAATGGATCCCCACAGGGCTGGGTCAGGACAGTGCTGGATGTGGAGGGACAGTGGCCCAGGGACCAGGGCTGGGTCAGGGCAGTGCTGGATGTGGGGGGACAGTGGCCCAGGGGCCAGATCAGGGCAGTGCTGGATGTGGGGGGACAGTGGCCCAGGGACCCGTATTGTAAAAGCAGGTGAACCCGGTGGGAAGAAATGCTGATGTCTGTCTCCAGTTCAGAAGGCTGAATGATTTCTTTATTATAACTATACTATAATGCATTAATGTACTATTTAAAGGAGATACTAAAGCTACAAACCTACTTGTTCTCACTACCAAATCTAACAACTCGTGCCCCTCTCTGAGAGTCCAGCCACAGGTGGGTTGGATTGGCCATCAGCTCAAACAATCCTCACCAGAATCCAACCAAGCAATCACCCCAGGGAAACAATTCTCCAGACACATTCCACATGGGAAAAGCAAGGAGCAGAAATAGAAATTGTTTTCTCTTTCTTTCCTCTGTGCTGCTCTATGAAAAAATCCTGAAAGAAATGTGCTTGCCACAGGCCAGGGCCGGGTCAGGGCAGTGCTGGCACGTGGCCAGCGGGCTCCTGGCCACAGATGCAGCCGGGGTGCCCCCCTGTCCCTGCACTGTCCCCTCTCCCCGTCCCCACCTCCTCAGCCCCTCACAGAGGAGCAGCCACGTCCCCCCAGGGTGCCTGCAGTGCCCGGGGCTCCTGGGTGTCGGGGTGTCAATGCTGGGCTGACCCCAAGATTGTAAAGAGTCTTTGCTTCCCTTATCCCACCGCAGCCAAAGAAGGAGCATGGAACGCGTCCAGTTGTGCTTCCAAGGTTGTTTATTTCTCTGACCTGCCGAGCTCTGCCTGGCAAGTCCACCATAGCAATCTCCCCCCAAGCCTCGGGCAGCTCCCCCCTTATATACTCAAAACTACGTGTGTATGTTTGCAATTTATTACCAATTCCCATCACCCGTGTTAGACTGTGAATCTCTGCCTTAAACCAATAGAAAAGTGTCACCATCACACCAAGACATGGAGGACAAGAAGAAGTAAAAGAAGGCCAGGACACGCTCAAATTCCTCTATCTTGTACCCCCTCAACCCCATTCTAAAAATCCCAAAATTCTACTTTTCCACCCTGTGTTAGTTCAAATGTCACACTACTCAAACCCTTGTGGCTGTAATTCCTCACACAGAGTTGGCAGCTTTTCCCACGGGCTAAAATCGAAGCCACGGGTGTTTTTGACTTTTTGGCAAGGTCCCCGAGCCCCCTGCCAGGGTCTGGAGCCAGCCAGGGCAGCCAGAGGGATGTGCTGGGCTCCGACCCTGGGGACTCCTGTCGCTGGCGCTGCTGGCTGGACCCGGTGGCAGCACCCACTGGCACGTGGTGGCACCAGCAGGGACACTGCACTGGACGTGGCCCCCAGGTCTTGGATGACCAGCACCGGCGCTGCCACTTCGGAGCAGCGAGGCACTGCCGGCCCTCAGCCCACGGAGCTCACCTGGAACAGCTGGCACGGAGTGGAACGAGATGAACTTCAAAGTCCCTCGAACCCAGCACCATCCCAGGGTCCCACGGTGATACGGAATGAGAAATCCATTTTTCAGCTTTTTGCCACATTTTGCCTGCTTCTTCCATCTTTTTTTTTTCGCCTACCTCTCTTAGCTTTATTTCCCAGTTTTACTCCTCATGTTACAACAAAACTCCTCTTGATTCCTGCAGATTTTTGCCACCATCTCTATGACAGTGGAAACAGCTTCTTTTTATTTCAACATCCACCCTTTCACACATCCAGTTCCCAAGGTTTTAAAGAAACCCTAAAACAATCACAAACTCTTCCAGGTACATGAATTCCACAAAGCCTGCTAAATGCAATCCAGCTTGCTGCCCTGCGAGCTGGCATCCCAGGAGAAGCTGAAGGTTTGCAGAACCAGCTGGGTGACCTTCAGGAGCTGCACAGCCTCCTGCCAGACCAGACTCACACTGGATCCCTGCAGAGGGACGTGGGCAGGCTGGGCAGGTGGGATGGGATCCATGGGATCCATGGGCCCGGGTCGGAGGTGTGAGGTCAGCCTGGCCGAGTGCTGCGTCCTGCCCTGGGTCACAACAGCCCCTGGAAGGCTCCAGGCTTGGGACAGTGGCTGGAAATCTGGGGAAGGCTCTGGGGGTGCTGCTGACAGAGTTGGCCAGGGGATGGGATCCCCCTGGAGCCTCCCTGGGGATCAGATCCTGCCGTGGAATCTGGCTGGGGGTGGGATCCCCCTGCAGCCCTCCCCCTGTGACCTCAGCTCGTCTCCTTGGACACAGCTCAAACACACGGGCTCCAGGGCCAGCAGCACACCGGGAGCGCTGGGAGCAGGGAAAACCTGGGAGGAGGGAAGGTCAGTGCCTTAAAACACCACCTTTTATACAATCCCAACTTCATCCTTTTCCCATGGGCACGTGGGAATTCTCTGACCCTCACACACCCCCTGCACCAATTCCCCACATCACTGCAGCCTGGGCTGGGATTTTAGTGGATTTGTCCTGGTTTTCACCCATCTTCTGGAATTTTGCCTTTTTTTTCCCCTTAAGAATTTACATGAGTTGTATTAGGAAGTGAGAATTTGTAATTACAAATATTCACTAAAACCATCCGACTTGTCAGATTCCAGCTCTAAATACTGAATTCCAGCATTCTACACTGGAATAAATAGTTCAGAAATTCAGCCAATCCTGAAATTAATGCTTAAAAACTGTTTAAAAACCTGAATCTCATTAAATTAATGCTGACAAATATTTTTTTAGAAGAGAATCTCCTGAAATTGGGATGTGAGATACTGGTTCTGGACAGGAGATACTGTTTTGGGATGCAGCTGCCTCTTCAAACACTGGAGTTAGTGAGGGAGGGACAGGTCAGAATTGCACTTTTTCCTCCAAACTTCAGGAATATCCCAACACTATATGGCAAAAAAAAAAAGAGAAATCTTTAAAAATGTGCATTTTTGGTTTTCTCCTGAGGCAATTCAGGATGGGAAATGCAAATCCAGGAATGGCACCAAACAGTTCTGTGTCAGACATTTGAGCTGCTGGAGGAACCAGTTGGAAATTCAAGGGCAGGACTGGGGCAAAAGCGTTGGCTCTGAGCTGGTGTTTTTCCCCTCTGTTCCAGTTTTACAGCTGGGTTGGGATATGGCAACCAAAACAAAGAACAGCAAGGATGAGGCGGCACCCCAAGAAACAAGTGACACGGAGGACCCCGTTCGGGAGAGGAAACTGCACCTGCAGGAGGAATGCAGGGTCCTCACACAGCACCTGGACACCTACCTGGGGAGAGCGGAGCAGCTCCTGCAGGGCAGCAAACGCCTGGAAAGGGAAGCCCAGGGCACTCGGGAGCAGAGCCAGTCCTACCTGCGCTGCGGAGCAAGGCTCAGCCAGGACCCGCCGGGCATGGTCATCACCCTCAACGACCAGAACCGCCAGGATCTGGCCCAGATCCAGGCGCAGCAGCAGGAGCTGGTGCCACGCTACGCTGGCAGGGAGCAGCAGGTGAGGAGCGCCCTGAAGGACACGGAGGCCGAGGCCTCGCGCCTGGACGCGGAGCTGCAGCAGCTGCAGCCCTACAGGGAGCGCAAGGTGCAGGCGGAGAAGAAGGTGAAGGCGCTGGAGAAGGAGCTGCGGGTCACCAGGATCCGCTGCGCTGAGGAAACCCACGCTGTCAGGAGCAGGTTCCTGCAGGACAAGGCTGACTGCGAGCAGGAATTCCACCAGAGGATGCAGCAGCTCACCTGGGGAGCGCAGGAGCTGGCGCTGCAGGCTCTGATCCAGCACGTGGAACAGGTGAAAGCCGAGAACAGGCTCCTGCGCCACGAGCTGCTCGGCCTCCTCCAGCACTGCCAGCTCCTCAGGGACGCCAGAATCCAGCTGCAAGACCAGCAGGAGCAGCTGCTCCGGGAGAGCCGGTGCGCCCAGCAGACAGCGCTGCCCGCAGCAGCGCGGCGCCGCGGGGACAGCCTGCCCTGCTCGCCCGTCAGGGCGGGCCACTGACCCCACACCGCCTGGCCCTGACCTGGAGGAACCAAACAGGGAAGCAACCAAATCCTTCTGGCAGTGGAAGCACTGAGGGCTTTGAGCTCTTGTCATAAGGATGCGTAAAATACAATTATGGACCGGATCCATATTGATGTTCTCCTTCAGTCCCAGGGAGGTGGTGGCTGCCCTGTCCCTGGAAGGGCTCAAGGCCAGGGTGGGATGGGGTTTGGAGCAGCCTGGTCTAGTGGAAGGGGTCCCTGCCCATGGCAATGGGGTGAGCCCAGCGTTCGTTGCAGCGCAGTCACACCCCAAAAAGAGACCTGAGGAGCTGGCAGCAGGCAGGGGCAGGTGCTGCGTGCACAGGAGGGGCAACAGGGGATGCACAGGGGCAGGGACAGCGTTACAGCTGTGAGAAATCCCCCTGGAGCTCGGGGCAGGGACAGTGTTACAGCTGTGAGAAATCCCCCTGGAGCTCGGGGAAGGGCTTGGGGCAGGGACAGGGTTATAGAGAGGCTGGACTTTGGCCATCGTCGTTTTCCATCCCGGCTGCAATTCGGGTCAGGAGCTCTCTCTGAAAGTTTGACAGCGAAAATGTTCCACTTGGGTTGTTCTTCAGGCAAGAAAAATGAGTTCCCAGGGTTGGTTATTAAAGGAGGAGCTCGTTATCCAGCAGGAATTCCTGGGAGCAGACAGTGTTCCTGATTGGCTCGGGAGGAGCTCGGCACAGGTGCTGCTCACTGGGGTCTGACGGCATTTCTGAGATTCTAGAGCATCCTGGGGCTCGGGGAGAGAGGCAGCACCACCCATTTATTTATGAAAACACCCTGGTGTTTCGCTCAGGAAACTCTTTTTTTCTTTCACATCGGGGATTTTCCCGCTTTACCCGCTCATCGCCTGGAGTTGTGCTTCGGGAATTGTCCACCGGAGGGCAGCAGCGAGCGCGGGCCATCGGCGCTCCGGCTGCAGTTCCGGGTGCCGACAGCAGGCGGCAGCACGAGCTGGTGGCGCTGCCGAGCGCCCGCCCCGCCCCATCCCGGCCCCGGGGGCTCTGCAATGGTTTGGGATGGAGCGACCTTAAAGCCCGTCCGGTGCCAGCCCTGCCCTGGGCAGGGACATCTTCCCCTGGCCCGGGCTGCTCCAGGCCCTGCCCAGCCTGGAAGAAGGTCCCGTGCTTACCCCTGCATTTCTGGGACGTTTTCCCTAAACACCAGAGTCAAACAGAGCTGCTTGGTGATTTGTGCAGCTACCCCTGAAAGCTCGGGGCCGCCAAAGACAGCACCAAAGCTGCTGTAGACATGGCATCCCAAAATCCCAGCATCCCCAAATCCCAGCATCCCCAAATCCCCAGTATGCCAAAATCCCTGCACCCCGAAGTCCCAGCTGCTGTAGACACGGCATCCCAAAATCCCAGCATCCGAAAACCCAGCTGCTGTACACACGGCATCCCCAAATCCCAGCTGCCACAGAGCCCCAGCATGCCAACATCCCAGCTGCTGTAGATATGGCATACCCAAATCTCAGTATCCTAAAATCCCTGCATCCCAAAACCCCAATATCCCAAAATCCCTGCACCCCAAAGTCCCAGCTGCTGTAGACACAGCACCCCCAAGTCCCCAAACCCCAGCTGCCACAGCCCCACAACATCCCAGCTGTGGAAACTCAGCCTCCTGGCTCTGCTCCAGGCTGAGCCATTCCAGCCCTGAGTGAGTTTCCCGGGCTCTGCCGCAGGACATCCCCAGGCTTGGCAGCAACCCACAGAGGGAGGCTGGGCTCGGAATTCCCTGCCACAGTTCCCTGGAGATCATTCTGCTTAGATTTGCATTTCTTAAGTGAAAGGATCATTTCCTCCAGCCTCCTGCTGGGTCCCAGTGCTGTGGAATTCCTGAGCACAGGCTCAGCTCAGTTCTCTGGACCAGGGCTCCCTCCCAGCACCCCCAGGACAGGAGCCCCCAAGGGTGACCCCCCCATCCCAAGTTCCCCCTTGGCTCCATCCCAACCCCCTGGGGCCCGTCCTGGAGGGAAACGGCTGCTCCTGCCCCGAGTGTGGCTGGAGAGAGCTCGGGGCTCGGCAGGGGCACCTGGAGCACTCTTCAGCCCAGCCCTGCTCCTCAGGGTGCCACGATGGGCTGTGGAGATGCCAGTGCCCTGCCAGCCCCGGGCCAGCCCGGGCCGAGGGGGTGGCAGCCCTGTCACACACACGCACAAAGTGACACCGGCTTTCTCTGCGCTTTTATCTCAGACACCAGATCCCTGTGCCCACCCTGGAATGTCCTGGAATGTCCTTTACACACGGCTACAAAAATCCTGGGAGGCAGAGGGGGGCAGGGCCGGTCCCCAGGGTAGAGCTCGGCCAATTCCTTGGAACAGAGCTGGGCTGATTCCCCAGATCTGAGCTTGGCCAAGCCCTGGGATCAGAGCTGGACCATTTCCCTGGATCTGAGCTTGGCCAAGCCCTGGGATGGATCAGTTGGACCATTTCCCTGGATCTGAGCTTGGACAAGCCCTGGGACCAGAGCTGGGCTGATTCCCTGGATCTGAGTTCAACCAGGCCCTGGGATCAGAGATAGACCAATTCCCAGAGGCTAAGCTCAGCCAAGCCCTGGGGTCAGAGCTGGGCCCATTCCCCAGATCCAAGCCCTAGGATCAGAGCTGGGCCCATTCCCCAGATCCAAGCTCTGGGGTCAGAGTCAGGCCCCAGATCCAAGCCCAGCCCAGCCCTGGGAGCACAGCTGGGCCCATTCCCAGCTCCAGGCCCAGCCATGGGGTGCAGTTCATGCTGAGAGGTCGCTGTTGTCGAACCTCTCCTGGTCGTAGACCTCGGCCACCACCTTCCTGCCCGCGAACCAGCGCCCGTTGAGCGCCTGGATGGCCTTGTGAGTCTCTGAGGCCATGGAGAACTCCACAAAGATCTTGACGATGATCTCGGCATCCTCCTCCTCGCCCTGCTTCTCCTGGTAGATGATGACCCTGTTCACAGCCCCGAACTTGCCGCACTCCTCTGTCACTTCTCCCTCCAGGTCATCGTCGATGTCCTTGGGATCCACCATGTTCCGCAGCACCATCACCGTGGACTGCAAGGGAAGGCAGGAGGGAATTACGGCCTGGAGACACGCACAGGACACACCCCAGCACCCCAAACCCCACTGCAGGCACGCTCCATGGGGCTGCTGGCTCAGGCTCTCAGGGATAACTACTGAGTTTCCAGGTCTGAGTGCTGCTGGCTGTGAGGGGCTGGCCCCTGGATCAGAATTCCCCTGGGCTGGGAATGCTGTGTGCCATTTCCTGGGATACACCCTGGAAGCACAAGGAGCCTTGGGCACCACTCTCATTTTCCCTGTGCTGCTGCCATCCAGGTATTCTTGGCTTTTCCTCAACAATTCCTCAATTCTGTCACAATTCTCTTTGTGTTCCTTTCCTCCCCTCCCAGTAAAGCTGAAGGATTCCCCAGGTGCTCCCAACAGGACACGCAGGTAGGTCCCACACCTGCACCCAGCCCTTCCATGACTGAGCCCCTGGGGATCTCAGATCAAAGGGACAGCTGAAGTCACCTGGCCTGAGCTCCAGGGCCGTGTCCAGGTGGCCTCTGGCTACCTTCAAGGACAGAAATTCCACCACCCCTCTGGGCAGGCTGCTCTGTGCACCTGGCCCTGGCACACCTGGGGCATTCCAGGCTCTGCCCCATCCCATTCCAGCTTCCACGTGAACACATTTCTTGTGGCTGTTCTTCACAGCCCAAAGCAAGGGCACTTGTAGGCTCAGAATTCCAAACAGGCTGGGATAGAGCATTTTATTAAAAAATACTTTAAAGTTTTGTGATTTGGGGGTTTTAAATTTTTTTAAACCTCAAATAAGACTATTTAGCTCTGCTCAGCTTTTCCCAAGCCAGGCTGTGCCACGGATTGAGTCTTTGGGAAAGGTGCATGGGTGGCAGCTGGCACCTCCTGGACTCACCTCCTGCTTGCGGAGCAGCTTCTGCATGACCATGTGGCGGGCGCTGCTGCCGGAAATGCTCATGTGCTCCTGCTCGCTCAGCATCTCCGGCCGCTCCGACTCCTGGAACACCTCCTCCTCCTCCTTCTCCTTCTTCACCTCCACCAGCCCCAGGGCCGGGGGACTGGCCAGGATGGGATTCACAACCCCCACCTGCGGGATGGTCACCGGGATGGGCGGCCGGGCAGGGGTGACACCTGGGAGAGCGCAGGGACAGGAGGGTGGTCAGTGACAGCTGGGCAACGGTCAGTAACAGCTGGGCAGTGGTCAGTGACAGCTGGGCAATGGTCAGTGACAGCTGGGCGATGGTCAGTGACAGCTGGGCAATGGTCAGTGACAGCTGGGCGATGGTCAGTGACAGCTGGGCAATGGTCAGTGACAGCTGGGCAACAGTCAGTAACAGCTGGGCAGTGGTCAGTGACAGCTGGGCGATGGTCAGTGACAGCTGGGCAATGGTCAGTGACAGCTGGGTGATGGTCAGTGACAGCTGGGCAGTGGTCAGTGACAGCTGGGCGATGGTCAGTGACAGCTGTGCAGCGGTCAGTGACAGCTGGGCAGTGGTCAGTGACAGCTGGGCGATGGTCAGTGACAGCTGGGCAGTGGTCAGTGACAGCTGGGCAGTGGTCAGTAACAGCTGGGCAGTGGTCAGTGACAGCTGGGCAATGGTCAGTGACAGCTGGGCGATGGTCAGTGACAGCTGGGCAGTGGTCAGTGACAGCTGGGCAGTGGTCAGTGACAGCTGGACAATGGTCAGTGACAGCTGGGCAGTGGTCAGTGACAGCTGGGCAATGGTCAGTGACAGCTGGGCAACGGTCAGTAACAGCTGGGCAGTGGTCAGTGACAGCTGGGCAATGGTCAGTGACAGCTGGGCAATGGTCAGTGACAGCTGGGCAGTGGTCAGTGACAGCTGGGCAGTGGTCAGTGGTCAGTGACAGCTGAGCAGTGGTCAGTGACAGATGGGCAGTGGTCAGTGACAGCTGGGCAACAGTCAGTAACAGCTGGGCAGTGGTCAGTGGTCAGTGACAGCTGAGCAGTGGTCAGTGACAGCTGGGCAACGGTCAGTGACAGCTGGGCAGTGGTCAGTGACAGCTGGACAATGGTCAGTGACAGCTGGACAATGGTCAGTGACACTTGGGCTGTAGTGACAGCTGGGAAACATTCAGTGGTACCCAGGCCATGGTCAGTGACAGCTGGACAATGGTCAGTGACAGCTGGGCAGCGGTCAGTGACAGCTGGGCAATGGTCAGTGACAGCTGGACAATGGTCAGTGACACTTGGGCTGTAGTGACAGCTGGGAAACATTCAGTGGTACCCAGGCCATAGTCAGTGACACCTGGACAATGGTCAGTGACAGCTGGACAATGGTCAGTGACAGCTGGGCAGCGGTCAGTGACAGCTGGGCAACGGTCAGTGACAGCTGGGCAGCGGTCAGTGACAGCTGGGCAGTGGTCAGTGACAGCTGGGCAGTGGTCAGTGACAGCTGGACAATGGTCAGTGACAGCTGGGAAACATTCAGTGGTACCCAGGCCATGGTCAGTGACAGCTGGGCAGCGGTCAGTGACAGCTGGGCAGCGGTCAGTGACAGCTGGGCGATGGTCAGTGACAGCTGGGCAGTGGTCAGTGACACCTGGACAATGGTAAGTGACAGCTGGACAATGGTCAGTGACACTTGGGCTGTAGTGACAGCTGGGAAACATTCAGTGGTACCCAGGCCATATTCAGTGACACCTGGACAATGGTCAGTGACAGCTGGACAATGGTCAGTGACAGCTGGGCAGCGGTCAGTGACAGCTGGGCAACGGTCAGTGACAGCTGGGCAGTGGTCAGTGACAGCTGGGCGATGGTCAGTGACAGCTGTGCAGCGGTCAGTGACAGCTGGGCAGTGGTCAGTGACAGCTGGGCAGTGGTCAGTGACAGCTGGACAATGGTCAGTGACAGCTGGGAAACATTCAGTGGTACCCAGGCCATGGTCAGTGACAGCTGTGCAGCGGTCAGTGACAGCTGGGCAGCGGTCAGTGACAGCTGGGCGATGGTCAGTGACAGCTGGGCAGTGGTCAGTGACACCTGGACAATGGTAAGTGACAGCTGGGCAATGGTCAGTGACACTTGGGCTGTAGTGACAGCTGGGAAACATTCAGTGGTACCCAGGCCATGGTCAGTGACACCTGGACAATGGTCAGTGACAGCTGGGCAGTGGTGACAGCTGGGAAACATTCAGTGGTACCCAGGCCATGGTCACCTGGACAATGGTCAGTGACACCCAGTGCCAGTTATCCAGCTTTTACCCCCCATGCCAGGTGATGCTGCTGGGAACCCATGGCCTGTCCCATCTATTGGACACCGAACTAATCCATAAAACATCCAAGCTCTTGCCCAGGCAGGGCCAGGAGCAGCATTCCAGCTTCAAGTGGACCCCAGGCACAGAGTGCCATCTGCAGAAAAGGGACGTGGATGACAAGACACACCGGTGACAGGAGCAGGGGGGCCCACAGAGGTGACAAAGGAAGAGCACACATGGGTGACAGCAGGAGGGGACAGATATGTGCAGGTGACAGGAGAAAAAGCACACAGGTGACACCAGGGCGACACACACACACATGACAGAAGGAAGAGGACACACAGATGCCAGCAGGAAGGGGGCACAGGGGCCAGGAAGAAGGGACAGGAAGAGGGGACACACACAGGTGCCAGGAGACAAGGGACAGAGGTGCCAGGAGGAAGGGGGCACACGCAGGTGCCAGCAGGAAGGGACACAGGGGTCAGCAAGAGGGGACACACACAGGTGAGAGAAGGGGACAGAGGTGCCAGGAGGCAGGGACACAGGTGCCAGGAAGAGGGGACAGACACAAGTGAAAGAAGGGGATGCACAGAGGTGCCAGCAGAAAGGGGACACAGGTACCAGGAGGAGGGGACCCACCTGTGATGACACCAGGGGCCTGTGCAGCCATCACGGCCTGGGGCAGAGCCCCCAGGGGCTGGGCCAGGGTCAGGGCAGGGGACACAAGCCCCGGGGTCGCCAGCGTGCCCAGCACTGCGGCTCCTGCCACGGCTTCCTGCGGGACACACGGAAAGCCTCGGGTTAGCCCTGCCCCAGGGATGTCCCTGCAGAGGAGCTGATCTGGCTGACCCAGCCAGGCTCAGCTGCCCTACACCTGGGAAATGCCCCACACTCCCAGCCCCAGGAGCTGCCAGTGCTGCGAGGGAGGTAAAGGTGTCACCCAGCCCAGCAGGGAAAGAAAATTCTGAAGCACCTTGGAAGAAACATCTCCTGGAACTCAAATCCCAGTGAACACCCTGACACCCAGAACTCCAACAACATCCTGGAAGAACATCCAGCTGAACAACAAAGACTTCCATGGAAGTACTGAAAATAATGTGCCTAAAACACACCCCAGGATCCCAATGTTTTTTGGCTGTTGTTGCTTTCCAGGCCATTGTAGTCCTGATTTAATTGTTCACATCCTTCTCTTCCTTGTGTTCTCAGGGCTCCTGTAATCCCTGATGTGGCAGAGCAGAAGATCCCAAGATTTTGTCCCTCCATCCCAGATGTTAGTGGATCTGTGACTCAAAGCTGCTGGGATATCCCAACTCTCCTCTACATAAATGCCCTAACTCTGGGATCCAACCCATCCCATCAGGGCTCTGCTCCCAGTGCCCACAAGACCACTCCTATTTCCATTGGAGATGAAGCTCCTATTGAAGGGGAATGGGAAAGTGCTGGAACAAAACCACTGGAATTTCTGGCTCCACTGGTCACCAGCTGCCCCCACTTCTCATTGAAATGGCTAAAAAACTTCTGCCAGTACTTTTGATTCCTCCACTTCCTTGCAAGTCTGACTTTTCCTACCTCTGGCAGACAGGGGTGACCCTTGCTCCTCTCTCTCTTTAGTGCCACTCTCCTCACAGGAACAGATCCTGCAGTTTCTTGACTAAGCAGGATTTACCCATGTCTGTGCCACATCCCTACCATTTCACTTAAGCAGAGGCCATGCTTCCTTCCCAAAGTGATTTTGATCCAAGTAACTCCAGACATGTCTCAACTTCCTCCCTGCCCTGACTGCAGAGCTTTCCAGACCTGTGGAATCTCTCCTGGGGCCCTGTGAGTTCCGTGTGAGGGGCAGCTCCTCCCACTCCTGCCTCCACCTTTGATTCAGGGAAACATTCCCCAAAAAGCCTTTTGGAGCCTCAGCTCTGCTGCAGCAGCTCCAGGGGCTGCACTGACCAGCAATTCCTGCCCAAGAAAATCCCACAACACAACAGTGCTGGAATTTTCTTGCTCCGTGGGCTACAGTGCCATGGGGGGGATCCTGCTGCCCAAGGCAGGGATGGGGGCACAGCCATGGGAATCTGTGCCCAGTGGTCCCACCCAGGAGCTCCTGGAACTTCAGGAAAACGAAATCAGAGAACTCAAGTTCTGTATCAATGTCCAACCCACCCCATCACTGCCCCTCCCTGTTTCCCAGCAGCCTAAAGCCATTCCAGGCCTCTTCCACCCTGCTACAGGTGTGACCTTCAACCAGAATGCTGCTCACACAGCTGCTCCTGCCCCCATCCCTCACCCCTTCCATGTCCTTCCCTGCTTTCTTTCAGCCTCTCCTGCAACCATTTTCCCCCTCACTGCTGGTTTGATTTCCAGACTAGGAATTCTCACCACCCTTCCCCACCTGTTCTTGAAATAAAGCTCTCATCAGCTGTGCCAGGTCATTCCAAAATCTGGTGTCTCAGATTCCCCAGGTGCCAGGGACAGGCTCCCATGTGTGAAATCCTGGGACAGAGTACGATCTGGAATCATGGCATCCTGGAATGGCTTGTGTTGGAAGGGACCTTAAAGCTCATCCTGTCCCACCCCTTGCAGTGGGACACCTTCCACTATCCCAGGTTGCTCCAAGCCCCGTCCAACCTGGCCTTGGGCACTTCCATGGATGGGGCAGCTTCTCTGGGCACCCTGTGCAGTGCTCTGTGCTGTCCCCGTGCTTTACCTCTGCTGTCCTTGTTCCACCCCCGTGTCTCACCTGTCCCTCCCCTGTTCCACCCCCGTGTCTCACCTGTCCCTCCCCTGTTCTACCCCCGTGTCTCACCTGTCCCTCCCCTGTTCCATCCCCCTGTCTCACCTGTCCCTCCCCTGTTCTACCCCAGTGTCTCACCTGTCCCTCCCCTGTTCTACCCCCATGTCTCACCTGTCCCTCCCCTGTTCCACCCCCATGTCTCACCTGTCCCTCCCCTGTTCCACCCCCCTGTCTCACCTGTCCCTCCCCTGTTCTACCCCCGTGTCTCACCTGTCCCTCCCCTGTTCCATCCCCCTGTCTCACCTGTCCCTCCCCTGTTCCACCCCCCTGTCTCACCTGTGCCGTGATCTTGGCGGTGGCGGCGGCGGCGGCGACAGCAGCTGCAGGTGGGAGCCCTCCAGGTGTGGCCGGGGTCAGCAGTGGCATCGGGGGCGTCACGGCCTTGCCCACCCGCAGGTACTGACCCCCCAGGTCAAAGAGGTTCATGGAGGACACGGCATCCTGGGAGGACTGGGCCTTCTCATACTCTGCAGGAGGAGATCATCCACCAATGAGCCTTTCATTGTTCAATCACGGAATTATGGACTGGTTTGGGTGGGAAGGGACCTTAGAGACCTTCCAGTCCCACTCCCTGCCTCCTGCCTCCTTCCACTATCCCAGGCTGCTCCAAGCCTGTTCAATCTGGCCTTGGGCACTGCCAGGGCTGGGCCAGCCACAGCTTCTCTGGGCACCCTGTGCCAGTGTCTCACCTCCTCACAGCCACTACAAATTAAATTTCTAAATCCAGCCCTGACCTGTGTCGCCCTGATTTTTTAAGATTTTCTAAAGCCTTCTGAGTTTACATTCTTGTAGCAAACTTTCTCACACAACTTTCTGTAAATAACCTGTTGTTTTGCATTCCTTCATAGAGGAGGAGAAATTTGATGGACTGGTAGTTTGTCCAGTGTCGTTGGAGAGGTGGCACGTTCACCCTCCAATCCACTGTCACCTTTGGAAAACTATAAATGCTGGAGTCAGAAAAAATAAAGCAGTCTCTTTATCGTGACAATAGCAACAGCTCGCATCGTGCTTTCTCATGTCCTGTACTGACATCCCCGCTCAAAATTTATTCCTACCCCTTAACGAAATTCCCTCTCCAGTGTGGAAAACCCACCCCCAAAGGCAGCCCCAGGAGCAGAGGACACCCCCAGCCCTGCCCCAGCTCCACCCGGCTGTACCAATGAAGCCGTAGCCTTTGTGCTTCCCTGTCGTGGGGTCCCTGGCCAAGGTGCAGGATTTGATCTTCCCAAAGGCTTCGAACACGCTCTTGATGTCGTCGTCGGACAGGTCCTGGTGCACAGAGGCCACGTAGATGCGGTTGAAGGCCCGGGCCTCCTCTGCCAGCTGGTCAATGATGGGCTGAGCCTGCCCGATGTTGCTGGGCCTCCCCACCTGCAGGGACAGGGATGGGAATGGAGTTGGGAAGGGCCTGGAGTACCAGGAGGGGCTGAGGGAGCTGGGAAAGGGGCTCAGCCTGGAGCAAAGGAAGCTCAGGAGAGACCTTGTGGCTCTGCACAACTCCTGACAGGAGGGGACAGCCAGGGGGGGTCGGGCTCTGCTCCCAGGGAACAGGGACAGGACAAGGGGAAACGGCCTTGAGCTGTGCCAGGGGAGGTTCAGGCTGGACATCAGGAGGAATCTCTTCAGGGAAAGGGTGCTCAGGCATTGGAAGGGGCTCCCCAAGGAGGTGCTGCAGTCTCCATCCCTGGAGACATCAAAGGAATGCCTGGACGTGGCACTCAGTGCTCTGGGCTGGGTGACAAGGTGGGGATTGGTGACAGACTGGACTCATGAGCTGGGAGGGATTTTCCCATGTGAACAACTCCATTATTCTGTGATGTGGATGGTCCATGGAGCAGGGCGGCACTTGGCCTCTCCCTGCCTGTGCAAACCACAGCACGCCTCAGAGGGAACGGGTCCAGGAACAGCCTGCACTACCAGGGTCCTGGGCTCTGCTCCCTCCTCCCCGTACCCATTTACCTTCCCTGACCTGCCAAACTTCCAGGGACTGAGAAACATTCTGCAAGCAATTCACAGCGTTCCCACCTCTTTCCTAAACCCCCTGGGCCATGGCACTCTGCACGCACTCAGGGCATGTCAGAGACACCATAAAAGATATAAGGAATCACCTTTGCTTTGTCTTCAAAAGGATTCCATGTGTGGGTGGGAAAGCCTGAAGCCAGTCTCAGGTGGGACTTGCAGGCTGGGGGCCTCTCCTCGGAGAGGAGGGACCCAGAGCCACTGTGTGCTCCATGCTGGACATCAAGGTCCATCAGGGAACAGTCTTTAGGTTCCTTCCCCCATCACAGTGCTGTGGGGAGCATTTCCAGGCACGAAACCGCTATTGCCAGGAAAAGAGAAGCAGGAATTTTCAGAGCAGGCGTGCTACTCACCTTGATGTTCCTTCCTCCCAGCATGACAGAATTCATCTGCTCCAGGGCCAGCTGGGCGGCCTCGGGAACCTCGTATTCCACAAAGGCAAAGCCCTGGGATGGGAGGAGACACCTGTTAATCACTCCAGCTGTGCCAGTCCAATGCAGCCGAGCTTTCCCATGGACCAGATGCCTACAGGTGGAATTGATTCCCACCACACTGATTTCTGCTCATGGCCCAAGAAGATTCCTTAGAGAAGCATTTTATTATGGCAGAAAATGGCCTGCAGAGGTTCCCCCAAGGACATCTGATTCTGGAGCCTCTCAGACTCTGAGGTCCTGCAGCAAAACCCCAACTAACTAAGGGCTGCTGCCTTGTCAGCACTTCCAGCAGGAGGAATTTCTTCACTGAAAGGGTGGTCAGGCATTGGAAGGGGCTGTCCAAGGAGGTGTGCAGTCCCCATCCCTGGAGATGTCTGAGGAATGACTGAATGTGGCACTCAGTGCTCTGGGCGCTCCTTTCCAACCTCAACGATTCTGATTCCATGCACTTCACCCCACACACCCCTGGCTCCCACCACAGAATCCTGCCCTAAGCAGATCAGGGAGCTGCAAACATTCACCCCCAGGGCTAAAAGGAGCCTGCTCTTCAAAGGGATAGAGGCCCTTTCCTCTCCTGGCTGTATCTGGAAAGCCTTGAAGAGATAAGAATGTTCATTGAGGGCTGGGAATCATAGAATCATGGAATGTTTTGGTTTGTAGGGACCTTACAGCCCATCCAGTTCCACAGCTTCCTCTAGACCAGGTTGCTCCAAACCCCATCCAGCCTGACCTTAGACACTTCCAGGGATGGGGCAGCCACAGATTCTCTGGGCAACCTCTGCCAGGGCCTCACCACTCCCACAGGGAAGAATTCCATCCAGAATTCTGCAAAGCTGCTTATTTTGTCTTTAGGACACATGGCTGAAAGAAATGTCCTTGCAGAAGACCCCAAAACGCCTCATCACTGGGGCAGCAGCACCAACTCTCGCTGCCCCCAAGGAATTCCACCCCTTCCCAGGACAGTTCACCTGCTCTTTGCCACATCCAGGCAATCCCACAACAGTTTGGGTGGGACAGGACCTTAAAGCTCATCCACAGGCAAGGAACCTCCCAGCAGCCCCAGCCCACCTTGTGCTTCATGGTGACGGAGTCCCAGGACATGTCGATGCTCTTGATGGGCCCGAAGGGGGCGAAGGCCTGGCGGATGGTGTCCTCCCCCAGCTCGTAGTAGATGGAGCCCACGTAGACCCGGCACATGATGGCGAGTGCCCGCTGCCTCTGAGCCGCCATCTGTAGCGAGACAAGGACTGGCCGGTCAGTGCCGGGCTGGCCGTGGCCACCGGGGCCTCCTCCCCCTCCTGCTTCCCTCCCGGGAGCCTGGTGGCGGCTCTGGCACAGCCTGGATCAGAAGGCTTTCCCTGCTCGCTGCACAGGGCGCTGGAGCGGATCCGTCCGGCTCGGTCCCGGATAAAGTCCGGCTCATCCCGGGGCAGACACGGTTCGGCCCCTCCGGCCGGGTCTCCCCCAGCCTGATCTCATCTCCAGCCACACCTGCAGGAGGAGGGAATCCCTTCACTCTAGGGCAGCTTCCCCCTCCAGGCAGCAAAGGGCTCAGCTCTGGGCACTGGGAGAACCCCTCCCGCTCCCCCCAACGGCAGAGATCCATCGGCACTCCCACCCCCGCCCGTCCTCCCCGGCAGCCAAGGGTCTGGAACTGGGAACCTCCCCCCGCTCCCTCTGGCACCAGAGCCTCCCCCCACCCCCGGCAGTCCGAGATCCAGTACTGGGCACCACTTCCACAGCTCAACAGCAAAGCCAAACACTCCCATGGCCCAGTGGGACTCCTGGGAAGCGTGTGGTGCCAGTACTCATCCCTGCCTGGCGGCACTGGCTGTACTGGTGCAGCCCCAACACGCGGGTGCTGCACAGAGGGTTCCTGCTACGGTGTCCTAAGTCTGCCTGGAAACCTGTTTTCAAGACAAATCCAGCCATTCCTCACAGGAGGGATCCCAAAAGCAGAGCACAGTGTGTCCTTTGTGTCTGTCACCCCCAGAGCAGCTCTACTGCTGCTGAGGGATGTGGCCCTGGAGATGTGGCAACACCTCGGGGCTCTGGAGGAGTCACTGCCTGCATGTGAGGGGACGGCTCTGGGGCAGGTGGGACACACCTGGGGCAGGAAGAGGCTGGTGCAGAGCACGTGCAGCAGCAGCAGGTGATACCTCTGGCCCTGCCCAGCACCACAGCAGGGAGCTCTGAGTACCCCCAGGGCAGAGGGGCTGCAACCAGGGCCTTCAGGAGACAATTTCTGGGGTGCCCTAATGAGCAGAGGAGCTCTGCCATGCCCGGGGTCCCCTGGGGCAGAGGGAAAGCACTCAGGGCCTCCTCAAGGCTGATTTTTGGGGTGCCCTAATGAGTACAGGAGCTCTGCCTGGGGATGCTGCAGCCCAAAGGGAGGGAGAGCTCATCTGTGACAGGCACAGCAGCATGGACACAGCCTGTACCCGAGGGACTCCTGCTCCCTACCGCCCCTGTCCAGGACTGCCACTGGCCACAGGAGGAAACAACCTGCGAGGGTTTAACTCCTGCCATTCCCTACAGGACACTGCAAACAGGGACAGCTCTCACCCCAGACTATCCCTGAGGCGACATTAAACCCCAGCTGCTGCTCCTGAGGTGACATTGAGCCCCAACTGCTGCTCCTGAGGTGACATTAAACCAAAACTGCTGCTCCTGAGGTGACATCGAGCCCCAAGTGCTGCTCCTGAGGTGACATTAAACCACAACTGCTGCTCCTGAGGTGACATTGAGCCCCAGACTCTGCCCCTGAGGAGATATTGAGCCCCAACTGCTGCTCTTGAGGTGACATTGAGCCCCAGACTCTGCCCCTGAGGTGACATCAAGCCCCAGCTGCTGCTCCTGAGGTGACATCAAGCCTCAAATGTTGCTCCTGTGGTGACATCCAGCCCCAACTGTTGCTCCTGAAGTGACATCCAGCCCCAGCTGCTGCTCCTGTGGTGACATCCAGCTTGCCCCCTGCCTGGCTTAGGATTTCCCAGCACGGCTGGGCCATGGCTCTCTTTACTCTGCAGGCTGTGACCAGCAGGACTATGGCACGTACACATGCAGGACAGTGGCTGGGTGCTCTCCCAGGTGCTCCAGCACATTCCCAGCTTTGGTGCAGGAAAGCCCCTCAGTCTGCAGCCTGTTTAGGGGGTCAGAGCCACCACCAGTGTCACCCTGGGTGTCCCAGGAAGGTGCCTCCCCCGAGGAGCCTCTGCAGGAGGAAATCCCCACTTTGCCCTGCCACAGGACTCTAAAGGAGAGGTGGGGGAGCGAGGAGGACTCAGGATTTTCAGACAGCAGAAGAATTCCTTCCTGCAAAGGGTGGTCAGGCATTGGGAGAGGCTGTCCAGGGAGGTTTGGAGTCCCCATCCCTGGAGGTGTCCAGGGAACACCTGGACATGGCACTCAGTGCTCTGGGCTGGTGACAACGTGGGGAATCAGGCACAGCTTGGACACTATGACCTTGGAGGTCTTTTCCAGCCTTAATGACCCTGGGATTTTGGACTTGCAGAAGGCAGAGGTGAGATGGGCTGTGCTGACTCCGGGTGTCTGTGGGTCACCAACAGGAGCATCCAGGTAGGGGATGTGCCCCGGGCACCTGAGCTCAGCACAGGTCAGTGTCAGGGCCTCCTGCCTGGACATCTCACTGCTCTCAGCAGCCCCCGGGCTGATTTCACTGCTCCCTGTGCCTCCTTCTCCTCCTGTAACTTGGAAAAGCACCTGAAGCCTCAGCCAGGCAGCAGCCCTCACCTGTAGCTGTGTAATGCTGCTCTGAAGGGATTTGGGAGGTTATTTTAAGCACAGGCCAAAACCCCACCTTGGGGTGCTCTTGTAATCAAAGCAGGTGATGCACAACCCTCAGCACGAGCATCAGTCATGACACAGTGACACCAGGGGATGGTGAAGGGACGTGGGAATCTTACACTGTGACGCTGAGGACTGAGCCCATGGGAAGCTGTAACTCAGGCCCTGAGACCCAGAGCTCAAGGAGTTCAGGCTGTGCCCTCTCCACAAAGAAACTGGAAAACCCTAGCTACAGGAGAAGCGCTGGACAGGGGGCTGTTTGCACTTTGTGCATTCTGAGCGGGCTCCGGGATGAAGCATCTGCCAAGAATGGGATATCCTGACTGCTCTGAACTGTACCAGCTCCTGCTCCTGGGCTGTGTCCACCTGTGACTCCCAAGGGAGGAATGGCCGAGGAAAAGGGGTCACGGCCCGGTGCCCTGGGGGTCATAAGCCATTCAAATTTTCCTGTGCCACCAACTCAGCTGTGCCCAGCTGGGGAGAGTGAACCAGAAACAATTTAGGCCAAATTGCTGGAGTTCCACTGTCAGGCAGCAGCTCCGGGGATGGGGGGAGTTCCCAGGCATGAGGGCTCCGACACCATCTCTGCCAAATCCACACCAAGACGGCTGCTCTGCTCCACTCCAAACGTACCCCTGCCCCAGAACTGGCTCCCCACTGACACACCACCCACTGCCAAAGGAGGGAGACTGGGGATTTCACGTCAGTGCCCTTTTTCTTGGAGTTCAAACCTCCGCCCGTGTTTTACACCAGGCACAAATCTCATATTCCAGCAAGATGGACAGGTATTTATAAATGAATTTACAACTGAACCTTTGGGTGCAGGGAGGAGTCATGGGACACTTTGTCCAGCACGTCTTGGAGAAAGGAGAGGCTGGATCGTGCCCAGTCATTCAGCTCTTTGTGGCCTCTGATTAGAAGGGGCACAAAGGCTCACACAAGTTTTCTGATCAGTTTTCTGATCAGTGCTGCAGTTCTGTCCCTTCCATCCTGCTTTTGCTGCACTTGGAACGTGCCATACTGCCCTGGTCTGGACCGTGCACAGTAAAGAGAGTCTGAGCCTGGGCTACACCATGTTCTGCCAACCTCCGGCACCCCGGCCCTCCCCAGCACCGGCCGGCTCTGGGTGCTGGGAGGTCGTTCCACAAGAAATCGCCCCTTGGTGAGTTACCTTGGCCGTTAGTTTTAGGTCGGGACCTCAGAACTGTAGCATCCCTAGAAATGCAGCTCCCACAATTTCACGGGTGTGTTCAGAACTGGTGGAAATCTAAAGCTGTCTTTGCCCCCGAGTGGCAGTGTCCCCGCAGACTGCACAGCCTGGGGTCTTCTCGGGGCAGTGACACCTCGCTCTGCTCCTGGGCGTGTCCAGTACAGGTGGGGATGTGGGAGGGCTGTGCTGGGCGCGGACAAGAGCATTGGCACCACTACGAACGTCCCCACGCTAGGCCCTGACTAAGACAAGTGCCCCAGAAGAAGTGAATATGTCTATTGACCGATTGTAAAGGTGAGAGAGGATCTCCAAAGCCCATTGTCACTGCTGCCATCTGAAAGACAGTAAAGACAGAGTTCAGTCTGTTGGAGCTGAGCATACTACGGCTGTTTGTACAAACTCAAGCAGAGCGGCGGCACAGGGGCACCTGCGGAGAGGCCTCTCCTTCCTCGGCCCTCACTGCCTGGTCCCCAGGACTGTCCGGCGCCAGGACCCTGCCGAGTCCGGTCCCACCAGGCCAGGGTGGGGCTGTGCTGCTGCCGCTGCCTCGGGAAGCAGGGTGGGATCCCAGGGGGGACTCAAGGCAATAGTAACCTCTGCAACCACTGTCGTTGATTCACCCCCAGCATTTAAAAGGAGCCCCTCAACTAGAGCAGACCCTCAGAACCAGGCACAGCCCCAAACGGCCTCAGCTGCCGGGCAGGGAGAGCACATCCACAGGGATTCCTCAGGCAAAGCCCTTGTTTTGAGCTTCCTGACTTTGAGTAAAGGCACTGAGACATGCTCTGGAAACTTCTGAAGGAGGGGAGGTCAAACCCCAGTTAAGGGTTCTCCCAGTATGGGCATTCCAGTACAAGCAGGAACGGCCAACAGAACTTCTCCAAAATTGAGAGCACCTGGGTGCAGGGGAGGGAAATGGGGCAGCACTGGGACGCAGGAACACAGGGACCCTCCCTCAGGCAGAGGAGATGGTGACAGGACACTGTTCCCAAGATCCCTTCTGCCCTCACCACCTTAAACATGGCTCAGAAGCAGAGCCCACGGCAAAGTCTTTGGCTTCTTGTATCTCAAGAAGGGACGTCCAACAGGACTGGAACTTTTAACCATTTCCTCTTGGAACAAAAGAGATCTGCGGGCAATTTGTGAGGTTAGTCAGGGTGCCTGGGTGAGCTGCAGGCTCAGGGCTGTGCTCTGGTTCCGAGGGCCCTGAGAACTCCACCGTGTCGGGGGGAGCACGAGGCAGAGGGAGAGGCTTGCAGGGGGGTCTCACCTGGAGGTTGGTGAGCTGCTGCTGCTGGTGGGCGATGGTTTGTTTCACCAGCACGCTCTTGATGCTCTGCTCCATCGCGTACTTCTTGGCCTGGAAGGAAAACAGGGGCTGTAGGGGCAGGACAACACAGCGGGGCAGGGAACGATGCCTGGCTCCGCACCACAGCACCAGAACCTTCCGGTCTCCATCCCTAAGCACCAGGGCGCTGCCCACAGCTCCCCAGCACCTCGAGGCCCTGGGACACGGAGGATGCCGTGAGGGGCAGCGCAGGGAAGCAGCATGCACCGGGAGCTCGGCGTTCCCCTCTTCCGCCCCCGCATCCCACCGCAGCCCCTTACCTGCAGGGCCCGGGGCGGGGCACGGCCTCCTCCAGTCCTCTCCTCTCAGAGAGCGTCTGCACAGACGGCTGCTACAGGAGGGAAGGGGCTCCACGCCCTCCCCATGGCCACCCCGGGCTGGGCTCTGCCCTCTCAGCACACCCGGCCTGCTCTGGATCTGCTCCCAAACCACATCAGCTCTTCCCTGGCTCTGCTCCCTAAATGCCCCAGTTCACCTCTGGCTCTGCCTGCCCACGCAAGGCTCCCTTGGGGTTTCTCTCAGTCCTCCCCAAATCTGGTACAGCCAGAGATTCCGGGCTGCCAGCACCGAGGCTCAGTGCCAAGGCAAACCTCATGCCCAGCCCTGTGCTGTTCCCCAGGACACACACCCCTTGGCACCTGGTCTCCATGGCTGTGTTTGGGAGCTGCCAGGGAACGGGAGGATCTAACCCAGGGATTTGAAACCTGGAAACGGACAAGGGGGCTTGCATCCATGGGCTCCAGAGAAGCCAGAGGGAATGAGGCTGGGAGCCAGCCCCCTCACACACAGGGACAGCCACACGGAGCCTCCCGAGGACAGAGCTCTGTGTCCCTGTCATCCCAAGGACAGTGTGCTGTCCTTGACCAGATGTGTGCTGGTGTGGACAGTGACAGGCAACTGGAGCAGATCCCAGTTTCAGTCCTCCTGGAGCAGCGGCTGCTCCTCAGTGACTTTGTGGCATCCACACCCTAGCTCAGAATTCCCATCTGACTTAGGATGCCATTTTTCTGAACTGACTTTCTAAATTAAACCCACTCTCACCCACCCCAACAGCAATTCCCCATCATGCTCCTGAAAGTGTCCATGAACTCCAAACCAAACCAAGTAATTCCTGGGCCCAAATGTGACTGTGGGACCCTCCAGCATGGCCACGATCCAGAGATCCAGTGGTGAATTCCCTCTGGCCCCACCAGAGACAGAGGCTCATTAAAACACACCACCACCCCCCAAACAGCAAATTCCCACCAGTTTTACTCACTTTCTGGAGAGCTTCCTGCTGCTCTGGGGTGAGAGGGGGCAGCCCCAGCTTTGCTGCCGTGCTTTGCCCGTTTTCCATCTTAATGGACTCCGTACCCTAAGGAGACAGAAGATGCTCAGGGAAAACTCTTCTCACAGGAGTGACTTGTCTTCCTTCCCAGAAAATCAAAGCCCTTCATGTCAGAACATGACAGTAGGCTAAAAACCCTTCCCAAACCCAGCTGTATGTCAGGAAAACCAGTTCATATTCCCACCATTCCCTGTGGGAAGAGCCATCCCAGCAATTGTACACTTTCAGAGTTCTCCAGCCACGTTTTCTGTGAACAGACAATCAGATAATCCCCAATCCTCGCTCATGTCATCTCCATCCCCTCAACAGATCCACTGTCTAATGTCCCCATCAATGTTCTCCTCCTACTTCTCCCTCCCAGCTCTGTTGACCCAGCTCTCTCAAGTTCTCATTTTAAAACCTTCTCTGAAACTTTCTGTCCTAGGGTGACGGTATGGTGCTTGTATCCCAAATCGTGTGCTCTGTTTATGCCTGATATTATGTTCTGTGCCTTCAGGACTGACTCTGAAAGTGAAGGATTGTTTTGTCTTGTTATCAGCCAGCTCACCTCCCCCCATGGTCTGTGTCCAGGAGAGGCTTGGCTGGCTTGCTTGCTTGCTTTTGCTTATTAGTTAGTTTAGCTAGGCAGTCCAATTTTTACCCTGGACTGTTTCTTTTTCCCTTCCCTTTCCTGAATATCATCTGAACCTGCTCTGGATCTGGGAAACATCAAGAAACACCAAGAGTCTGCATTTTTGTGACCTGCAGCAGCCATCCCCAGCGCTGGAGACTGATAGCTGGGCAACCACTCCCAGGAGAGACTTTCTGAATTTGTCATCTCTTCAGAACGGTGAAAGGGTTTTGTCATCTGGTGTTGTTTTGTTAAATAAACAGGTTTTTTTCCCATTTCTTTCTGAGGAAATCCTTCCCGAACCAGGTGGGGGAGGGGCCGTGGGGGGTTTGCTTTCTGGGGGCTCCTTCTGGAGGTCTCCCAAATTTTGCCCTAAACTAGGACACTTTCCCAAATCACAGAATCATGGAATGCTTTGGAGGGACCTTAAAGCTCACGCAGTCCTGCCCCCTGCCATGGGCAGGGACACCTTCCACTATCCCAGGTTGCTCCAAGCCCTGTCCAATCTGGCCTGGAACACTTCCAGGGGACGATGCAGCCACAGCTTCTCTGGACAACCACTGCCAGGGCCTCACCACCCTCACGGGGAAGGATTTCTCCCCAGTACCCCATCTGGCCCTGCCCTCTGGCAGTGGGAAGCCATTCCCTGTGTCCTGTCACTCCAAGCCCTTGTCTGAAGTCCCACTCCAGCCCTCTGAACTATGATTCCAGCACAGCACAGCGATCCCACTGCTGGGACTGGGACTCCAGCATGGTGATCCCACTGCTGGGACCATGGATCCCACTGCTGGGACTGGGACTGCAGCATGGTGATCCCACTGCTGGAACCATGACTGACTCCAGCACAGCAATCCCACTGCTGGGACTGGGACTGCAGCATGGTGATCCCAGTGTTCAGACCACAGATCCCACTGCTGGGACCTGGGACTGGGACTGCAACATGGTGATCCCAGTGTTCAGACCACGGATCCCACTGCTGGAATCATGATTCCAGCATGGTGATCCCACTGCTCAAATCACAGATCCCACTGCTGGGACTGGGACTGCAACATGGTGATCCCACTGCTGGGACCATGGATTCCACTGCTGGAATCATGATTCCAGCATGGTGATCCCACTGCTGGGACTGGGACTCCAGCATGGTGATCCCACTGCTGGGACCACGATTCCAGCCTGGTGATCCAGTGCTGGGACCCCCCATCTCAGCCCCCAGCAGCAGGACCAGGCCCTGTCTTTGGTGCTCATGGGGGTTCTGGCAGCACCACCCATCAAAACAGAGCTGGTTCCTTCTCTCAGCTCCACATTTCCCATCAACCACCCAAAAACCAGTGGGGACAAACCCCAGCCTGCGGTCCTGGACACGCTCCTGTGGGAAGTCTTTGCTCCGAGTAAAAGGATCCATGGAAAAACCTCCGTTCAGAGCAGGAGCCAAGACTTGAAGCTTTACCAAAAGCAAAGCTTTTCCTGGATTGTCACAGAATCATGGAATGGTTTGGGTTGGAGGAACTTCAAAGCTCATCCCGTTCCACCCCCTGCCATGGGCAGGGATACCTTCCACTAGCCCAGATTGCTCTAACCTGGCCCTGGACACTTCCAGGGATCCAGGGGCAACCACAGCTTCCCAGCCCAGCCATTCCAGGATTCTGGGATATATCCTCAATCATCTGACTCTCATTTTACAGCAAGAATGAGACTCCTGGTTTTGTGCAGCCTCCAGTCCCCTGTGGGCAGTGTGAGCATTTCCCAGGATCAGTGCACATGGAGCAGACAGAAAACAAACCCTCCCAACACAAAATCCTGCTCTCCAGGTGTCCGGACAGTATCCAGAGCTGCAGTTGTTCCCAGTGTCCCTTCAGAAGTCCATGGCTGGACTGGGACACAAGGAACACAAGGATGATGGGAACACCAGGGCACCAACAGGGACACAGGAACAGAGGTGGCTGGAGCTGCAAACTGGCAAACTCCAGTGCACAAAGCCACACCCGAGCTGAAAACAAGCCCAGCAAAGTGATATGGAATCATGGAATTGCTGAGATTGGAAAAGCCCTCACAGCCCACCGAGTCCAACTGTTCCCAGCACTGCCAAGGCCAGCAGTGACCATGTCCCCTAATGCCATCTCCACCTGGCCACAAACACAATCCAGAAATGTTCATCTGTTTATAGAAGAAGGCTCCCTCATCTCCAAGATTCATTTTGATTGTGGAACATCCAATAAATTAATTTAAAAAATCCTTCTTGTCCTTTCCCACCTGGCTGAAGCCCTGTTTGTCACCAGCTGTCCCTGTCCCCTCCCACATCTCTGCCACTGGACACCCAGAGCTCTCCCCTGCCAATTTCAAAGTCCACAAACCCTTCTCCCACTGCTGCTCCCATCTCCTCCAGCTTTAAAAACTCAATTATTCCAATTTAGGAGCTCTGAGATATGGAAGGAGAAGAACAGAGTGAAGGGTTGCCAAGTGTAACTCTTCAAAATAAAAAAAGTCAGGAGCCCAATTTGTTGTGATTGTTCCAAACCCAGCCCATTGCACAGCTGAGTTTAATATAATTTACATATCGGCTCATTAACAGGCACAGCTTCCAAAAACTGCTCTGGAACATCCCAGCTCCAGCAGAGACAGCAAAGCTGAGACTGGAAGGACCCAGGAGCACCCAGGCACTGCTGGCTTCAGGCTCTCTGTCCCCACAAATCCCTCTGGGAAGAGCCCATAGATGATCTCTGCTGACCACGGGCATGGTTCCAACAGGAATTCCTGACCATATATCCCTTGCCATGGAGCATTCCCCAAGGAACATCATCACCCTGTCACTCTGGGCTCCCTGGAAAGCAGCACGTTGTGCAAACCCACCCCAACCTCCACCCTCACACTCAGAGAGCCCGGAGGAGTGCTGCCTTCCTCTTTCCAGGCTCCTCGGGATAACCCTGCTCCCAGGAACAGGCTCAGCTTGGTTCCCTGGGGCCAGACAATAGCACCTGGGGCTTTGTGCTCAGGCTCCTTCCCTGAAACCTTATTCCCACATCCCATAACAGCCAGAAGGGAGAGAGGAAAGTGGGAGAAAAACTCGAGAAGAGCAGGTAGAGGAAGCAGGAGAACAGGAGCTTCTTTGGAAAGAAATAAATGGGAAGTGGATTCCTGCTGCTATTCTGGCATCTGAGCATGGCTGGGCCCTTCTAGGGGGCTTGAACTCCAAGAGTTCAGAAACATTCCTGGAAATCTGTTACAGGGCTGAGAACCTCCCTGAAGTATAAACACACCAAAAGGACAGAATCCCGTTTATTTGGGAACCACAAACAGCAAATCACACGGAGATTCAAGGAGACTGAAGTGCAAAAGGGAAGGATGAAGCACATGGCCAGGGCATTGGCTCCATCCCTGCTCCACCTCCTTGACAGGATGAACAGGAATTCAGCAGAATCCTTTCACGCTGGCCCAGCAGAGGCTGGAACACAGCCCGAGCAGCACAGAATGCCAGGATCAGATTGGAAAAGATTCCAAGAGCACGAGTCCAGCCTGGGACTGATCCCCACCTCTCACCACATCAGAGCACTGAGTGCTGTGTCCAGCTGCTCCTTGGACACTTCAAACCTCCAGCAGCAGCCCCTTCCAATGGCCTTGCCACCTCTTCCAGAAAGAAATTCCTCAACTACAGGTGAGCGTCCAGGGAAGGCCCTTCCTGGTGGGTACAACCACGTTCCAGTTCAGTCCCTGTTTTCCATCTAAGCCCTTGGGGATTCCACTGGAAGTCTGGAAGCCCTTGTGGGCACAGTAACCTTTAGTACTCCTCAGTGGCTTTGGCAACTCCTTTCCCACACCCCGTGGAATGCTCCTTTCCAACTGGGAACGGCAGTGCTGGCAGTCACTGCTGGCACGTGCAGAATCCAGAGCATGGGGCACATCCAAAGCTTCTCCACTACTTCCCAGATGTGCTCCTAGAGACTGGCACGAACCCAAACCTCCCCAAACGGGCCCTTTCTGCAGGACTTGGTGAGCAAATGGCTCCCACAGCTGCAGACCTGGCCAGTGCCCGTGGTTCTGGTTCCATCCAGAGCCATGGAATGGTTTGGGTGGGAAGGGTTCCCACAGCTGCAGACCTGGCCAGTGCCCGTGGTTCTGGTTCCATCCAGTGCCATGGAATGGTTTGGGTGGGAAGGGCTCCCACAGGAATTCCTGACCACATATCCCTTGCCATGGAGCATTCCCCAAGGAACATCATGACGTGGCCAGTGCCCGTGGTTCTGGTTCCATCCAGAACTATGGAATGGTTTGGGTGGGAAGGGGCTTCCAGCTCCTCCAGGGGCAGGGACACCTTCCCTCCATCCAACCCGGCCTTGAACGCTCCCAGGGATGGGCCAGGGGTGGAGCTGGATGGGATTTAAGACTGCTCCCATTCCAAAGCAGGCTTTGATGCCATGATTCCATGACTGACCCCTTCAGGCTCCCAAGTGGCTTTTGCCAAACTGCACAGCTCAGCCAAGGGAACTGTGGCTGACACAGCTGCTGTCACTGAGGCCCCCACTGGACACCACACCTGCTTGCAGGGCAGGAGCACCCACCCAAGCCAGCTGGGATTCAGGAATGCAGAAGGAAGCCAGGCACTGGCAGAGGAGCTGATGTGAGGCCATGAGGGCTGACGGGGACAGGGAGTGCTTCAAAATGCCCCCACAGAGGTTTTAGTGCCCCAAATGGCACTAGTGAGGTGCCCAGAACATTGTGCCCATTCCCAGGGGTGCAGAGAGCCCAAAGATTGCCAGGAATCAGGAGAGAGCAAAGGAGAACACCCATGGGATGTGGGAAGGTCCCAGCCCAAGAAATGAGGGGAACACTGAACTGGGAGCACGATCACAGCACTGACACAGTGCCACAACGTCCCAGACTGCCCAGATTCCTTTAGCAAGGAATCAGCCTGGATCAGCCCCAACAGGTGATCCCACGGCCAGCACTGACACCACGCTGCCACCCAGGAACCTGGAATCCCTGGGAATCCCACACACATCCCCTGGGCCTGCTCTGTCCCACAGCACACCACGAGGCCATCCTGCATTCCCTGGGAATCCCACACACATCCCCTGGCCCTGCTGGGCCATCCAGGATCCAGGATTCCCTGAAAAGGTGGAATGGGCATCCACAGGTCCGCCCAGCCTCCAGCAGCTGCTCGGAGCCCAGGAACAGCAGAGCTGATTTCTGCATCTGACGGGCAGCCACACGGCCGCCTTTGGGGGAGTCCCACTGCTCCTGGCACCATGGAATCACCGAGGCTGGAAAACACCTCCACACCATCGAGCCCAGCCTAAGACCTGTCCCCTGAGTGCCAGGGACACTCCAAACCCCCCCGGGCAGCCCTGCCAAGGCTTGAGCACCTTTTCCTCAAAGGAATTCCTCCTGGTGTCCAGCCTGAGGCCATCTCCCCCTGGCCAATCACCTGGGAGGGCGTGCACAGGGATTCCCCGCACCTGGAGACCCCTGTGCAGGTGTGTCCACAGGGATTCCCCACACCTGGAGACCCCTGTGCAGGTGTGTCCACAGGGATTCCCCACACCTGGAGACCCCTGTGCAGGTGTGTCCACAGGGATTCCCCACACCTGGAGACCCCTGTGCAGGTGTGTCCACAGGGATTCCCCACACCTGGGGATCCCCACACCAGCAGACCCCTGTGCAGGTGTGTCCACAGGATAAATGGGAATTCTGAGGCCAGGTGTTTCCTTCTCATCCCCTGTGGAATCCCAGGTAACCTCACAAAGCAAGACCTGCCCCCTCCTTCCCAGCGCTGACCTGGGAAAGGTCCCAGCCCAATGGATTAAGGAAAAAATGAGGCAGGAAACAAAGCGAGAGTTGTTTGTATCTCCTCCCAAATGGGAGCACCAACCCCTGTGAAGTCACAGCAGGAACCCCAGGACACACAATTCCTTCTGGGATCAGCAGCAGCCCCTCAGAGCAAGGCTGAGCTGCTCTGGAATCAGAGCCATACCCCAGAGAAATCCCGTGTTTTCCATGAAAACAGCGACGGGGAAGAAGAAGCAAACCCAGCAGTGAAATCCCGCCGTGCCACAGGGACGGCAGATCCAGCCCGGCATTCCAGGAGCTCTGGGGGTTCAGCCCCGAGCCCCCACGGCATTCCCGGGCTCCCTCCCCGGGCCGGGGCACCTGCAGGCGCCCAATTCCCATTCCACCCACGCCAATCCCAGCGTGGATTGCACGGCTCTGCTCGCGGTTCGGCGCCAGGAAAAGCAAGAGCCCCGAAAGCCCCGCGCTCTCACACCCGCAGCCAGCCGGCCTGAGGCGTCCCCGAGCCCGCAAAGAGCGATCCAGGCGGATTCAGGAACGGCGGCCCAACAGCAGCACCTGAACAAGCGGACTTAGGAAACCCAGCCCAACAGCGAGCACCTGAAGAGGCGGATTTGGGAACAGGAGCCCACAGAGGAGCGTTTAAAGCCACGGCTTCGGGAACGGCAGCCCCGGCACAGCGGCCTGCAGCGGGACGGCCGAGCCCGCTCCCCGCCGGGCCTGCGACAGCCGCGGCCGCACCGGCGGGACGGAGCTCAGCAGCGCGCGGGGGAACACCGACACCTTCCCCACAGGGAGAAGGCCGCGACAAAAGCCCAGAAGCGGAAGAGAACCGGCGGGAAGCGGCGCCGTCCCCTCAGAGCCGCCACGGCACGCGGGCCCGGAGAGGGCCCGGCGCGGCGGACCCGCTTGGAGCCGCCCTGTATCCCGCCCCGCGAGGAGCCGGCCCGGCCCGGCCCCGCCGCCCATCGCCCCTCACCAGCGCCATCGTCGTTGTCGCCGCCATCTTGTCCTTCCCGTCTGCAGCACGCGGCTCTCGCGAGAGCCCCGCGGCGCGCGCGCGCGGGAAACGGGGGCCGGGGGAGGGGGGGGCCTCGCGAGAAAAAAAAAAATATCGCGAGAGCGCGGCGGGGTGTCACGTGACGCGAGCGGCTGGGAAGATGGCGCCGCCCAGGAGCCGTCGCCGCTGGAGGGGTGAGACGTGGTGTGACATGATCCCGGCGGAGCAGGGCTTCGGCTCGGCTGCTGCGGCCCTCAGCGCCGCTGGGCTGGCAGTACCGGGTGCCTCGGGAAGGTCCGAAGCTGCCGGTGCCACGGGCAGGGCTGTGACCGGCCAAGCCCCGAATAAAACGGGTTCACACCAGTTAAAATGCACTAAACGCGGGCAAACCCGGCTAAAACGGGGTAAAACGTGCTAAATCCGACTGGTACCGGTTGGCCCTTGGTCGCAGCTGGGGGGAAGAGCTGCGGAACCCCCCCGGTACCGGCCGTGGGCACCGGGAGGTGCTGGATGTGTCACGGGGTGCAGACCGGGACCGACTCTGGGAACTGCAGGGAAACGTCCCTGTCCCCAGTCCGGCGTCTCTGTCCCTTCTCTTGGCTCTCTTCGAGGGGACCTAGTCCCTGGTGTCCGAATTTCGGTGCAGAGCCAAGGGCACACCCCGGCCCAGGGAATGGAGCCGGGCTGGGAGAGCCGGGAATGTTCATCTGGGAGGGAGAACATTCCAGGGACACCTCAGAGCCCCTCCCAGGGCCTAAAGGGGCTCCAGGAGAGCTGGAGGGGGACTCCAGACAACGGCTTGGAGGGACAGGACACAGGGAATGGCTCCCCACTGCCAGAGGGCAGGGCTGGATGGGATTTTGGGAATTAGGAATTGTTCCCTGTGAGGGTGGGCAGGCCCTGGCACAGGGTGCCCAGAGCAGCTGTGGCTGCCCCTGGATCCCTGGCAGTGCCCAAGGCCGGGTTGGACAGGGCTTGGAGCAGCCTGGGGCAGTGGGAGGTGGCACTGGGGGGGTCTGGAGGGTCCCTTCCCACCCAGCCCCGCTGGGGTTCCCTGTCTGTGCCAGGGGCTGGAAGTGCAGCTCGGGAACGGCCCCCCCAGGTGTGGGCTGTGCCCCAAGGACAGGCAGCCTCAGCAGGACGCAGGTGCTGCCACACCTGGCAGAACTGGCACCGGGATCTTGCGTTCCCACTCTGGAGTATCCACGGCACCGAGGAGATCCCCGAGGGAGGGCACAGAGCCCCCGGGTTTTATAAAGCACTTTGGGTGGTGGGCAGGGAATTCCAGACTGGGAGCAGCCGTGCCAGACCCCGTGAAATCCATGGATTTACGGGAGGGCTGCGCAAGGCAGTGCCGGGAAGGGGCTGGGATGTGCTGGAATGTCCGGGACACGGGGTGGGGCTGCCCTGGGGGACTGGGAATGGGCAGCTGTGAGGAGCCCCTGGATCCCTCCCCCTCGGCTTCCCTGGAGTCAGGAGTCACGAGCAGTCTGGAGCAGAGCCCCCCAGTGGGACTGGGCTTTATTGATTTGTCAGGTGGGGGTAAGATTGATTCCAGGTGGGAACATTGGCACGGCTGGGGATGGAGCAGGGCTGGAAACGGGGCCGGGGGGGGCCCAGCAGGGCTGGGGATGGAGCAGAGTTGGGAATGGAGCAGGGCTGTGGATGGAGCAGAGCTGGGGATGGAGCAGGGCTGGGAATGGAGCAGGGCTGGGAATGGAGCAGAGCTGGAAACGGGGCCGGGGGTCCCAGCAGGGCTGGGGATGGAGCAGAGCTGGGGATGGAGCAGGGCTGGGGATGGAGCAGAGTTGGGAATGGAGCAGGGCTGTGGATGGAGCAGAGCTGGGGATGGAGCAGGGCTGGGAATGGAGCAGGGCTGTAACACTGCTGGGAATGGAGCAGAGCTGGAAACGGGGCCGGGGGGTCCCAGCAGGGCTGGGGATGGAGCAGAGTTAGGAATGGAACAGGGCTGGGGAAGGATGGAGCAGGGCTGGGGATGGAGCAGGCCTGGGCATGGAGCTCTGCTGGGGATGGATCCCTGCTGGGGATGGATCCCTGCTGGGGATGGAGCTCTGCTGGGGATGGAGCAGAGCTGGGAATGCAGCACTGCTGAGGATGGAGCAGAGCTGGGGATGGAGCAGGGCTGGGGATGGAGCCCTGCTGGGGATGGAGCAGGGCTGGGGATGGATCCCTGCTGGGGATGGAGCTCTGCTGGGGATGGAGCAGGGCTGGGGATGGATCCCTGCTGGGGATGGAGCTCTGCTGGGGATGGAGCAGGGCTGGGAATGCAGCACTGCTGAGGATGGAGCTCTGCTGAGGATGGAGCAGGGCTGGGGATGGATCCCTGCTGGGAATGCAGCACTGCTGAGGATGGAGCTCTGCTGAGGATGGAGCTCTGCTGAGGATGGAGCAGGGCTGGGGATGGATCCCTGCTGGGCATGGAGCAGGGCTGTGGATGGAGCGGGGCTGGAAACGGGGCCGGGGGTCCCAGCAGGGCTGGGGATGGAGCAGAGTTAGGAATGGAACAGGGCTGGGGAAGGATGGAGCAGGGCTGGGGATGGAGCAGGGCTGGGCATGGAGCTCTGCTGGGGATGGATCCCTGCTGGGGATGGATCCCTGCTGGGGATGGATCCCTGCTGGGGATGGAGCAGAGCTGGGGATGGAGCAGAGCTGGGGATGGAGCTCTGCTGGGGATGGAGCTCTGCTGGGGATGGAGCTCTGCTGGGGATGGAGCTCTGCTGGGGATGGAGCAGGGCTGGGGATGGATCCCTGCTGGGCATGGAGCAGGGCTGGGGATGGAGCGGGGCTGGAAACGGGGCCGGGGGGGGCCCAGCAGGGCTGGGGATGGAGCAGAGTTAGGAATGGAACAGGGCTGGGGAAGGATGGAGCAGGGCTGGGGATGGAGCAGGCCTGGGCATGGATCCCTGCTGGGGATGGATCCCTGCTGGGGATGGATCCCTGCTGGGGATGGAGCTCTGCTGGGGATGGAGCAGAGCTGGGAATGCAGCACTGCTGAGGATGGAGCAGAGCTGGGGATGGAGCAGGGCTGGGGATGGAGCCCTGCTGGGGATGGAGCAGGGCTGGGGATGGATCCCTGCTGGGGATGGAGCTCTGCTGGGGATGGAGCAGGGCTGGGGATGGAGCAGGGCTGGGGATGGAGCTCTGCTGGGGATGGAGCTCTGCTGAGGATGGAGCAGGGCTGGGGATGGATCCCTGCTGGGCATGGAGCAGGGCTGTGGATGGAGCGGGGCTGGAAACGGGGCCGGGGGTCCCAGCAGGGCTGGGGATGGAGCAGAGTTAGGAATGGAACAGGGCTGGGGAAGGATGGAGCAGGGCTGGGCATGGAGCTCTGCTGGGGATGGATCCCTGCTGGGGATGGAGCAGGGCTGGCAATGCAGCACTGCTGAGGATGGAGCTCTGCTGGGGATGGATCCCTGCTGGGGATGGAGCTCTGCTGGGGATGGAGCAGAGCTGGGGATGGAGCTCTGCTGGGGATGGAGCTCTGCTGGGGATGGAGCAGGGCTGGGGATGCAGCACTGCTGAGGATGGAGCTCTGCTGAGGATGGAGCTCTGCTGAGGATGGAGCAGGGCTGGGGATGGATCCCTGCTGGGCATGGAGCAGGGCTGTGGATGGAGCAGGGCTGGAAACGGGGCCGGGGGGGGCCCAGCAGGGCTGGGGATGGAGCAGAGTTAGGAATGGAACAGGGCTGGGGAAGGATGGAGCAGGGCTGGGGATGGAGCAGGGCTGGGCATGGAGCTCTGCTGGGGATGGAGCAGGGCTGGTAATGCAGCACTGCTGAGGATGGAGCAGGGCTGGGAATGGAGCCCTGCTGGGGATGGATCCCTGCTGGGGATGGAGCAGGGCTGGTAATGCAGCATGGCTGGGAATGCAGCGCTGCTGGGAATGCACCCTGAGCCGGGGATGCAGCCCAGGCTGGCTGAGCATGGATTAAATCCCGCTGGGATGCAGCTGGAGCGACGCCACTGAGCACGAGCAGCGGGGGCACACGGAGCTCCAGCAGGGACGGGAACACCAGCAGGGAACACCAGCACGGAGCAGGAGGCCAGGGGCAGCTCCCCACGGCACAGCAGGAGCAGCAGTGGCACTGCACAGAGCAGGGTGCCAGGGCTGCATTCCCACAGCACAGCAGGAGCACAGAGCAGGATTTCAGAGCCTGTTTTCCCTGGCACAGCAGAAGCAGCACCAGCTCAGCACGGAGCAGGATTTCAGAGCCAGTTTTCCCTGGCACAGCAGAAGCAGCAGGAGCAGCATCAGCACGGAGCAGGATGCCAAAGGCAGTTTTTCCTGGCACAGAGTGAGTGGCAGGAGCAGCACTGGCACAGCACAGAGCAGGGTGCCAGAGCCAGCTTTCCCTGGCACGCAGGAGCAGCAGCAGCACAGAACACCATCAGGATTTCAGAGCCAGCTTCCCCTGCACAGCAGGAGCAGCCGAGAGCAGGATTTCAGAGCCAGCTTTCCCTGGCACAGCAGGAGCAGCACCAGCTCAGCACAGAGCAGGGTGCCAGAGCCAGCTTTCCCTGGCACAGCAGGAGCAGCAGCACTGGCACAGAGCAGCACAGACCAGGGGCAGATTTCCCTGGCACAGCAAGAGCAGCACAGCACAGAACACCAGCAGGATGCCAGAGCCAGCTTCCCCTGCACAGCAGGAGCAGCACTGGCACAGAGCAGTGGCACGGAACACCAGCGTGGTGCAGATCACCAGGACAGCACCAGAGCTGGATTCCCCCAGCACAGTCTGAGCAGGAGGAGCAGCACCAGCACAGAGCAGGGTGCCAGGGGCAGACTGCCCTGGCACAGCGGGAGCAGCACTGGCACAGCACAGAGCAGGATGCCAGAGCTGCATTCCCACAGCACAGCAGGAGCAGCAGGAGCACAGCACAGCATGCCAGAGACAAAATTCCCTGGCAAAGCAGGATGCCAGAGGTGGTTTTCCCTGGCACAGCAGCAGGAGCAGCACCAGCACAGAGCAGGATGCCAGAGCTGGATTCCTCTGGCAGAGCAGGAGCAGCACCAGCACAGAATGCTGGCATGGAACACTGGCATGGTGCAGATCACCAGGACAGTGCCAGGATCTCCCCAGTACAGTGGGAGCAGCACCAGCTCAGCACAGAGCAGGATTTCAGAGCCAGCTTTCTCTGGAGCAGCAGGAGCAGCACAGAGCAGGATATCAGAGCCAGCTTTCCCTGGAGCACCAGCACAGCACAGAGCAGGATTTCAGAGCCAGCTTTCCCTGGAGCAGCAGGGGCACAGCACAGAGCAGGATTTCAGAGCCAGCTTTCCCTGGAGCACCAGCACAGCACAGAGCAGGATTTCAGAGCCAGCTTTCCCTGGCACAGCAGGAGCAGCAGAGAGCAGGATTTCAGAGCCAGCTTTCCCTGGAGCAGCAGGAGCAGCAGAGAGCAGGATTTCAGAGCCAGCTTTCCCTGGAGCAGCAGCAGCAGCAGAGAGCAGGATTTCAGAGCCAGCTTTCTCTGGAGCAGCAGGGGCACAGCAGAGAGCAGGATTTCAGAGCCAGCTTTCCCTGGAGCAGCACAGAGCAGCCCCACACGGCTCTTGAACAGAGACAATTCCTGTTTGCACTTTTCTCCACATCAACTTGTCCCTAGCAAAGGGCAGCACTGGGGTGGTGATGGTGGCAATTCCCCATCTCCAGGCCAGGGACTGACATTCCAGTCACCGTGGCAGGAATGGGAGGAACAGGCAGCAGGGCTCTCTCCCAAAGATGCTGAGAGATTTTGGAAGGCTGTAGGAGAAACTGGGGAATGACAAGGATTCTGTGGAGCATCAGTGGGATTCCTGCTGATCCACGTGTGTGGATCCAGGTGGTGGGTCAGGAGTTTCTTCTCAAGCCATGCCATGTCCAGCTCACACAATCCCAGCTCAGGGTGAGGGTTCTGAGCACAGGCAGCACAGTGGAGACCTTAAACATGGCGAAGTTTGGGATGGAGAGTGGAATGTGGCAGATGGGAAGCTCCACAAGGGCTTTCCAAGCCTGCTCCTCCCCTCCCTCCCCTCAGCAAGGACCATTCCAGATGGCAAAGGGGGAGAAAACAGCTGTGGGACCTGCAGCGAGAGGGGCTGAGCGTTCCCAGAGGGGAATGGATCCGGCTGGGGCTTCCTGCAGCAGCTCCACAAACCCCGCTGGGAAGGGGCTGCCGGGGGTGCTGCCCACTCCCCCACACCTCCCCTCGGGAGGAGGGACCAGAACACGTCCCAGTGTCCCGGGATGGAATTCCTGGTGTTTGCCGAGTCCTCTGTCGGCTGCTGCCTTTCCCAGAGCACGGATTGGGCAAATCCCCGTGGGCCCAAGGCCCGGCCAGGTGAGTCCTGCTGCAGCTGGGTGGGTCGGGAGCCCTTTGGGATCCTCCATCCGGCGCCTCGATCCCCTGGGAACGCGGGCTCACAGGGCTTGGGAGCGGTGCTTGTGGAAGGCGCTCTCCAGGAACGCGGCCAGCTTTTCACAGTCGTCCTGAAATCCCACACGCCAACAGAGCCCTTTGCTGGGCTCTCCCAGCCACCTCCAGCCCCCCACAGTCCCCATCCTGAGCCCTTCCTGTGCTGGCTCCAGTCCTGGGGCACGTTTGGGGTGCCCAGGTGAGGACATGGACAGGCTGGAGCATGTCCAGGGGAGGGAAGAGAGCCCCAGGAGGGGCTGAGGGAGCTGGAAAGGAGCTGAAGCCCCAGGAGGAGCTGGAAAGGGGCTCAGCCTGGAGAAAAGGAGGCTCGGGGGGGGCCTTGTGGCTCTGCACAACTCCTGACAGGTGGGACAGCCGAGGGGGATTTGGGATCTAATCCCAGGGAACAGGGACAGGAGGAGAGGGAACGGCCTCAGGCTCGGCCAGGGGATGTTTGGGTGGGAAACTGTGAAAATTCCTCCTGGGAAGGGCTGTCCAGCCCTGGCACAGCTGCCCAGGGCAGGGGTGGAGTCCCCATGCCTGGAAATGTTCCATTAACATGTGGGTGTGGCACTTGGGGATGCCATCAGGGCGACCTCGCCTGTTTGGTCACAGGTTGGACTCAATAATCCTGGAGGTCTTTTCCAAAATTAATGGTTCTGTGATTCCTTAAGTAAGGAATCAGCCTCCTTCCCTGGGTGCTCCCCTGGTTCTCCCACTCAGAATTATTTAAGATCCAGCTAATTAACACGTGCCACAAGGGGCAGCTCCCCTTGGAACAGCTCCTGGAGCAGAGTCTGGAGGGAACAGAAATTCCAGCCCTGCCTGTGAGGGGCTGGAGGAGCTCCAGGGGCTCCAGATTTGGGGACAGCAGGGACTCACCTCGTGGATGAATCCATAATGCACCAGCTCTGTGGCCAAATCCTTGGAGTTGTCAGCTGCAGAGACAAGGAGCAGGAGAACATGAGCATAGATACAGCTCCTGAACCCGGGAGAGCTGGGAAAATGGGGCAGGGAGGGGGAACAAGGTTCCTGAGCTCCCAAAACACAGCTCTGGACAACGTGTCACTTGGAAAGCCCCAGGACAGTGCCTGGGGGCTGGGGCAGTGTTATATGTAACAGGTATAATTCGCGCCATTTTTTGCATGATATATATATATAATATTAAATAGTTGTCAGAATGTACCCTTTGGCATTAGAAGCCCCCCTTCTCGGGCAAAACCAGGTGTGTGTTGAAACCCGATTTACAAGCAAAGGGATGTGGCTCGCCAGGAGATGGGCCTTATCTGAGGCGATAAGGAGACACCCAGGCGCTGATCATCGCGTGAAGGACCCGAGATGGACATCAGGAACATCCCCCCGGGCCGATACATGTGAATACCGTGTTCCCCTAAATGTCATCAAGAGTTTCAACTACTCAGGACTTCGAATTGTTCTGCCTTGTCGCCGAGAAGGAAATCTCATCAACTTATGGGACTTTGAATGAAACAAAGGACTGAATGCCGAAATCCTGGCTTCAGGCAAAATTTTCCCTATAAAAATCGCTTGTACCAGAATGGTGGTGTGGGAGCATAGAGTGAAACCTCTGCTGAGGCTGATCTCTGTGTCTCGCACCCAGCGCCGATCCCGGGCTCGGCGCTGCCCTTTTCCTTGTGGCTGGCTAAGTTAGATCTCTATTGCTAAAATAAATTCTTTTTATTTTTTTTAATTTGGCTGGATCATTTTTCATTTATAACAGGCAGGAGCAGCTCCCAGGCACTGTTTCCCCAGCTTTCTGAGGGAATTGTGGCTGTGAGGCAGCCCAGAGGCTCCTGATGTCCTGGAAGGAGCTGGACCTGTCCCTTTCCCGGGCCCCTCGGAGGAGGGTCCCCCTTTCCCTTGGGAAAGGGTTGGGGACGCTGTGCCCCTGCTGGGAGTGAGAGTGGAGCTCACTGGGAGCCCAGGAACTGCCCACTGGGGGTCCTGGTGGGAATGCAGCCCTGCAGTGACCGCTGGAGCACTGTCCTCCCTCCTGCAGTGACCACTGGAGCTCTGCCCTGCAGTGACCACTGGAGCACTGTCCTCCCTCCTGCAGTGACCACTGGAGCGCTCTCCTCCCTCCTGGAGCCCTGCAGTGACCACTGGAGCACTCTCCTCCCTCCTGGAGCCCTGCAGTGACCACTGGAGCACTGTCCTCCCTCCTGCAGTGACCACTGGAGCACTGTCCTGCAGTGACCACTGGAGCTCTGCCCTGCAGTGACCACTGGAGCTTTGTCCTCCCTCCTGCAGTGACCACTGGAGCACTGTCCCTCCCTCCTGGAGCCCTGCAGTGACCACTGGAGCACTGTCCTGCAGTGACCACTGGAGCTCTGCCCTCCATGTGCACAGGGTCCAGGTGGACAAGGGCTGGGACCACATGGGAAAAAGGAAAGGAAGAGGAAAAAAGGGAAAGGGGAAAGGGGAGGAAAGGGGAGGAAAGGAAAGGGGAGGAAAGGAAAGGAAAGGAAAGGAAAGGAAAGGAAAGGAAAGGAAAGGAAAGGAAAGGAAAGGAAAGGAAAGGAAAGGAAAGGAAAGGAAAGGAAAGGAAAGGAAAGGAAAGGAAAGGAAAGGAAAGGAAAGGAAAGGAAAGGAAAGGAAAGGAAAGGAAAGGAAAAGGAAAGGAAAGGAAAGGAAAGGAAAGGAAAGGAAAGGAAAGGAAAGGAAAGGAAAGGAGAGGAGAGGAGGAGGAAGAGAGGAGAGGAATGGGGAAAGGAAGGGGAGGATGAGAGGAAGGGAAGGAAAGGGAAAGGAAGGGAAGCTGGCTGGGAAGCTGGCACATTCCTAATCCCGATGGGCTCCCTGCAGGAACGTACTGGGCAGCAGGTCATAGCTGAGCTGGCGGTGCAGCTTGTCCTCCAGGATGAGCAGGAGCGTGAGCTGCGGAGACAGGAGAGAGCCTGCTCATCCCAGCCCCTGCAGGGCACCGGGAGGGCTGGGCAGGACGGGGGAACTGGGGGAACTGGGAGCTCTGGGCACTGCTGGGACTGGGAGCTCTGGGTGCTGCTGGGACTGGGAGCTCTGGGGGAACTGGGGGAACTGGGAGCTCTGGGGGGACTGGGAGCTCTGGGGGGACTGGGGGGAACTGGGAGCTCTGGGGGGACTGGGAGCTCTGGGGGGACTGGGGGAACTGGGAGCTCTGGGCACTGCTGGGACTGGGAGCTCTGGGGGAACTGGGGGAACTGGGAGCTCTGGGGGGACTGGGAGCTCTGGGGGGACTGGGAGCTCTGGGGGGACTGGGGGAACTGGGAGCTCTGGGGGGACTGGGAGCTCTGGGGGAACTGGGGGAACTGGGAGCTCTGGGGGGACTGGGAGCTCTGGGCACTGCTGGGACTGGGAGCTCTGGGGGGACTGGGGGAACTGGGAGCTCTGGGCACTGCTGGGACTGGGAGCTCTGGGGGGACTGGGGGAACTGGGAGCTCTGGGGAGGCTGGGAGCTCAGCACTGCAGGAATGTGGGAGCTCTTGGGCAGTGCTGGTGCCCTGGAGCAATTCCAGCTCCCTGCAAGTGCTGGGCTAGAAAAAACGGGAGTCCAAAGGTGTCTGGAAACACCAGGGACAGAGACAGCCCGACACTGCAGGTCTTGTCCCACAGGCTAGGGGAATTTGTGGCTTCTTTGGGAATTCTTTCATTGTACAGGACAGCAGAGAGTTCTCTGGGTGCCATGGAAACTGGCTGAGGCCTTTCCCAGACAGACTTCCCAGTACCATTTCCCAGTCCAATATCCCAGGCAGATTTCCCTTTCCCATCTTCCTGTCAGGTTTCCTGGTCTGATTTCCCAGTCCCATTTCCCAGTCCCATTCGCAGTCCTATTTCCCAGTCCCATTTCCCAGTCCCAATCCTATTCCCAGTCCCATTCCCAGCGGGATGGGCAAGGAGCAGGTCAGGATCCAGGTACTCACGTGCCACAGTCAGATTTCCCATTCCCATTTCCAGTCCCATTTCCCATTCCCAGTCCCATTTCCCATTCCCATTTCCCAGTCCCATTTCCCATTCCCAATCCCATTCCCAGTCCCATTCCCAGTCCCATTCCCATTCCCATTTCCAGTCCCATTTCTCATTCCCATTTCCCAATCCCATTTCCCATTCCCATTTCCAGTCCCATTTCCCATTCCCATTTCCCAATCCAATTTCCCATTCCCATTTCCCATTCCCATTTCCCAATCCCATTTCCCAGTCCCATTTCCAGTCCCATTTCCCAGTCCCAATCCCATTCCCAGTCCATTCCCAGTGGGATGGGCAGGGAGCGGAGCAGGATCCAGGTACTCACGTGCCACAGTCAGATTTCCCAGTCCCATTTCCCAGTCCCAATCCCATTTCCCAGTCCCATTTCCCATTTCCATTTCCCATTCCCAATCCCATTTCCCATTCCCATTTCCCAGTCCCATTTCCCATTCCCATTGCCCAGTCCCATTTCCCATTCCCAATCCCATTTCCCATTCCCATTTTCCATTCCCATTTCCCAGTCCCAATCCCATTCCCAGTCCATTCCCAGTGGGATGGGCAGGGAGCGGGGCAGGATCCAGGTACTCACGTGCCACTGGCTCTTGTCCTCGTTCAGCTCCATGTTGCACTGCATCTGCACCACCTGGAAAAGCCCAGCTTGGGGTCAGCCCCTCTGGCTCTGGGGCACTTTGGAATTCCTACAGAAACCCCAGAATTCCTCTCCCAGCTCTCCCCTGGGCCGTGGCTAACGGGAGAGGTGTCCCTGCAGCAGGGATGGGAGCAGTGCAGGAGCTGTCCCCAGCTGGAGCAGCCCTGGGTCTGCCCTTACCTTCCTGGTCTCCACGTCGAAGGGCTCTGGCGTGGGGGTCTTGGCTTTCTGAGGGTCCTCCTGGGGCTGGGACAGGGCGCGGGGCAGGGCGTGGGGTCTGGAGACAGCGAAGTTCATCAGGGGGTAAATCCCGTTCCTGTGGGACACGGAGGGAGGACAGGGCTGATCCCATCCCCTGCGGCCCTGGCAGAGCCGGCTCTGGCAGGAGCAGGGGTGGGCAGGGATGGGAGGAGTGGGGACAGGGCACCGAGCACAACTGGGGACAGTGGGGACAGCAGGGACACTGCTGTGTGCACATCCCGGCCCCACATTCCCCTGGGGACAGCAGGGACACTGCTGTGTGCACATCCCGGCCCCACATTCCCCTGGGGACAGCAGGGACACTCCTGTGTGCCCATCCCGGCCCCACATTCCCATGGGGACAGCAGGGACAGCAGGGACACTGCTGTGTGCACATCCCAGCCCCACATTCCCCTGGGGACAGCAGGGACACTCCCATGTGCACAGCTGGGGACAGCTGGGGACAGCAAGGACACTCCCGTGTGCACAGCTGGGGACACCAGGGACAGTCCCATGTGCCCATCCTGGCCCCACATTCCCCTGGGGACAGCAGGGACACTCCCATGTGCACAGCTGAGGACAGCAGGGACACTCCTGTGTGTCCATCCCGGCCCCACATTCCCATGGGGACAGCAGGGACACTGCAGTGTGCACATCCTGACCCCACATTCCCCTGGGGACAGCAGGGACACTCCCGTGTGCCCATCCCGGCCCCACATTCCCATGGGGACAGCAGGGACACTCCTGTGTGCACATCCTGACCCCACACTCCCATGGGGACAGCAGGGACAGCAGGGACGCTCCCGTGTGCACATCCTGACCCCACATTCCCCAGGAGCCCAGGCAGAGCTGGGAGCTCCAACCCACCTGACATCCTCCAGGAACTTGTCGAGCTCCAGGAAGGAAACCTCGGAGTACCTGGGCGGGGGACAGGACAGGAGGGCCCAGGGGGTGATGGGCTGCAGAGGGGTCTCCGGGCTGCGGGGTCTCCCCCATCCTCATCCTCACCTCCACTGTGCCCCGGGCCGACCCTCCCTGCGGATCTCGGCCATCACCATGTTCAGGTCCAGCTCCTTGATCTTCTCCTCCACCACGTTCTCTGGCATCAGATCTGGGGACAGAGGGACGGGGGGGTGTGGGTGCCCTACTCCAGGGAGGGGCTGGGAGTCACTGCCCCCCTCCCCGGGCTCTGCACATGGAATCACGGCCGTGTTTTGTGTGGGAGGGACCTGAAATCCCACCCAGTCCCTCCCCCTGCCATGGCAGGGACACCTTCCCCTGTCCCAGGCTGCTCCAAACCCTCTCCAACCTGAACACTGCCAGGGATCCAGGGACAGCCACAGCTGCTCTGGGCTCCCTGTGCCAGGGTCTCATCACCCTCCCAGCCAGGAATTCCTTCCCAAAATCCCATCGAACTCTGTCCTCTGGCAGTGGGAAACCATTCCCCCTTTCCTGTACTCCATCCCTTGTCCAAGTCCCTCTCCAGCTCTCCTGGAGCCCCTTCAGGCCCTGCAAGGGGCTCTGAGGTTTCCTTGGACCCTTCTCTCCTCCAGGCTGAGCATTCCCAGCTCTCCCAGCCTGGTTCTCTCTCCTCTCCAGGCTGAGCATTCCCATCTCTCCCAGCCTGGCTCTCTCTCTCCAGGCTGAGCATTCCCAGCTCTCCAGGCTGAGCATTCCCAGCTCTCCCAGCCTGAGCATTCCCAGCTCTCCCAGCCTGGCTCTCTCTCTCCTCTCCAGGCTGAGCATTCCCATCTCTCCCAGCCTGAGCATTCCCAGCTCTCCAGGCTGAGCATTCCCAGCTCTCCAGGCTGAGCATTCCCAGCTCTCCCAGCCTGAATCTCTCTCCTCCAGGCTGAGCATTCCCAGCTCTCCCAGCCTGACTCTCTCTCCTCTCCAGGCTGAGCATTCCCAGCTCTCCCAGCCTGGCTCTCTCTCCTCTCCAGGCTGGGCATTCCCAGCTCTCCCAGCCTGAGCATTCCCAGCTCTCCCAGCCTGGCTCTCTCTCCTCCAGGCTGAGCATTCCCATCTCTCCCAGCCTGGCTCTCTCTCTCTCTCTCCTCCAGCCTCAGCATTCCCAGCTCTCCCAGCCTGGCTCTCTCCTCTCTCCAGGCTGAGCATTCCCAGCTCTCCCAGCCTGACTCTCTCCTCCAGCCTGAGCATTCCCAGCTCTCCCAGCCTGGCTCTCTCTCTCCTCCAGGCTGAGCATTCCCAGCTCTCCCAGCCTGGCTCTCTCTCTCCTCCAGCCTGAGCATTCCCAGCTCTCCCAGCCTGGCTCTCTCTCCTCTCCAGGCTGAGCATTCACAGCTCTCCCAGCCTGGCTCTCTCCTCTCTCCAGGCTGAGCATTCCCAGCTCTCCCAGCCTCAGCATTCCCAGCTCTCCCAGCCTGGCTCTCTCTCTCCTCCAGGCTGGGCATTCCCAGCTCTCCCAGCCCGACTCCCTGGGCGATGAGCCGGGCTCGGGGTGGCCCCAGGCACTCACACTGGTGGTTGATGAAGCAGTGGGCTGCCAGCAGCTTCAGGGAATGCACCTCGAAGAGCACGCGGTGGAAGAGGAGGTTGTGGGCGGTCGGGCGCTTGTCCGGGTTCAGGGTCAGGCAGGACAGGATGAACTCCTGGGGGCAGAGCAGGGCCAGAGCTGGGGCAGAGCAGGACACTGCCCTGCTCCTCTCACACCATCCCTGGGACTCCTGGCACCACTGAGGCTGGAACAGAGCTCCCAGCCCATGGAGTCCACCCATCCCCACCCTGTCACCAGCCCAGAGCACCCAAATCACTCCTCGGACACCTCCAGGGATGGGCGCTCCAAACCCCCCTGGGCACTTCCAATCCCTGAGCACCCTTTCCATGGGGAAATTCCTGCTGATGTCCACCTGAACTTCCCCTGGCCCAGCCTGAGGCCGTTCCCTCTCCTCCTGTCCCTGTTCCCTGGGATTAGATCCCAAATCCCCCCCGGCTGTCCCCTCCTGTCAGGAGTTGTGCAGAGCCACAAGGTCCCCCCTAAGGTTCCTTTTCTCCAGGCTGAGCCCCTTTCCAGCTCCCTCAGCCCCTCCTGGGGCTCTCTTCCCTCCCCTGGACATGCTCCAGCCCCTCCATGTCCTCACCTGGGCACCCCAAACGTGCCCAGGACTGGAGGTGCCCCAGCAGTGCCAGCACAGGGATCACTGTCCTAGGCCTGGGGTCACCCTGGTTTTGACCCCATTTCCCAGGAAATGGATCCAAAGGGCTCGTCCTGCAGCAGGAGCCCCAGGACAGGGAGCTGCAGCAGAATTCCGGGTGGGCAGAGATGGGGACGGGGTCCCCAGTGGCCCCATCCTGGCTGTGAGCCCAGCAAAGGCTGCAGGAGAAGGGGCAGGAGCAGGATCAGCCCCGAGAGCAGGAATGTGGTGCTGGGAGTGGGGACAGGGCAGGGTGAGCAGAGAATCCAGGGAATCTGCCTGGAGGAGCAGATCTGCCCGGGAGCCCAGCCTGCCACTGCTCCTCCAGCTCCTGCCCTGCTGCTGCCAGGGCATGGGCCAGGACATCTGGGATGGATCCAAAAATGATCCCAAGGGTGCCAGGTGGGCACCCCCAGACTGGTCCCCTCAGAGCCACCTGCCCCAGAGACCCTCGGGCGAGACTCCAGCCACTCCTGGGTTCTCCAGGGACGTGGGAACTCTGGGATCTCAGGGGCAGGATTTAGTGGGAACTGTGGGATGTGAGGGGCAGGATTTACTGTGGGATCTGAGGGGCAGGATTTACTGTGGGATCTCAGGGGCAGGATTTAGTGGGAACTGTGGGACCTCAGGGGCAGGATTTACTGTGGGATCTCAGGGGCAGGATTTAGTGGGAACTGTGGGACGTCAGGGGCAGGATTTAGTGGGAATTCTGGGATTGCAGGGGCAGGATTTACTGTGGGATCTGAGGGGCAGGATTTACTGTGGGATCTCAGGGGCAGGATTTACTGTGGGATCTGAGGGGCAGGATTTACTGTGGGATCTCAGGGGCAGGATTTAGTGGGAACTGTGGGACGTCAGGGGCAGGATTTAGTGGGAATTCTGGGATTGCAGGGGCAGGATTTACTGTGGGATCACAGGGGCAGGATTTACTGTGGGATGCCTCGAGAAACTCTGTGACCAAACAAGAGAATTTGGGGAATGCACGAACTCATTATGGGATGTTCTGGAGACCACCACAGGAAGGGGAAGGGGGGTTGGGCGGGTTGGGGTGGGTGGAGGGGATCAGAGTTCCAGCTGTTCCAGCTGTTCCACGCTTGCCTGTGGCTGAGCCCAAACCCCAGCTCTTCCCCAAACTGTCCTGTCTCCTTACCAAACCCTCTCCCCTTATCAAGCCCTCTCCCCTTATCAAGCCCTCTCCCCTTATCAAACCCTGCTCCCCTTATCAAACCCTCTCCCCTTATCAAACCCTCTCCCCTTATCAAACCCTGCTCCCCTTATCAAACCCTCTCCCCTTATCAAACCCTGCTCCCCTTATCAAACCCTGCTCCCCTTATCAAACCCTGCTCCCCTTATCAAACCCTCTCCCCTTATCAAACCCTCTCCCCAGTGTTTGTGGGCAGCTCCTTCTCTGGGAGAAGCCCTGGGATCCAAGTGAGCCTCCACAATGGGATTTACACCGAGGAGGGAGAGATGAGGATGGGATTTACACCCAGGAGAGATGAGGATGGGATTTACACCGAGGAGGGAGAGATGAGGATGGGATTTACATCAAGGAGAAATGAGGATGGGATTTACACTGAGGAGAGATGAGGATGGGATTTGCACCGAGGAGGGAGAAATGAGGATGGGGTTTACACCCAGGAGAGATGAGGATGGGATTTACACCCAGGAGTGGTGCAGGATGGGATTTACACTGAGGAGAGAGAGATGAGGATGGCATTTACATCCAGGAGAGATGAGGATGGGATTTACACTCAGGAGGGAGAGATGCAGGATGGGATTTGCACCCAGAAAGGAGAGATGAGGATGGGATTTATGCCCAGCAGTGACACAGCACGGGGATTTACACCCAGGAGTGACACAGGACAGGGATTTACACCCAGCAGTGACACAGGACAGGGATTTACACCCAGCAGTGACACAGGACAGGGATTTACACCCAGCAGTGACACAGGACAGGGATTCACCCCCAGCAGTGACACAGGACAGGGATTCACACCCAGCAGTGACACAGGACAGGGATTTACACCCAGCAGTGACACAGGACAGGGATTTACACCCAGGAGTGACACAGGACAGGGATTTACACCCACGAGTGACACAGGACAGGGATTTACACCCAGGAGTGACACAGGACAGGGATTCACCCCCAGGAGTGACACAGGACAGGGATTCACCCCCAGGAGTGACACGGGACAGGGATTTACATCCAGCAGTGACACAGGACAGGGATTCACCCCCAGCAGTGACACAGGACAGGGATTTACACCCAGGAGTGACACAGGACAGGGATTCACCCCCAGCAGTGACACAGGACAGGGATACACCCCCAGCAGTGACACAGGACAGGGATTCACCCCCAGCAGGCTCCCCCAGCTGCCCTCACCCTCATGTTGGGATCATCCAGGGAGTGCCGGGCCCGCGCGATCGCCTCCTCCGAGACCCGCGTGTCCCCGTTGGTCTGGATCTCCAGCACGGCCATCTGCGAGGGGAGGGGGCACGGCCCGTCCGTGGGGGCTTCCAGGGACAGGGGATACACCCAGGGGACAGGGCAGGGACAGGGGATACACCCAGGGGACAGGGCAGGGACAGGGCAGAGACAGGGCACAGCCCTAGGCAGGGACAGGGGACAGGGCAGGGAGCATCCCGGACAGGGCAGGGACAGGGATGGGAACAGCCCCAGACAGGGACAGGGGACAGCTCCAGGCAGGGCAGGGACAGCCCCCGGTCAGGGACAGGGGACACCCCCGGACAGGGGACAGCCCCAGGCAGGGCAGGGCCACCCCCGGACAGGGCAGGGCTGGGGCCAGCTCTGGACAGGAGACAGCCCTGGACAGGGCAGGGACAGCCCCGGTCAGGGACAGAGGACAGCCCCAGGCAGGGCAGGGACACCCCCAGACAGGGACAGGGGACACCCCCAGACAGGGGACAGCTCCAGACAGGGCAGGGACATCCTCAGACAGGGCAGGGATGGGGCCAGCTCCGGACAGGGGACAGCTCCAGACAGGGCAGGGACAGCCCCGGTCAGGGACAGGGGGACAGCCCCAGGCAGGGCAGGGACACCATGCCCAGACAGGGACAGGGGACACCCCTGGACAGGGGACACCTGCCGACAGGGGCCAGGGTCCCACCGTGCCCAGGCTCCGTCCCGCTCCGCACCTCCAGCGCGCACATCCCGAAGGAGAAGATGTCCACGGCCGTCCCGTCTGCCTTCTCTGCAACACGGAGGGAGCGGGACACGTCCGGGCAGAGCCTCAGGGCCGGACCCCACCTGGACAGCCCCACCTGGACAGCCCCACCTGGAGACTCCCACCTGGACAGCCCCACCTGGACAGCCCCACCTGGACAGCCCCACCTGGACACTCCCACCTGGACAGCCCCACCTGGACAGCCCCACCTGGACAGCCCCACCTGGACACTCCCACCTGGACAGCCCCACCTGGACAGCCTCACCTGGAGACTCCCACCTGGACAGCCCCGGGACACCCCACGCCATCCCCGTGGGCAGCCACTACTGCCCTCACCTGCCCTCACCTGTTCCCACCTGCCCTCACCTGTTCCCATCTGTTCCCACCTGCCCTCACCTGCTCCCACCTGCTCTCACCTGTTCCCACCTGTTCCCACCTCCCCTCCCCTGCTGTGCAGCCCCCCGTTCCCATGCCCCATTCCCCGTGCCCCATTCCTCATGCCCGTTCCCCGTTTGTGCCCGTTCCCCGTGCCTTTTCCCAGCCCCGTGCCCCATTCCTCATGCCCGTTCCCAGCCCCGTGCCCCATTCCCCGTGCCCCATTCCCCATGCCCCATTCCCCATTCCTATTCCCATTCCCCTGCCCCGTTCCTGTTCCCCGTGCCCGTTCCCAGCCCCGTGCCCCATTCCCCGTGCCCCATTCCCCATGCCCCGTTCCCATTCCTGTGCTGTGTTCCCCGTGCCCGTTCCCAGCTCTGTGCCCCGTTCCCATGCCTGTTCCCAGCCCCATTCCCGTGCCTGTTCCCATTCCCGTTCCCGTGCCCATTCTCTGTCCCTGTTCCCAGCCCCATTCCCGTGCCTGTTCCCATTCCCGTTCCCGTGCCCATTCTCTGTCCCTGTTCCCGTGCCCGTTCCCGTTCCTGTTCCCATGCCTGTTCCCAGCCCCATTCCCGTGCCTGTCCCTGTTCCCGTGCCCATTCCCCGTTCCCGTGCCCGTTCCCATGCCCGTTCCCAGCCCGGTTCCCGTGCCCATTCCCGTGCCCGTTCCCGTGCCCGTTCCCAGCCCTGCTCACGGCCGTATTCCGGAGGGAAGAAGTGCAGGTTCCGCAGCTCCTCCCGCTCGATCCGGATGGGGCTGCGGAGATCATCCGGGAGCGCTGGGGGAGAGGGGCAGGCCCTCAGGTGGGGTGGGTGCCCACCCGTGAGAGAGCCCACCCATGAGAGAGCCCACCCATGGGGTCTGTGAGTGCCCACCCATGAGAGAGCCCACCCGTGGGGTCAGGCAGTGCCCACCCGTGGGGTCTGTGTGTGCCCACCCGTGAGAGAGCCCACCTGTGGGGTCTGAGTGTGCCCACCCGTGGGGTCAGGCAGTGCCCACCCATGGGGTCTGTGTGTGGCCACCCGTGAGTGAGCCCACCCATGGGGTCTGTGAGTGCCCACCTGTGGGTGAGTGTGCCCACCCATGAGAGAGCCCACCCGTGGGGTCTGTGTGTGCCCACCCGTGGGGTCTGTGAGTGCCCACCTGGGGGGTGAGTGTGCCCACCTGTGGGGTCTGTGAGTGCCCACCCATGAGGTCTGTGTGTGCCCACCCGTGAGAGAGCCCACCTGTGGGCTCTGAGTGTGCCCACCGGTGGGGTTTGTGAGTGCCCACCTGTGGGTGAGTGTGCCCACCCCTGAGAGAGCCCACTCATGGGGTCAGGCAGTGCCCACTTGTGGGGTCTGTGAGTGCCCACCCGTGTGAGTGCCCACCTGTGGGGTGAGTGTGCCCACCCATGAGAGAGCCCACCCGTGGGGTCTGTGAGTGCCCACCTGGGGGGTGAGTGTGCCCACTCATGGGTTCTGTGAGTGCCCACCCGTGGGGTCTGTGAGTGCCCACCCGTGGGGTCTGAGGGTGTCTGTGCCCCTGCCCACCCCCTGCTCCCACCCAGCAGCAGTTCCAGCGGGATGGAGGTGCCCCCTCCCCACGGAGCCCAGGGCCGCCCCCCGTGCCCGGTGCCCCCCCGGGGGGCTCAGGGGGTGTCCCCAGCCCAGGGAGGTGGCCACGGGTCACTCACCGTTGGCAAACACCCGGTGCCAAACTGCCGGGCAGCGCCAGGGGGGAGGGTGGGCATCGGGAGGGAGGAGAAGAAAAGGGAACACCAAGGTTGGCACCCCAAAAAGGGACCCCGCAATTCCCGGGGCTCCTGCCTGGCCAGGACCCCCCCCACACCCCGCATGACCCCCGCCCCCCTCCTCCTGCCAACCCCCTCGGACCCCCCAGACCCCCTCGGACCCCTCTGACTCCATGGGACCCCCCAGACCCCCTGGGACCCCTCACACCCCCTTGGACCCCTCTGAGCCCCTCACACCCCCAAGACCCCCTCGGACCACCCAGGCCCCCCTGGATTCCTTAGACCCTTCTGGCCCCCTTGGGGCTATCTTGAACCCCTTGGACCCCCCCCCAAACCCCCTTGTACCCCCTCTGATCTCCTTGGAGCCCCTCAGACCCCCTCGGACCCTGAAGCTACTCAGTCCCCCTTGAACCCCTGTGACCCCCCCCCCAGACCCCCGAGATCCCTGTGACCCCCAAACCCCTGTGACCCCCCCAGACCCCTGTGACCCCCGTAACCCCCGAAACCCCCAGACCCCCATAACCCCTGTGACGCTTGTGACCCCCAGGCCCCATGGGACCCCCCCCAACCACCTCACACCCCCTTGGACCCCCCAGAACCCTGTGACCCCCAGACCCCCGTGACCCCCATGACCGCTGTGACCCCCAGACCCCCGTGACCCCTGTGACCCCCCCAGACCCCAATGACCCCTGTGACCCCCGTGACCCCTGTGACCCCCGTAACCCCCAGACCCCCGTGACCCCTGTGACCCCCCCAGACCCCTGTGACCCCCCCAGACCCCCGTGACCCCGTGACCCCCAGACCCCCGAGACCCCTGTGACCCCCGTGACCCCCCCAGACCCCCGTGACCCCCAGACCCCTGTGACCCCCCCCAGACCCCTGTGACCCCCCCAGACCCCCGTGACCCCCAGACCCCCGTGACCCCTGTGACCCCTGTGACCCCCCCAGACCCCCGTGACCCCTGTGACCCCTGTGACCCCCCCCAGACCCCCGTGACCCCCAGACCCCCGTGACCCCGGGCAGGGCCCGCTGCCCACCGGAGCCGATCTTGATGAGCCCGTTGTGCTGGATGAAGATGGTGTCGCTGGTCAGGTTGCCGTGGATGATGGGGGGCTCGCAGGAGTGCAGGAAGCTGGGGGGGCACAGGGGGGGCACAGGGGGGGCACAGGGGTGTCCCGAGCACAGCCCGCAGCCCTGGCACCCCACGGGGCAGGGGGGGGAGCCAGGGGAGCCTCACCTGAGAGCCGAGAGGATTTGGGTGCACCAGCGCTTCCAGGCCTAGGGCAGGGACAGGGCAGGGACAGGGCAGGGAGAGAGCAAGGACAGCAGGGACAGGGCAGGGACAGAGCAGGGACAGGGCAGGGAGAGAGCAAGGACAGCAGGGACAGGGCAGGGACAGGGCAGGGACAGCAGGGACAGCAGGGACAGAGCAGGGACAGAGCAGGGACAGCAGGCACAGGGCAGGGACAGAGCAGGGACAGAGCAGGGACAGAGCAGGGAGAGAGCAGGGACAGCAGGCACAGGGCAGGGACAGAGCAGGGACAGAGCAGGGACAGAGCAGGGACAGAGCAGGGACAGAGCAGGGACACAGCTCCGTCAGCCAGGACACACTGGCACCCCGGCCAGGCCAGGCCTTCCCACCCCATCCCAGGGACAGGGACATCCCCCTGGCCCTGCCACCCATTTCCAGGGACAGGGACATCCCCCTGGCCCTGCCACCCATTCCCAGGGACAGGGACATGCCCCTGTGCCCTTCCCACCCATTCCCAGGGACAGGGACAGGGACATCCCCCTGTGCCCTTCCCACTTGTCCCAGGGACAGGCACATCCCCCTGGCCCTGCCATGGCTCAGGGTGTGTCCCACCCTGCCCCACAAAAGCTGTCCCTGTCCCCTGCTCCAGGGACTGCAGCAAATGGCTCAGGGCTGCAGGAGAGGGGGAGGGACTGGACAAGGGGTGGAGTGATGGGACAGGGGGGAATGGCTCCCACGGGCACAGGGCAGGGTCAGGTGGGATTTTGGGAGGAAATCCTTCCCTGGCAGGGTGGGCAGGCCCTGGCACAGGTGCCCAGAGCAGCTGTGGCTACCCCTGGACCCCTGGCAGTGCCCAAGGCCAGGCTGGACACTGGGGCTGGAGCAGCCTGGGGCAGTGGGAGGTGGCCCTGCCCACGGTAGGGGTGGCTCTGGATCATCCCCCAGCTCCCTCACAGCAGCCCTGGGCAGTGGCTGTGGAGGTGGTGCTGGTCCCTTGTCCCCAGGGTGCCAGCCTGGGCAGGAGCAGGACACTGGGAGCACCTGGGGCAGCGTCACCCATCACAGCCACTGCCACCGTGGGGCCAGTGGGACCCAGTCTGGGCTCAGCTGGGCTCCAGCAGGGTCCCCATGTGACAGCAGCTCCCACCTGCTGTGCCCTGTGGGATCCCAGAGACCCTCCCTGGGACAGGGACGCAGAGCCACCCGCTCCAGCTGGGAGCCGTGCTGCTCCAGGAGCTCACCCGGGCGTTCATGGCCTTGTGGTTCTTCTTGGTTTTCTTCAGGAACTGCTTGAGGCTCCCCGAGGACACGTACTCCGTGATGAAGATGACCTGGCAGGGGACAGGGGGTCAGCTCCCCCTGGCCCGGCCCCGGAGGGGAAGGGAGGCCAAGGAGCAGAGCTGGGATCCCCTCCTGGCCCCCCCAGGGCCCCCCCAGACCCCTACCCGTGCCTTGGAGTCCTTGACATCCAGCCAGTACTTGTGGAGCTTCACGATGTTGGGGTGATCCACCAGCACCAGCTGCTCAAACATGGTCTTGATCTTCTCCTGGGGGCACACAGGGCACAGGGGAGGTCCTGGGGTGGGGCAGGACAGGTGAGGTGGAAGGTGCTGGGATGGGGCAGGGCAGGTGAGGTGGAAGGTGCTGGGATGGGGCAGGACAGGTGAGGAGGAAGCTCCTGGGGTGGGGCAGGACAGGTGAGGAGGAAGCTCCTGGGGTGGGGCAGTGTCGGAACCCAAGGTGTCCCTCAGACACTCTTGGATGTTCCGGGTCCAGGGCAGAAGCCTCTGAGACCCTGGCAGGCAGCTGGAAACCCCTGTGGCTTTGAATCTGATCCATGGAACAATTTACCAACTTTGCAGGAAGAACAAGAAATCACAAAAGTTTAGATATTGTAGTAGAAGTAGTCACAAAGTGAAAGGAAGGATTTTTGAGTGCTGTACAGGGGGGTTTTAGGCCTTGTACAGAGGGGTCTGAGTTTTGTACATGGGGGTCAGAGGTTCTAAGATGGAGGGATTTGGGCGTGCCCTGTCCTCCTTCTTTCTCCTTCCTATCCCCCATGTTCTTGGTGGTGTTGGCACTCCCAGATTGGTTTAGAGTGGAAAGCCACTGTTCAATATAGGTGATAGGCATTGGGGAAAAACTATAAACATTTAACACGTAATGTGTGATATAAAAGATGGCACCAGCCCCCTGGGAGGTCAGTGTGTGTCAGTGTCAGTGTGTGTGTGTGTGCCTCTGTCTGACCTGCTGAAAGAACTGCAGCAGCTCAGGAAGAAAATCTTTTAGATAACATACAATAAACTGGACGACTGGAGACTGCTGAGTCTTTCTTTGAAGGCCCGGCTTGGAGGAGAGACTTTTCCACCTCTCGGGGTCACCCCAATCTGGGGGAGAGCCCCGGCACCTGGCATCCCCGGAGGGCTGTGGCAAGAAGCCAATCTACCATTCGGCCTCCAGCCTCCACCCGGGAAACAGGCACACTCCGGAGGCTCCAGAGAGAGGGGGAGCGGAGAGCTCAAGACAAAACATCCTGACCTTCACCAGGACAAATCGTCTCGAGAGCAGCCCGGAGAGGAGGAAAACCAGAAGCGCACGCCTGGAATTTCCCCGCTGTGATCTGCTGGACGGTGATCAGGACCATCTCCGGACCGACCTCGCGCTGATTCGGCTTTTGGTGAGAACAGTCGAAATCAAGGACATGGGGGGGGCACACTCCCAGGAGTAGGTCCAAATTTTGTCAGCCCTACAGGGGGTGGTATCCACCCATCCCGTGGAGACGGCTCCGAACGAGCTGAGAGCCCTGTTGTTGTGGGTGCGGTGTAATTACCCGCACACAGAGACGCGTCTCTTGTTTGAATCAAATTTCTGGCAAGAGATCAACAGGCACTTGTATCACCTAGCCACCGAAAGAGATAAGATTGCCGCGAAACTTTTGCCTTCAGCGAGAACAATGCTGGAGTCACTTTCGCGACGCGGCGAGGGGTCTCTCGTTTTACAGCAGACAGCTCAGGCTCCTGCAGGAGCGCGGGGAGGAGAACTGCCCAGCCAGCAGCACGGGGCAGCTCTCTTCACCGCACACCCAGGGGAAGCACGACTGCCCCCCGTGCAAAAGCGAGGGGGCGGTTTTCCATCACGTCCAGGCTCCCCGGGTTCCCGCAGTTCCTCAGAGTCCCCTGAGCCCCCAGGATCTCTAGGGTCCTCCGAGGCAGAGACCCCTCGGTCGGTCGCGCATCAGCCGGGGATAACTGTCACCCTCGGCGAGGGAGGAGACCGGGAGCATCCCGAGCCTACGCTCACACCGGCGGGGGCGGGCGGGAGCGCGCCCGGGGCCGCGGCCGCGCCGGGGCCAGCGAGGCGGGGGCGCGCCCGGGGGCGCGCCGGGAGCGACCACACCCCCGTGATGACGCAGGCGGGGACGGGGCGTGTCCAGCGCGCAAACGGCGCCGCCCCCGCAGCGCTGCCGCGGCAACCGGGACGCGCGCACTCGGCCTGTGCCCACAGCCAATCCCAGCCAGCCTCAGACATCGCAAAGCTGAAGCAGCTGATGCAGCGAGAGTCGACGTCCCAGACTGCGGGATTTGCAAGTGTGAATCAGTTGTTAGAAGAATTGCTCAGGGATTTATCAGAGGTACAGACAGGCGAGCAAACGTCCGCGTCTTTTGCAGGGCCGACCTCAGCCGGTCAGACCGCAGCGCCACCCAGTGGCGGGACCGCAACACTGCAGCAGGTGTTGCCGGACCCGGTTGGCCAGGCCACTGCGCCACCCAGTGGCGGGACTGTGACATTGCAGCACTTTTTTCCAGTTTCATACAAAAAGAAGTCTAGGGCGAGGAAGACCACACCTGCACGTCAGCAGGAACCTCCGCTGATTCCAGGACGGCACGGGACTCAGGACACTCCTGCTGAGGCGCAGCAACAGGATGATACTGCATGTATCACCGCTTCGGAGGGTGTCCCAGTCTGGACAATTCCAACGTCAAGGTCTGCCGATTCTTCGGGTCAGGGAGAGTCAATTTTAATATCAAAAGGGGTTGTCGAGTTTCTTGTACGGTACTTGGACACAACCTTGGAGTTGCATCCAGAGCTGTTGGTTCATCTTCCGCAAATTTTCCAAACAGTGCAGGGCAGTCGTGTGTTTTCCTCCGCAGCAGACGCTTCGTTCTCATCCGCAAGCGCCCAGCCCTCATCTTCGCAGATGCCACAGATGCCACAGATGTCGGTGAGTTCTGCTGCGCCAAAGCCTCAGTCACAACAGATGACTCCACTCTACAGGCAAGTACCCACAAAACTTCCAGCTTTACCGAACGCAAAGCTAGACTGGCAGGACATTCGAGCAGAACTGGAAAAGGAGAAAGGTTTATTGCAGGGCTCGGGAAACATCATGATGTCAGTGAGCTATGACGCTCAGGGCCAAAACCTGAGGTGGGAACGCCTGGATCGTGGCGCGATCAAGGACCTAGCCAAGGCCATCCGAGACAACGGGCTGTCATCACCGTACTTCAAACAAATGCTGAAGAGCATTTTTGGTATGTACGATTTAACACCTTATGATCTTAAACATCTCGCAGCATCAGTTCTTACAGACGCCCAAGCTCTCGTGTGGCAGAAGGCCTGGAGGAGATCCCTGGAGGAGCTGAGAGCCAGATACCAGGGCGGACCAAACGCGAACCTCACCATGGTGCAGCTTGCTGGTGATCCTCCCGAAGACGACCCGATTCAACAAGCGGTGAGGCTCCCACGGAACGTGCTCAACGACATCAAGGAGGCAGCACGGAGAGCAATCCTACAGATTGCTCCGGCGGGAGTCCAGGACAAGATCTACATGGAGATCAAGCAGGGTCCTTCGGAGCCATTCTCCTCATTCGTGGATCGTCTTTCCCAGGCAGTGGAACGACAAGTGGCCGATGAGGGGGCAAAACCACATTTGATCAAAAGCCTCGCTTTTTCCAATGCCAACCCGGAGTGCAGGCGGATCATCAGCATGATGCCGCACCAGACCACCTTGGCAGACATGATAGAGGCGTGCAGCAAGGTGGGGACACCACAGCACATCGCATCCATCATGGAAGAGCAGTTGGGAGAGTGGATTGAGAAGTGTGTCAGGGAAGCTCTTGCAAATTACACAAAGAGCAACGGCAGAGCAGGAAGGCGATATTTCGGGTATGGGGCACAAGGACAGATTAAAAAGAATTGCCCACAATTTGCAAAATTCAACAAACCACCAGATCTTTGTCCCCGATGCAGGAGAGGGAGACATCTCGCGAGTGAGTGTCGTTCACAGACAGATGTGGATGGAAGACCTCTGCCGCATCCGGGAAACGGGAAAAAGAGCGCGAATCATCGCCAGCGCGCTCCGACACAAATCATGGCAGCGATGCAAAACCAGCAGGGACAACCCTCGGGGAACAACAAACAGATCCCCTCAGCAGAGCAATCTCCAAAATCCCCAGCGACCCAGACTTGGTACCGCCCGGATTCCAATGCGTGCTGGCAGCCTCCAAATTGACGTGTCCTTTGGACAACAGCCACACAGTGATACCCACGGGTGTCACTGGGACTTCCTGGAAAAGGCAAGATTTTTTGATAATGGCCAGGGACAGAAGCAGCATTCTTGGACTTGCTGTTTATCCATCCTTGGTTTCAGCAAACCACAAAGAGGAGCTGATGGTCACGGCGAAAGCCCTTCGACCACCTTTGACGATTCCAAAAAATACACCGATAGCCCAGGCCATGGCTTTGCCATCTCACGCAGGAAAGCAAATCGTGCCAGCGTTTAACAAGCAAGACTCTTTTTCTGGTGACCAAGCGGAAGTACATGTGTCCTGGGTGAAACATTTGAGCCGAGACCGAGCCATCGTTACCTGTCAGTTGACTTGTAACGAAAAAACAGTTGTCATCACAGGGATGCTCGACACAGGGGCAGATGTCACAGTCATTTCACACATCTTTTGGCCCCGGGAATGGGACTTGGTTGCACCTTTGGGTTCTCTCGCAGGCATAGGAGCAAGTTCCCTATGCATGCAGAGTGAGAACGCAATCGTTGTCACAGGTCCAGGAAGAAAAACGGCAATCATCCGTCCTTTCATTGTGCAAAAGCCCATCACAGTGTGGGGAAGAGACCTCTGAGCACAGTGGGGACTGAAATTGGAGTTGGATTTTTAACAGGGGTCACTGTGGCACTCACCACTCTGAAATTGACTTGGAAAACAAATGATCCTGTTTGGGAGTGATCACATGGCAAAACCCAAAAACAGGGGAATGGGAATCAGATACCAAAACAGTGCAGGGTTCACCACCAATTGTAGAATTGGCAGCAGTGGTCAGGGTTTTTCAGTTATTTCAGGAACCTCTCAATCTGATCACAGATTCAGCATATGTTGCAAATGTGGTCAAACGATTGGAGGGATCACTTTTAAAGCACGCAGATAATGAAATTTTATATTCATATTTATCATGCATGAGAACAATCCTAGAAAACAGGGAACACAAATACTTTGTTACACACATCAGGGCGCATTCCTCACTTCCAGGGTTTTTAGCAGAAGGGAATGCTCACGCAGACAAGCTCACAATGCCCATCTCGCAGACACTGCCAGACATTTTCGAGCAAGCAAAATTGAGCCATGCATTTTTCCATCAAAATGCACAAGCATTGATGGGAGTCCTTTCGCCTTTCAAAAAGCCAGGCGAGGGAAATCATCAGTGCTTGCCCAGATTGTCAGCTTGTGCAGCCACCTGCATCCACAGGAGCAGTCAATCCGAGAGGATTGCAGAGTCTCCAGCTGTGGCAAACTGATGTCACAAAATACCCATCTTTTGGGCGGCTCAAAACCATCCATGTTTCCGTCGACACATTTTCAGGGGCGATTTTTGCATCATTACATACAGGGGAAGCCGCAGAACATGCCTGCAGACACTTTTTACAAGCATTTGCATCGTTAGGGGTGCCACAAGAAACAAAAACAGATAATGGACCAACTTACACAGGCAAGGTGCTTGACAAATTCGTGAAAAAATGGGGAGTCAAACACATTTTCGGTATTCCTCATTCTCCCACAGGTCAAGCAATCATCGAAAGAACACATCACACCCTGAAACCCCTTTTGGATAAACAGAAAAGGGGGGAGGCAGGTGCAACACCTTATATGCGGCTGAGCAAAGCTCTGTATGTGTTGAATTTTTTAAATGGCTCTTTCTCAGAGCCCACTCCCCCAATTGTCAGACACTTCACGACCCAGAGACAGGACAAATCGAAGGCCCATTCACATTAATCCCTTGGGGCAAGGGTTTCGCTTGTGTCTCCACAGGGCGAGGGCTGAGGGGGGTGTCAGCAAGGCACGTGAAACCTGACCGGGTGCAGATCCAAGAAGCAGAGAGACAGGCACGCAGACAAAGACAGACAACGGCGCTGCAAACATCATCAGACAACGACTGACAACTCAGAGACTTGGGGTTCCTCCTGGGACTCGAGTGTCATTCGGGTGTTGCTGCACTGCGAGGTTTCTCACAGAGAGTGAGGACATGAGCATGGGGTTCAGACAGAGAGTGTTCATGTGCTCCATTCTCCTGCCTGTTGCCTTGGGCCATTTGATTTGCCCGTGAGACAACCAAAGGGAAATGTGTGGGAGACTTTGGCAGAGGCAGCGGGTCTGGACAGCATCGGTGTGACCCAATCAAGACCGGTGGGATGATTTCATCAACTTTTTTAGTCTCTCACCATTGTGCAGGGAGCTTTTGAAAATAGCATTTTATATTCTTATAGGGAACCTCTCAATCTGATCACAGATTCAGCATATGTTGCAAATGTGGTCAAACGATTGAAGGGATCACTTTTAAAGCACACAGATAATGAAATTTTATATTAATATCTATCATGCATGAGAACGATCCTAGAAAACAGGAAGGACAGTTCTTCTGCTTGTTCTGCTGTGCATTTTTCTATGCATTTGGTGGGTCATGGACAAAATGGCAAGGCAGGATTTTTTTAGTGCAAACAGGAGGGGGAGATGTCGGAACCCAAGGTGTCCCTCAGACACTCTTGGATGTTCTGGGCCCAGGGCAGAAGCCTCTGAGACCCTGGCAGGCGGCCAGAAACCCCTGTGGTCTTGAGTCTGACCCATGGAACAATTTACCAACCTTGCAGGAAGAACAAGAAATCACAAAAGTTTAGATATTATAATAGAAGTAGTCACAAGGTGAAAGGTAGGATTTTTGAGTGCTGTACAGGGGGGTTTTAGGCCTTGTACAGAGGGGTCTGAGTTTTGTACATGGGGGTCAGAGGTTCTAAGATGGAGGGATTTGGGCGTGCCTTGTCCTCCTTCTTTCTTCTTCCTATTCCCCATGTTCTTGGTGGTGTTGGCACTCACAGATTGGTTTAGAGTAGAAAGTCACTGTTCAATATAGGTGATAGGCATTGGGGAAAAACTATAAACATTTAACACGTAATGTGTGATATAAAAGATGGCACCAGCCCCCTGGGAGGTCAGTGTGTGTCAGTGTCAGTGTGTGTGTGTGTGCCTCTGTCTGACCTGCTGAAAGAACTGCAGCAGCTCAGGAAGAAAATCTTTTAGATAACATACAATAAACTGGACGACTGGAGACTGCTGAGTCTTTCTTTGAAGGCCCGGCTTGGAGGAGAGACTTTTCCACCTCTCGGGGTCACCCCAATCTGGGGGAGAGCCCCGTCAGGGCAGGGACAGGTGAGGTGGAAGGCCCTGGGATGGGGCAGGACAGGGGAGGAGGAAGCTCCTGGGATGCAGAAGGTGCTGGGATGGGGCAGGACAGGTGAGGAGGAAGCTCCTGGGATGCAGAAGGTGCTGGGATGGGGCAGGACAGGTGAGGTGGAAAGCCCTGGGATGGGGCAGGACAGGTGAGGAGGAAGCTCCTGGGATGCAGAAGGTGCTGGGATGGGGCAGGACAGGTGAGGAGGAAGCTCCTGGGGTGGGGCAGGACAGGTGAGGTGGAAAGCCCTGGGATAGGGCAGGACAGGTGAGGTGGAAGCTCCTGGGATGCAGAAGGTGCTGGGGTGGGGCAGGACTGGTGAAGTGCAAGGCCCTGGCATGCAGAAGCTCCTGGGGTGGGGCTGGGCACCCCCAGGAGCTGGGGATCCCCAGGGACACTGGTGTGAGGTCCAAAGGAGCTCCCTTTGAGGGAGCAGCCAAGGAAGGCCCAGTGCCCGAGGGCAGGAGCCCGTCCTGCCAGGCTGTGCCCTGCCCAGGAGGGTGTGGGGGCTCTCGGGGTCTCACCTCGTGTGCTTTGAAGGCCTTCTTGTCGGTGAAGAGCAGCTCGTTCCACACCACCTCCACACCCTCCTCCGTGTCCATGGCCAGGAAGGTGCTCTGGATGCCGGGCATGTTCCCCTGGTTCACCTGGGGACAGGCAAGGCTTCAGGGGAGGCTGGCACCACCTGCTGCACGGGCAACTCCCCCCAAAAAAACCCATTTTCTTTTCTCTTTGGCCCAGGAATGGCCCATCCTGGCCTGATCAGCCAGACCTTGCTGGTCAGTCTGACTGGTTTACCCACAGGCCCACCTCCAAGCGTTTCTGGAAATGCAGAGAGCTCCTGACCACGGGAACCCACTGCTCTGGGAGGTGCACTGTGACCTCAGCTTGCTGCACAATCACCTCCGTGCCACCGGCAGAGCAGTGAGTGCCTCCAGAGCCACTGGCACCGACACTTCCCAGAGCAAATGCACAAATAAATCCATAAAAAATAATAAATGAACCAGCCTGAAACCCGATTCCTGCCCAGGAGCAGCGGAGTCTCCACGCTCTTACAACACTTTTACAACACCCTTACAACACTCCCCGCCACGGCAAATGGCACTGTGCTAGAAATAAATCCTTTTGGAATGAAGGTGCCACGGAAGAGGCTCTGGAAGTGGAGCATGGAGCGGATCCCCAGCAGTGCCTGTGCTGTGGGAGCTCTGGGCCAGGAGGCAGCAGGAGAAGCAGCCCCTCAGAGCAGGTCCTGAGCAGGTCCTGAGCTGGCCCTGTGGCTCCTCACTGGCCCTGCTCCCACATCCAGCTGGGGACATTCCCTGCACCCCGTCCCAGCAGCCGTGGGGAGCCACCCACACCTACCGTGTCCAGGGAAAAGTCAGGACAAAGCAAAGCCACCACATCACCTCGGGACAGATCAAAGCCACCACATCACCCCTGGACAAAGCAAAGCCACCACATCACCTCGGGACAAAACAAAACCTCACATCACCTCGGGACAGATCAAAGCCACATCACCCCTGGACAAAGCAAAGCCACCACATCACCTCGGGCAAAGCAAAGCCACCACATCACCCCTGGATGAACCAAAGCCACCACATCACCACGGGACAGACCAAAGCCACCACATCACCTTGGGACAGATCAAAGCCACCACATCACCCCTGGACAAAGCAAAGCCACCACATCACCTCGGGACAAAACAAAACCTCACATCACCTCGGGACAGATCAAAGCCACATCACCCCTGGACAAAGCAAAGCCACCACATCACCCCTGGACAGACCAAAGCCACCACATCACCCCTGGATGAACCAAAGACACCACATCACCTCAGGACAGACCAAAGCCACCACATCACCTCGGGATAAACCAAAGCCACCACATCCCCTTGGGATGCCCTGAGGAGCCTGGCTGCAGCCCCAGCACCTGCCCAAGCACTTCCCATCCCCCGAGGCCACAGATCCCCATCCCAGGACCCCGTGCGGGGCAGCTCCGCGGGTGTCACCTCTGCAGGTGTCACCTCTGCAGGTGTCACCTCCGCAGCTGTCACCTCCACAGGTGACATTCTGCACGAGCTCTCCTGCTCCCCAGAGCAGCCATGACCAGCAGGACCCATCTCCAGGCCAGGTAAAACAGGAAGCCAGAGGAAAAGGGGATTGTTCTGCTGCTCCTGGGGCAGGTACAGGTACGTGGTGTGCTGCTGCTGGGGCTTGGGGCTCATCCTGCTGCCAGGGCTTCTCCTGATGCCAGAGCTGGTCCCACTACCAGGGTTCTGGGCTCGGGGCTCATCCCACTGCTGGGGCCATCCCACTGGCCAGGTTTGAGGCTCATCCCACTGCTGGGGCTCATCCCACTGGCCAGGTTTGGGGTCCATCCCACTGCCCGGGTTCGGGGTTCATCCCACTGGCCGGGTTTGGGGTCCATCCCACTGCTGGGGTCCATTCCACTGGCCAGTTCGGGGTCCATCCCACTGGCCAGGTTTGGGGTCCATCCCACTGGCCGGGTTTGGGGTCCATCCCACTGGCCGGGTTTGGGGTCCACCCCACTGGCCGGTTCGGGGTCCATCCCACTGGCCGGGTTTGGGGTCCATCCCACTGGCCAGGTTTGAGGCTCATCCCACTGCTGGGTCCATCCCACTGCCCGGCTTCGGGGTCCATCCCACTGCTGGCGTCCATCCCACTGGCCGGGTTTGGGGTCCATCCCACTGCTGGGGCTCATCCCACTGCTGGGGCTCATCCCACTGCCCGGGTTCGGGGTCCATCCCACTGCCCGTGTTTGGGGTCCATCCCACTGGCCGGGTTTGGGGTCCATCCCACTGGCCTGGTTTGGGGTCCATCCCACTGGCCGGTCCGGGGCCGGTCCCTGCGGGGCTCGGGGCAGCCGTGGGCGCTCAGCACCCCCAGCTCGTCAGCAGGGCACGCCCAGGCGGGTCACGCCCGGTTCATGCTGCGGGCACACAAAGCACCTCTGTTCCTCCTTCTGCCCGGCACAGGCTCCGCACAGAGCCCGGCACGGCCGGCGAGGGACGGGCCACAGCCTTCCCAGTGATCCCAGTGATCCCAGTGCACACAGCCAGAGTGCCAATCACGCAATCGTCTTGGAATCACAGCTTTGGGTTGGCGGTACCTTAAGGCCCATCTCGTCCCGCTCCCTCCCAGCTCCAAACAAACTCTTTCCAAGCCCGAGGGGCATCCCGGCACCCAGGGCTCGGGCAGTGGATCTCCGGGATCCCAACCCCAGCAGTGGGATGAACCCCAAACCTGGCCACTTGGATGGACCCCAGCAGTGGGGTGAACTCAAACCTGGCCACTGGGATGAACCCCAGCAGTGGGATCAGTGATGGGATCTGCCAGGATCCGAGCAGTGGGATGGACCCCAGCAGTGGGGTGAACCCCAAACCTGGCCAGTGGGATGGACCCAGCAGTGGGATGAGCCCCAGCAGTGGGATGAATCTCAAACCTGGCCAGTGGGATGGACCCCAGCAGTAGGATGAACCCCAAACCTGGCCACTGGGATGGACCCCAGCAGTGGGATGAACCCCAAACCTGGCCAGTGGGATGGACCCCAGCAGTGGGATCAGTGATGGGATCTGCCAGGATCTGAGCAGTGGGATGAACCTCAGCAGTGGGATGGACCCCAAACCTGGCCAGTGGGATGGACCCCAGCAGTGGGGTGAACCCCAAACCTGGCCAGTGGGATGGGCCCCAGCAGTGGGATCAGTGATGGGATCTGCCAAGATCCGAGCAGTGGGATGGACCCCAGCAGTGGGGTGAACCCAGCAGTGGGATGAACCCCAGCAGTGAGATGAGCCCCAGCAGTGGGATGAGCCCCAAACCTGGCCAGTGGGATGGACCCAGCAGTGGGATGAACCCAGCAGTGGGACCTCTGCCAGGATCTGCCGGGAGGCTCCAGAACGTGACCTCCGGACCCTTCCCCGCCCCGTGCGGACACGGACGTGCTCCGTCTTGTGCCGAGTGAGAACAAAGCCGATCCCCACCGGCTGCTCCCGCTCCGAGCGCCGGCCTCGCCTCCATAAATAAATAATAAATAAACGCGGCATTTTCCGCACAGCCTGACTGGGACAAAATGCGGCGGCGCAGGTCTCCGGGGTTCATCCCCCGGGGCTCATCCCCCGGGGCTCATCCCCCGGGGTTCATCCCCCGGGGCTCATCCCGCTCCCGTTGTGCAGCTCCGTGCGCTGCTCGGTGCGCACCGCGCGGCACCGGCGCCGTGCCGGGAGCGCCGCCGCTGCCGGGAGCGCTCGGCCGGCGCCCGGAGCGGCCGCTGGGGACGGGGCAGGGCGGCTTTAGCAAAGATCGGGTTGCAGCTTCCAAGCAATCGCTCCCTTCTGAGCTTTTCTCGTTAGCGAGGGCTGAGCCAGGCACGGGAACGGGCTCAGGGACGCGGCTGCGGGGCTGGGAGAGCAGCCGGGGGATGGGGCCGGGAATAACGGGGAGAGGAGGTTTTGCTCCCATGGCGGGGGGGCTGTGAGGTCCCTTCCCACCCGAAGCATTCCATGATTCTCCACTCACGGCGTGCAGCGGTTATTCCAGTCCTTTGTGCCACCAGGGCATTTGGTGCTGGGCACGGGCGGATTTGGGGGAGCACGGGGCCGAGTGGCGAACACAAAACCTCTGCGGAGGAGGAAAGGCCAGCCCGGCCTGTCCACCCCCTGTCCCGCGAGCGGGGGGTGACAGCGTCCGGCTCCTGGTGGGACACGGGGGCACCCCGCGGGCAGCAGGGACGGGGGGAGCCCCCGGGGGCTGCTGGCCCCGAGCCACCCGTGCCCCCCAAACCCCGTGTCCCCCGGCCCTGCCCGAGGCTGTGCCCCGCCGTCCCCGGCTGTGGCCCCAGGCAGGGCAGGGGCGGCTGTTGCAACACAGAAATCGCTTCAGAAAACACGGGAAAGGAAAAAAGGGAGCTGAGAGGGCCGAGGCCTCAGTCAGGGACACCTGAGCTGTGTCCTGCAGGTCCCCAAGGGTCAGGGACGGGGAGTGGCAGCACGGGCAGAGCCCGCGGTCCCCGGAGGTGGGGGGGTCACCGACCTCCTGTGCCTTGCCGTGCCCGGCTAAGGGACTGTCACACCCCCTGTCCCGAGCTGGGAGCACGCTCCAGGCTCCCGGCTCCTGCTCCAGGGGCCCCATCCTGGGGCAGCAGGGCCACCCGCAGCCCTCTGTCCCCAGCGAGGGGACTGGCAGCAGCAGCCCCAAGCCAGGACAGAGGCTGTCCCTCGGCTGGCAGTAGCTGTGCCCGGGCAGGAGCCCCCAGGGCTGGGGACGGCCCCGGCCCCGCGGCTCTGCCCTGGAATCGGCGGTGCCAGACAAACCTGTTCTGTCCGCGCCATCCTGTTACACAACCAGCAGGTGAGGGGAAGGCGCGGGATGGAAAATATTTTGGTTCCAGTGAAGCATTTGATCCTGTCTGTCACAAACCCGTGAGCTGAGCACTGACTCAGCCCTGCCTGGCCGAGGAGCCCCCGCCGAGGGCAGGGAGGCACAGGGCGGGCTCTGCCGTGCTGCCCCTCACAGGCACTGGTGACCAGTTCCGTCCTGGAGCATGGGGAGAGGAGCAGAGCTGGGGCAGAGAGCAGCAGGGCTGCCCAGTCACCCAGGAGAAGCACCCCAGTGCGTGGCTGTGCCTGGGAGAGCGGGCAGGGAAACTGAGTCAGGGACAACCCAGCGGGATGGGCAGCGCCAGAGCTGCCCCACACGGGGCAGGAGGGGCACCCGCGGCACCCAGATCTTTTCCAGGAACTCTCCCTGTCACAGAATTGTCAAAGTCCGGGTGGTGTGGGTGGGAAGGGACCCCAAAGCTCACCTCGTTTTACCCTCTGCCATGGCAGGGACACCTCTCACCATCCCAGATGGCTCCAAGCACCCTCCAACCTGGCCTTTGACACTTCCAGGGATCCAGGGGCAGCCACAGCTGCTCTGGGAATTCCACTGCAACACCCCATCACCCTCACGGGGAGGAATTCCTTCCCCAAATCCCATCCATCCCATATCAAGCACTGCTCCCATTGCAACACCCCACCACCCTCGCGGGGAGGAATTCCTTCCTGAAATCTCATCCATCCCATATCGAGCACTGCTCTCTGGCAGTGGGAAGCCACTGTCCCTTCCCAGGAGATTCCTGCTTGGCAGCCCCAGCAGCCCAGGGGTCCCTGTGCCATGCCAGCAGACAGGGACCCTGCCACTCCCAGCAGGATCTCGGGAGCTGCCCCTGCCCACGGTGGGAGGGCTGGAAGCCTCTGCTTCCCTCCGTGCCCACGGCTGCCCTGCCCTGCCCTGCCCTGCCCTCCTGTCCGAGCGAACACTGCGATCCCTGTTCTCCGGCCCCTGCCGCGGCAAGGGGACAGAGGAGTATTTTTCCACTGGCCCGAGCGGAGCCAGGAGAGATCCTGCACGGGGCAGCGCCAGGGCTGTTATTTCCTGGGAGAAGCCGTTCCCTGCCCACGCCTGCAGCCGGAGCCGGCAGCAATGTTTGCTTTACCCCCAGGCCCTGCATGGCCCGGGAGGGGACACGAGCCCGGGGCCACCCCGGGCCAGCACAGCCTGGGGAGGTGACACAAACCCGGGGCCACCCCGGGCCAGCACAGCCTGGGGAGGTGACACAAACCCGGGGCCACCCAGCCCAGTACAGCCTGGGGAGGTGACACAAGCCCGGGGTCACCCCAGCCCAGCACAGCCTGGGGAGGTGACACAAACCTGGGGTCACCCAGCCCAGCCCAGCCTGGGGAGGTGACACAAACCCGGGGTCACCCAGCCCAGCCCAGCCTGGGGAGGTGACACAAACCTGGGGCCACCCCAGCCCAGCACAGCCTGGGGAGGTGGCACAAACCTGGGGTCACCCCAGCACAGCCTGGGGAGGTGACCCAAGCCCAGCCCAGCCTGGGGAGCTGACAGAAGCCCGGGGTCACCCCAGCACAGCCTGGGGAGGTGACACAAACCTGGGGTCACCCAGCCCAGCCTGGGGAGGTGACAAACCCGGGGTCACCCAGCCCAGCACAGCCTGGGGAGGTGACAGAAGCCCAGGGTCACCCAGCCCAGCACAGCCTGGGGAGGTGACACAAACCCGGGGTCACCCAGCCCAGCCCCCTCTCCCAGGAAACGGGGCTGGCAGTGGCACGGGGCTCTGCAGGATCAGGGAGGGCAGGGAGAGGATCCCAGTGCTGGAGCCCAGAGGGGTTGGGGATGAAGGTGGGAGCAGCAGATGTCCAGGAAGAGGATGAGCAGGTGGCATCCCATCCCTGGGCATCCTGTATTTCATCCCATGGGAATGCTGTGCCCCATGCCATGGGAATGCCTTCCCCCATCCCTGGGCATGCTGTGCCCTATCCCACGGTAATGCTGTGCCCCATGGGAATGCTGTGTCCTATCCCATGGGAATGTTGTGCCCCATCCCATGGGAATGCTGTGCCCCATTCCATGGGAATGCTTTCCCCCATCCCTGGGCACACTGTGCCCTATCCCACGGGAATGCTGTGCCCCATGGGAATGCTGTGCCCCATACCATGGGAATGCTGTGCCCCATCCCATGGGAATGCTGTGCCCCATCCCGCTGCACAGGACACACCAGGCCGGGCTGGAAGAGCATCCCAGCCCAGCGGCCTCCATGGGCCAGGCAGGAGCAGGGACCAGCAGGAATCAGCCCGGCTCGGAGGAATTCGGTCTGATTTCCGTGTCCTGGCTCCAGGAAAGCCAAGGAAACCCTCGGGAGCAGCCTGTCAGCCCTGCGGGAAGCTCAGCCCCGGGTTTGCCGTGCACTGCTCAGTGCGGAGCTGAGCCACAGCATTCCAGCAGGAGGAATAGCCAGGAATTTCCAGGCCCTTCATCCGGCCTGGGACACCCCCGGCCCAGCAGGGAGCACAAAACCCGCAGGGACTGCCAAGGTCTCCGGTCAGAGCAGAGGAAAAGGAGGAAGGAGCCGAGGGGCACAGACGGGGCGGGAGCTGGCTGCAACTCGGGCACTGCCAACAAAACCACCCCCTTGGGAAAGAGAGGGAAAGGGCCAAAAAACAGCTCGGATAAAGACAGGAAAGGGAAAAAAAAAACATGGCAAATGCCAGGAATTGTCACACTTCGGGCAGGGGGAGCACAGAAGGAATGGGCTGGGAGCTGAGGAGCCGCATCCGTTTGGGAAAAGGAGGAGTCAATAGACAGGTACGGCCCTGGAGCAGGCAGGGAGCACCGGGATGCATCCTGGAATTCCCGTGCAGGACAGGGATGGGATAAAGGAGCTGTAGCCTGGAATTCCTGTGCAGGACAGGGATGGGATAAAGGAGCTGCAGCCTGGAATTCTCATGGAGAATAGGAATGGGAGAAAGGAGCTGCAGCCTGGAATTCCTATGGAGAATTGGAATGGGAGAAAGGAGCTGCAGCCTGGAATTCCTATGGAGAATTGGAATGGGATAAAGGAGCAGCAGCCTGGAATTCCCATGCAGGACAGGGATGGGATAAAGGAGCCACAGCCTGGAATTCCTGTGCAGGACAGGGACAGGATAAAGGAGCTGCAGCCTGAAATTCCTGTACAGGACAGGGATGGGATTAAGGAGCTGCAGCCAGGAATTACCATGCAGGACAGGGACAGGATAAAGGAACTGCAGCCTGGAATTACCATGCAGGACAGGGATGGGATAAAGGAGCCACAGCCTGGAATTCCCATACAAAACAGGGATGGGATTAAGGAGCTGCAGCCTGGAATTCCTATGGAGAATAGGAATGGGATAAAGGAGCTGCAGCCTGGAATTCCCATGCAGGACAGGGATGGGATAAAGCACCTGTAGCCTGGAATTCCTGTGCAGGACAGGGATGGGATAAAGGAGCTGCAGCCAGGAATTCTCATGGAGAATAGGAATGGGATAAAGGAGCTGCAGCCTGGAATTCCTATGCAGGGCAGCGATGGGATAAAGGAGCTGCAGCCTGGAATTCCCATACAAAACAGGGACGGGATAAAGGAGCCACAGCCTGGAATTCCCATACAAAACAGGGATGGGATAAAGGAGCCGCAGCCTGGAATTCCCGTACAAAACAGGGATGGGATAAAGGAGCTGCAGCCTGGAATTCCCATACAAAACAGGGATGGGATTAAGGAGCTGCAGCCTGGAATTCCCATACAAAACAGGGATGGGATAAAGGAGCCACAGCCTGGAATTGCCATACAAAACAGGGACGGGATAAAGGAGCCGCAGCCTGGAATTCCCATACAAAACAGGGACGGGATAAAGGAGCTGCAGCCAGGCTCTCCTTGCAGAACATGGATGGGGATAGAGGAGCGTGTTCCTGCATGACAAACCACGAGCTCCTGCACTGAAGCCTCACGGCAGGCTGACGTCAGCCCCCTCCCCAGCAGCGAGAACAAGGCACGGGATTGTTGTGGCCGGGTAAGGTCCCGGAGGATTAAAGGCTCCGTGAAATGGAGAACGTGGCACGGGGAGAGCAGCCCCGAGGCACCATCCACAGCGGGCCCCGCTCCGCCCACGCCAGCTCGGAGGCTGATGGGGAGGACTCTAAATCTGGCACAGCCAGGGCTTGTTCCTTGCCAGACCCCCGGAGCACGTGCTGGGGACAGAGCTCCACTGTCTGCTTCCAGCAGCATTTATCTGCTGGTGAGCTTTCCACTAGGGCTCCATTTCCTTTCGGTTTGCCCTTCACTAGAAGCCTCTGGGGCGCCCCGAAACCCCTGTTCAGAGCACAGTCAGGGGGAAGCCTTCACTGTCCTAAAGTCTTGGATATTAACCCTAAAGTCTTGGCTATTAACCCTAAAGTCTTGGATATTAGCCAAAATTCTTGGATATTAACCCTAAATCCTTGAATGTCATCCTAAATTCTTGGATATTAACCCTAAATTCTAGGATATTAACCCTACATTCTTGGATATTAACCCTAAATTCTAGGATATTAACCCTACATTCTTGGATATTAACCCTAAATCCTTGAATGTCATCCCAAATTCTTGGATATTAACCCTAAATTCTTGGATATTAACCCTACATTCTTGGATATTAACCCCAAATTCTAGGACATCATCTTGAATTCTTGGATATTAACCCTAAATTCTAGGATATTAACCCTAAATTCTTGGATATTAACCCCAAATTCTAGGATATCATCCTGAATTCTTGGATATTAACCCCAAATTCTAGGATATCACCCTGAGTTCTTGGATATTAACCCCAAATTCTAGGATATCACCCCTGAATTCTTGGATATTAACCCCAAATTCTAGGATATCATCCTGAATTCTTGGATATTAACCCTAAATTTTTGGATATCACCCTGAATTTTTGGATATTAACCCTAAATTTTTGGATATCATCCTGAATTCTTGGATATTAACCCTAAATTTTTGGATATCATCCTGAATTCTTGGATATTAACCCTAAATTCTAGGATATCAGCCTGAATTCTTGGATATTGACCCAAAAGTCTTGGAAGTTCACCTGCGAGATCAGCTGAGCTTGGCAGGGTCACCCCAAACTCACCCTGCAAAGTTCACCCGCGGCAAACAAAAGCAGAGAGAGGCAGGAACAAAAGAGATGGCAGGAAAAGAGGGAGCCAAGTCCTGCAGCTGATCCCTCTGCGCTGGAAAAGCTCCTCACACTCCCAGCCCAGATCCCTGGGGATGGCTGGCAACAAAGCAGCTTTTAAAAATAACCCCGTGGCAGATATTGCACAGTTGGAGCCTTCCCAAGTCATCCACCATGGAACCGGGATCCTGCTGCCAAGTGCAAACCTCATTAATGCCTAAAAATGGGAACCCCCTGCACCTCACGGGATTCCAGCGCTTACACTCTTTTTCCGTGTTTTGTTTTCGTTCTCTGACCTGTGGGAACCTAGGGAAACACCCCAAAAACCTCCCCCTGTTGCTGACTTTTAACACCACTTTGTTTTCCTTGAACGCTGCTTCAGCACTTCTCCCCTGCATTTACGCTCCTGTTTCCCTCTTTCCCTCCTTTCACCCTGCTGGATGAGTTAAAGCTCAGAGTCGGAACTGGAGCGTCCCAGGATGGTTTGGGTGGGAAGGGACCTTCAAGACCCCCCCAGTCCCACCCTGTGGCACGGGCAGGGACACCTTTGTCTAGCCCAGGATGCTCCAAGCCCCATCCAGCCTGGCCTGGAAAACCTCCAGGGATCCAAGGGCAGCCACAGCTTCTCTGGGCTCCCCGTGCCGTGCCAGGGCCAAACCAGGAATTCCTTCCTGATATCCCATCCAGCCCTGCCTGCTGGCAGTGGGAAGCCATTCCCTGTGTCCTGTCCCTCCATGCCTTGTCCCACGTCCTTCCCAGCTCTCCTGGAGCCCCATTAGGCCCTGGAAGGGCTCTGAGCTCTCCCTGGATCCTTCTCCTCTCCAGGTGAGCACTCCCATCCTGGCTCCAGCCCTGGAGCAGCTCCGGGGCTCCTCTGTGCTCTCTCCAGGAGCTCCAGGTCCTCCTGCTGTGTCCCCAGGGCTGGGGCAGCTCTGCAGGTGGGGTCTCACCTGAGCACAGGGGCAGAGGGGCAGAATCCCCCCCTCCTTTCCTGCTGGGGGAGCACGGGGGGTTTTGGGGCGTGCCCAGCCCTTCCCAGCAGCCCAGGGATTCCCTCCAGCCAGTCCTCCCACCCTGTGTCTGTGCTGGGGCCTGGCCCAGGTGCACGAGGATCGCTCGGCCCCACCTCCCCAGCCTGTCCAGGTCCCTCTGGATGCCCCATCCCATCCCTGAGTCAACTCCAAGGCTGCTCCAAAGCAAATCCCACACTGGAAGCAGCAGCAGAATCACGAGCAAGGGACAACTCCAGGGTGGCTTAGAGGAATAGATGATAGGAACAGCTCCAAAGGTCATCCATGAGCCATGGCTGAGCTCTGCCACAGCACTCTCATCCCTAGGGAAGGCCTGCAGGAGCCCAGAGCTGGTCAAGGGCATTCCACGGGGAGCACCATGGCCAGAACTGACAGGTGGGGACAGGTGGGAGAGGTGAGGGGGAGGGTGTGGAAATCACAGCCTGACCCCAGGACGTGGGAGAGATGAACGTGCTGGGGCCAGCGGTGGTGAGCAGCAAACACCTGCTGGTCACAGCCCCCCGCTTCCCGGGCAGATCGAGGCTTTGGGAACCCAAACCAGCAGGGACAAACCAGACTGAGCCCAGCACGAGCTGCTGGGGCTCACCGCAGCCCCGCTCACACAGCAGAGGCACAAAACTTTTCACAAAAGCAGAAAACCAAGTCTCTTCCCCCTTCTGCTCACACTCCCCAGGGTGGGTGGGAAAAGCAAATGAGGTCATCAAGGCAAGGCTGAAAGAGCCCCGGTGCTCCCACGTGGAAAATTCTGTGCCAGCAGCAGTTCACAAACAACAGGAGAGCTCTGAGAGGGGCAGGGCAGGGCTGGGCTGGGACTGTCACACCACAGGGGCCGTGGAGCTGCTTCTCCTCACACCTTGTCCAAGGGCTCCTGTTTCCTGAACTGCTGGTGCCGCCCTGTGACTCCACATCCCTGAGGAATAAAGGATCACAAATAGGCCGAGGAGGCTGGGAAGGGAGATTCTTCCCAGGGGCAGGGCAGGCCCAGCAGAGCCCTGTGTGTGAAAACAAGGTGCAGCCCTTGTGTCCACACCATCAATGCACAATAATGTCAATATATCACTTTCAGTCTGCAGAACCTTGGAACCATGGAATGGTTTGGGTTGGAAAAGCCTCTGAGCCACTGAGTCCATCCTGTCCCAGCAGTGCCAAGGCCACCACCAACCCACGTCCCCAGGCACCACACCCACAGGGATGGGAAATCTCCCCCCGGGTGGGGACTCCACTGCCCTTTCCAGGAGGAATTTTCCCAATATCCCACCTAAACCTCCCCTGGCACAACTTGAGGCCATTTGCCCATGTCCTGCTGTTTCCTGAGAGCACAGCCTGACCCCCACCTGGCTGCCCCCTCCTGTCAGGGAGTTGTGCAGAGCCAGAAGATCCCCCCAGAGCCTCCTTTTCTCCAGGCTGAGCCCCCCGGGTCCTGCAGGACACCCGCCTGTGCTCCACCAGCATTCCAGGCTCCCAGTTCACGCTCTGCCCAGCAGGACAGTGCCACCCTGATGGCCCTGCCCTCCAAACCAGAGATCGGGCACAGCTCCCAGGGTCCCACACAGGGCTGGACTCTCCGACAAGGTGATCAGGGAAATAAATAACGGCAATGGATCTTCAGCAGAGCGAGGGAAGCTCCCTGTGGGCACAAAGCAGAGCTGAGGGCAGCGAGAGGAGAGTGGATCTCCAGCGCCCGGCTCCTTCCGGCACGTCACGAAGCATCTGTGGATGTGCACAACCACAGCTCCGGCACAAAACTTCCTCCACTCGGCAATCAGGGAGCCTTCCTGCCACCCCGGCTCTCCTGGAACAGCTGTGCTGCCCTTGGGAAGGCCAACCCTCCCTTCCCACTGCTCCAGCTGGAAGATCCCCGGGGATGGAGAGCACGGCACCGAGACCCGAAGCGCTTGTGTGGAGATGGTACTGGGGGGTTCCCGCTTCTCCCGGGCCTGCACAGGAGGGAGAACCCCCCTGGGCCGGGTCCGGGCACGGCAGCTCCTGCACCAAGTCAGCATTGAAATCCTCACCATTAAACATCGCTGTTTGGCCGGGACAGACTGAAGGAATTTTCACAGTATCCCACCCAAACCTCCCCTGGCCGTTCCCTCTCCTCCTGTCCCTGTTCCCTGGGAGCAGAGCCCGACCTCCCCCGGCTGTCCCCTCCTGTCAGGGAGTTGTGCAGAGCCACGAGGTCCCTCCTGAGCCTCCTTTTCTCCAGGCTGAGCCCCTTCCCAGCTCCCCCAGCTGCTCCTGGTGCCCCAGACCTTCCCAGTTCTATTCCTGTCTCTGAACACGCTCCAGCTCCTCAGTGTCCTCCATTTCATGAGAGTCAAGGTCAGGGTCAGGCACCCTGGTGTGGGGAAGGTGTCTTCCAGAGAGGGGGAGGGAGCAGGAACGGGGGGAAGGGGAGTGTGGGTGTGGAAGCACCTGGCAGCACCGAGGGACAGAAGGGCAGGTGCTGACGGCGCTGGCAGAGCAGCTTATCAGCCAGGAGCCAGTTATCAGCCAGGAGCAGGTTATCAGGATCTCAGGGAAGCCCGGGATGGGAATTCAGGCAGGAAAATGCAGCCGCAGGCCGAGCAGTTAACCGGGGAGAGGGGAGATAAGGGGCACATAAAGGGTGTGGCCTTGGATGGGCCTTTTCCCCTCCGGCAGTGCCTGCGGCGTGTCTGTCCCCCAGCCCCGGCCTGGGGTCAGGATTCACCCGCCGGCTCTGCTGCCTGGCAGAGACAGGGTGACTCCAGCCCCAGTTTTGGGGAGGCGCTCCTGATGCTGCACCCTGGCGGAGGAAGGTGAGCTGAAGTGAACTAACCCCCTTCTCTGGAGAGGGGGAACCGTGCCCTCCAGCCCTGGGGGCGGGCTCTGAGGGCAGCCCCGACACCCCGCCAGTGACCCGGCAAGTCCCCGTTCCCGCAGGAGCCCCGGGGTCACCATGCCGCGACCTGCGGGGCTGTCACCGGGCACAGCACCGGGACCCCGACCAGCAGAACCCCCCGGGAGCCTCCAGCGGCCCCGCGGGGCGGCTGTCGGCAGCCCAGCACCGCTGGTCCCACGGGCATCGGAGCCGCGGGACGGGCCCGGACTGCCCCGGAGCACAGCCCGGCCCTCCGCACCGGGGCTTCGCACACCGGGGCACGGCGAGCCCAGCTCCCGGGCCCTCCCAACGGGGCTCGATGAGCCCGGCTTCCAGCACCCGGCACCGGGACACGGAGAGCCCGACTCCTGCTCCAGACACCCCAGAGCAGGGCACGGAGCATCCCCCAGCAGCAGCCGCACCGGGGCACGATGAGATTGGCTCCCGACACCCGGCACGGCGAGTCCGGAGCCCGCGCACCTGGGCACGGTGAGCCCGGTCCCCGCACCGGCACAGCCCGCACCGAGACCAGGCGAGCTCGGCTTCCCGCACCGAGACCAGGCGGGCTCGGCACCGAGACAGGGCGAGCTCGGCTTCCCGCACCGAGACAGGGTGAGCTCGGCTTCCCGCACCGAGACAGGGCGAGCTCGGCTTCCCCCACCGAGACAGGGCGAGCTCGGCTTCCCGCACCGAGACCGGGCGGGCTCGGCACCGAGACAGGGTGAGCTCGGCTTCCCGCACCGAGACCAGGCGAGCTCGGCTTCCCGCACCGAGACCGGGCGAGCTCGGCTTCCCCCACCGAGACAAGGCGAGCTCGGCTTCCCGCACCGAGACCGGGCGAGCTCGGCTTCCCGCACCGAGACAAGGCGAGCTCGGCTTCCCGCACCGAGACAAGGCGAGCTCGGCTTCCCGCACCGGCACACGAAGCGCTGTGGCATGGCGAGCTCGGCTTTCCTCACCAGCACAGCCCGACCCGGGCGTGACCGAGCCCGGCTCCCCGCGCCTCCGGCCGTCCCCGGGGACTCGCTCCCCGCGGAGCCGCTCCCCGCATCGCCCTCCGGCCGCGGCCATCGCCGTGCCCGGGCACCTGCGGGCGCTGCCCGCGCCCCGCACAGCCCGGGGCCCCGCAGGGCCCGGCGGCGGCGTCCCCATCCCCATTCCCCGGCATCCGCATCCCATCTCTCGGCGTTCCATGGCCGCCCTCCGGCATTCCCGACCCGCCGCGCCCGGCTCCCACCTGCTCGCGGCGCTTCTGCCAGCGGCCGCAGGGACTCTCCTCCAGCACCTCGCTCTCCTCCTCGCTCTCCTCCTCCTTCTCCTGCGCCAGCCGCGCGTCCGGCTCCGGCACCGCCATCCCCGCCGCGAACCGCGCTCTGCGGGCTGTGCCGGAATCTGCCGGGCTCCGCCGAGCTCTAGTCCGACCCGATCCGCTTAGATCCGATCCGATCCGCTCCGATCCGACCACGAGCCGCTCTGAATCACGTCGAGCCGAGCCGATGCGCGCCGGACCGAAGCGAACCGAACCGGAACCGAGCCGGAGGGAGCGAAACGGAGCCGAGCCGAGCCGAGCCAAGCTCTGCACCGCCCCGAGCCCCACCGCGCTCTGCCGGTGCCGCGCGGGGCCGGCCCGGTCTCGTCCCGCCCCGCTCCGGACGTGCGGCCGCGCACGCCCCGCCCCGCCGGGAGGGGCCCCGGCACCCCCGGCAGCTCCCGCACCCCCGGCAGCCCCCGCACCCCCGGCAGCCCCCGTACCCCGCACCGGGATGCGCCGCCGGGCTCGACCCGCCCCGGGGCCGCCCGGTGCGTGTCCGTGTCCTCCCCCCCAGCAGCCGCCGGTTGCCCCCTCCCGGGGCCCCGGGGCTTGTCCCACCCCTCGGAGCCCCGTTCCCGGGCCCGTCCCGTGCCGCTGGCGCTTGCCCAGCCTCCCCCCGGCCTCTGCCCCCTCCAGCCCCATCTCGGGGGGCTCTGCCCGCTCCCCGCAGTCGTCCCTGGACGTGCCCGGGCCACCGCGGCATCTTACCGAGCAGCCCCTGCTCCGCGCCACTGCCGGGGGCTGGACCTCTGCCGGACCCCCCTCGCCGGGCCCTGGGCACCCCGAAAGGTCTGGAGCGGCCCCCACCCGGCGCCCAACAGATGTTTTCATTCCATGGGAAGTTTCTGGCTCGTTAGGCGAGGTTTTTTTTTTTTTTATTTATTTATTTTATTTTTTTCTTTTTCTGGCCGTCTCCAGTTACTTTTAGCCCGACCGTCCGTTGTCCCACCCTTCTTCCGTGCTGTACTGGCGCCTGGCGGGGTTTGGGCTCGTCCTCCCCCTCCGGGCTGCGGCTGCTCTGGGCGCCGCGGTTAACCGAGAGGACCACGGCGAGGGTGGCTCTGGGCGAGGTGACACGGGGAGTGCACTCCAGGTATGGTACACAACATCCCGGCCCTGGCACCGGAGAAGGGAGCAGGAGGTGTTTCCTGGTGTGGGCCACCACCAGGTCCCGCTGGGCCACCACCTGGGCTGCTCTGACTGCGGCACCAGGGTAGATGGTGCCTCCAGCTGCAGCCCCGTGTCTGAGCCCACCTGGGCGAGCCCCCGCTGCCAGTGTGACCCCGAGCTGGCCCTGGCCAAAGCCCCCCCATCATCGCCCCCCGGGCCACGGCCACCTCCCGGCACCCATCCAGCCCCCGTGACCCCACCGTGCTCTGTGCCAGGTGCCACGAGCTCCCACGGTGGGTGACCTTGTCCCATGCGTGCCAGACAGGGCTGGAAGGGAAGTCCACCCCTGGCTCTTATCACAGCGAAGTCTGGGAATAAGTTCAAGGACAAGGGATAAAAACGTTGCAACCAAACACAAACCGCACACCACACCCAGGCACCTTTCCCATCTCCACAGCCCCTGCAGCGCTCCGTGACCACCTCCCAGCCTCCGTGACCACCTCCCAGCCTCCGTGACCACCTCCCAACCTCCATGACCACCTCTCAGCCTCCGTGACCACCTCCCAGCCTCCGTGACCACCTCCCAGCCTCTGTGACCACCTCCCAGCCTCCGTGACCACCTCCCAGCCTCCGTGACCACCTCCCAGCCTCTGTGACCACCTCCCAGCCTCCGTGACCACCTCCCAGCGTCCGTGACCACCTCCCAGCCTCTGTGACCACCTCCCAGCCTCCGTGACCACCTCCCAACCTCCATGACCACCTCTCAGCCTCCGTGACCACCTCCCAGCCTCTGTGACCACCTCCCAGCCTCCGTGACCACCTCCCAGCCTCCGTGACCACCTCCCAGCCTCTGTGACCACCTCCCAACCTCCATGACCACCTCCCAGCCTCTGTGACCATCTCCTGGTCGTGGCTGACTCCAGCTCCCCAGGGCACTCCTGTGACCACCTCCTGACTCGTGGAACTGCCTTTCACCACCCCCAGCACCCCTGAAAAGGGATGAACAATGACATGGCAGAGTTTGCTGATGCCGCTGAAGTTTCTGGGTGGCTGGGCTACAAAGCTGGCTCTGGTGGCACAGGGAGGGGTGGCAGGGGTGTGGACAAGCTTCCGTGCGAAACCAGTTACTCAGCTGGGAGAACACCCGGGCTGGGGACGTGCGGGGCTGGAGCGCGGGGCCGGCGTGGGGAGGGCACGGGGAGAGGCTCCTCACCTCCCACACCTCCCCTCCCTTCTCCAGCTCCTCCTCGCGTGCTGGGGAGCGCAGGGCAGAGCGCACCTGCCCTGCCTGCTCCTTCCAGGCGTGTCGTTCCACGCGGGGCGGCAGCTGGGAAGCCCGATGGAGCTGTGGAGCGCCCGGAGGAGGGAAATCTTTGACTGATCCTCAGGGTGGGTGCTCGGTGTGATCCGCGGCGGAATTCGTTGCCACAGGGTGTTTGCAGAGGCCCAAGTTGATTTTAAAGGGATTTTAAAAAGCCATTAGGCAAATTTGCGGGAGAGAAATTGATTGAGGGCTATTAAGCAGAGACGCAGATGCAGCTTCTGGCTCCGGAGGCTCCGCGCTGTGCATTGCCAGGAGCTGCAGCTGATGGAACACAGCCTGGCCCCTGCTCAAGTCCTTGCGCTGCTCCTCTCGGGATCCACTGGTGGAAATGGGGTGCAGGGACACGGTGGGCTCAGGTCTGAGGCCGGGAGCTGCTTCCAGCTTTCCGGGGGGAGGGTTTTGGTCTTCGGAGGCTCTCTGGGGATCTCCCATGCGATGTCACCCACTCGGGGGACACATCCATGGCTGGAGGTTCCCATGTCCATGGCCTGGCCCAGCCCCGCAGCTCCTACAGGAGCCCTTAAGGTCCTCTGAGGCACAAAAATCCCACCCAGCAGCAGTAGCTGGCTGGGCCCTCGATCTCCTTGTCCGAGGTTGGTCACTTGGAGTGCAGCATTCCTGGCGTGGGGATCCTCAGCTTCTTTGGACGGGTGTTCCCTCAGCAGTGACCATCTCCTGTGTTCTCCCTGCCCATCACCCCTGTCCTGACAGCGTCACCTCCTCATCCTCAGTGTCCCATGCGTGGATTTTTTTTGTTGGAGGACACACAGCAGTACCCGCCCTGCTGTCCCTTTCCAGGCAGGAGTCACACGGTCCTTCCTCCTCTGCTTGTCCCAGCCACCAAATCACCCAAGACAGGAGAAACGGCTCCATCCTGGTGGCCTCCACACTCGCGTGGTGAGTGTGACCTCCCGCAGCACCCGCCTGCCCCTGGCTGCTCCCAGGGCTCCAGCTGGGAATTCTGAGAGGGAGCAGGGCCCGGCCAGTGCAGGCAGCGTGGGCTTGAGCCCTGCCCGTGACTGCTGTCCCGAGGCCGTGGGACCCACAGGGCTCCACACCCACACCCAGAGCCCCAGGCTCTGCCTGCCCGGAGCTGGACGCTCCACAACCCTGCCAGAGCGTCCAGGTGTGCCCAGGTGGGCAACAGCCCCCGGCTTGTTCCAGCCACAGTGTGGCTACAGGCCCAGGGCAGCAACCCCTGTGCTGGCACCGCTGAGGCACCTCCAGTCCTGGGGCAGTTTTGTGCCTCTCCCTCATGAAAAGAAGGACACTGAAGGGCTGGAGCGTGTCCAGAGACAGGAGTGGAACTGGGAAGGCTCTGGAGCACCAGGGGAGGCTGAGGGAGCTGGGGGCACTCACCCTGGAGAAAAGGAGGCTTGGGGGAGGGAGAGACCTCATTCCCAAGAAGTCCCTGACAAGAGGGGGCAGCCAGGGGGGTCGGGCTCTGCTCCCAGAGAACAGGGATAGGAGGAGAGGGAACGGCCTCAGGCTGTGCCAGGGGAGGTTTAGGTGGAATCTTAGGAAAATTCCTTCTTGGAAAGGGCAGTCCAGCCCTGGCACGGCTGCTCAGGGAAGGGGGGGAGTCCCCATTCCTGGAGGGATTTAACAGCCGTGTGGATGTGGCACTTGGGGACGTGGTCAGTGGTGGCCTTGGCAGTGCTGGGGAACAGCTTGGCTTGATGGGCTCAGGGGGCTTTTCCAGCCCAAACCATTCCATGATTCTCGTGCCCAGGGACTGGCTGCATGTCCCTCACCAGCCCCTCCGAGGCCATTTCCACTGGGAATCCCCAGGTGTGGGGCAGCTGCAGAGACCTTTAGTGCCAGACTCTGTCCTTCGCCTCTGCCAGCCCCTCTCAGGTTGTCCCCCTGCCCGGTCTCACCTTCTCACACCACGGTTTGCAGTCAGGGAGCCTGGGACAGTCCGATGCCTCTGGCACCAGGGCTCCAGCAGGGAATGCTGCTGGCAGGGCAGCTCAGCTGGCTGTGCTGTCCCCAGCCGCTCCTTTCCCCGGCTCCTTCCTGGCTGCCCCGAGCACAGGAGCAGGCCGGAGCTCCTGGCTGAGGGCTCGGGGGATCTCAGCAGTGAGATTACGGGTCTAAAGGTCCAGGTTTTGGTTTCCATCCAGGACTGTGGTGTGTGGGAGGCCGGGCAGGCAGGATTTGATGCCGGGGGCGAGTTCTGTCTGCACGGCCCCGGGGCAGGTGGCACTGGGAGGGTGGAGCTGGGGCTCCTGTCACCCCTGTCACCCCTGTCACCTCTGTCACCCCCGTCACCTCTGAGACCCCTGTCACCCCTGTCACCTTTGTCATCTCTGTCACCTGTCACACCTGTCACTCCTGTCACCTCTGAGACCCCTGTCACCCCTGCCTCCCCTGTCACCTCTGTCACCTGTGAGACCCTGTCACCCTTGTCTTCCCTGTCACTCCTGTCACCCCTGTCACCTCTGTCACCTCTGTCACTCCTGTCACCTTTGTCATCTCTGTCACACCTGTCACTCCTGTCACCTCTGAGACCCCTGTCACCCCTGTCTCCCCTGTCACCTCTGTCACCTGTGAGACCCTGTCACCCTTGTCACCCCTGTCTTCCCTGTCACTCCTGTCACCCCTGTCACTCCTGTCACCTCTGTCACCCCTGTCACCTCTGAGACCTCTGAGACCCCTGTCCCCAGGTGCCCTGGGCTCCCTCCAGGGCTGGGCTCTGACCGGGACCTCTGGAGCTCACGGTGCTGCTGACCCTGCAGGGCTGGCAGGTGCAGGGGGGCTGAAACTGCAGAGCTGGGGGTGTGCAGGGGTGACCCCACGGGGGTGACCCCACGGGGCTGTGCAGCCAAGCCTGCAGCTCCTGGCGTTGTTTAACGTGAGGTCCCAGCTGTGGATCCCCCTGAACGCGCTCCGGCTGCCAGCTGGCAGAACGCGTGGGCGCTCCCGAGCCCCTCTCAGGTCAGTTTGCTTTTATCCCTTCCGGCACCTCTGCAGGGTTGGGGGAACAGCCCGGGAGGAGCAGGAACCCCCAGCCCTGCCCCCCGAGCTGGCTCCGCGGGGCTGGGAGGTGCCGGGGCTGGGGGAAGCTCCCTGCTTCCCTTCCCCTCTCGCTGCCGGGAGGCCCCTCTCGGAGTGCGCCTATTTTTATCCGCGTTTGACGGATGGGGCCGGGGTGTGGTGATGTCATGTGTTGTTGCACAGCTCGCTCCGTGTCGAGGTTGAAGGTTTAGGTGCCAAAGCGGCTCCGTGGATCTGGCAAACATCTTCCCGCTGCTCCATCTGCCGGAGCGCGATTGTGCAGGGGCTCTGAGGGCCGCAGGGTGCGTTTGCGTGGCTGAGTTCAGCCGGGTTTTAACCTGCCCTGCCCCGCAGCTCCTCACCTGCAGCATCGCCTGCGCAGGTGTGGACCCCGCAGGTGTCAGCAGCTAACTCAGGTGCGCGGATTAGGGGGGTGCAGGTCAGCAGGAACCCAACACCCCGGGATCGGAGCGATCCTGGCAGAGGGGCAGAGCAGTTTTCTGGAAGCGCTTCCACAGCTGGCGCTGCTGAGATCATCCCCCCGGGGGCGCGGGGCGGGAGGGGGGCTGCAGCCTCCGGAACGGCTCCTTCTGTCCGTCCCGGCCCTGCCCGTGCTCCTGCTGGGCAGGAAACGTCTCCAGCTCTTCCCGAAGCGCTCCCAGAAGCGGGAGGGCAGCCAGCTGCGTGCGGAGGTGAGGCTGAGCACGGAGCCGCGGGCGCTGCTCGGACGAGGGCATCGGCTGGAAGTGGCCGCGGCTAAAAATGTGATAGCCAGGATCGCCGCGGGAAGGGAGGGAGGGCTCCTCTGGCCACGGCTAAAAATGTGATAGCCAGGATCGCCGCGGGAAGTGAGGGAGGGCTCCTCTGGCCACGGCTAAAACTGGGATAGCCAGGATCGCCGCGGGAAGGGAGGGAGGGCTCCTCTGGCCACGGCTAAAACTGGGATAGCCAGGATCGCCGCGGGAAGTGAGGGAGGGCTCCTCTGGCCACGGCTAAAAATGTGATAGCCAGGATCGCCGCGGGAAGGGAGGGAGGGCTCCTCTGGCCACGGCTAAAACTGGGATAGCCAGGATCGCCGCGGGAAGTGAGGGAGGGCTCCTCTGGCCACGGCTAAAAATGTGATAGCCAGGATCGCCGCGGGAAGTGAGGGAGGGCTCCTCTGGCCACGGCTAAAAATGTGATAGCCAGGATCGCCGCGGGAAGGGAGGGAGGGCTCCTCTGGCCACGGCTAAAAATGTGATAGCCAGGATCGCCGCGGGAAGGGAGGGAGGGCTCCTCTGGCCCCGGATTGGGGGTGCAGGCAGCAGCAGCTGGGGGCAGCACGGGGGGGAGGCTGTGCCGTGAGTGGGGCAGGGGATGGGGCACAGCCTCAGACCACGGACAGACCACGGACAGGCCAGCACGAGCTGAGGGACAGGCTCCTGGAATGGGCTGAGGGACTGTGCAGCCCTGGCACAGCTGCCCAGGGCACGGGGGAGTGCCACCCCTGGGGCGGTGTGACAGCCACACGGATGTGGCATTTGGGGATGGGACAGCCACGTGGATGTGGCATTTGAGGACAGGGTCAGTGGTGGCCTTGGCTGTGCTGGCTGGACTCGGGGGGCTCACAGGGGTTTGCCAGCCTCAGCAATTCCATGGTTCTGTGATCCCAAGGGCAGGGCTAACAAATGGAGGTGGGGTCAGGGCCCTGCCAGCAGCTGCTCCCAGCGGAGCTGCCTGGCTGTGTTCTGGGGGACAGCTGTAGCTGGGAGCAGAGGGATTGGGTTTGGGACAAGAGGGATTGGGTTTGGGAGCAGGCTGGTTGGATTTAGGAACAGGCTGATTGGATTTTGGAGCAGAGTAATTGGATTTTGGAGCAGGCTGATTGGATTTGGCAGCAGGCTGGTTGGATTTTGGAGCAGGCTGATTGGATTTGGGAGCAGGCTGATTGGATTTTGGAGCAGGCTGGTTGGATTTTGGAGCAGAGTAATTGGATTTTGGAGCAGACTGGCTGGATTTTGGAGAATAACTGTATTTTGGAGCAAACTGGCTAGATTTTGGACAGAGCTGGTTGAGTTTTGGACCAGAGGGATTGTATTTTGGGCACAGCTGGTTGGGTTTGGGAGCAGATTGGCTCGGTTTTGGACAGAGCTGGTTGGAATTTGGAGGGACTGGCTGGATTTTGCAGCAGAGTAACTGTATTTTGGAGCAGACTGGCCAGGTTTTGGGCACAGCTGGTTGGATTTTGGAGCAGACTGGCCAGGTTTTGGGCACAGCTGGTTGGATTTTGGAGCAGACTGGCCAGGTTTTGGGCACAGCTGGTTGGATTTTGGAGCAGACTGGCCAGGTTTTGGGCACAGCTGGTTGGATTTTGGAGCAGACTGGCCGGGTTTTGGGCACAGCTGGTTGGATTTTGGAGCAGACTGGCCGGGTTTTGGGCACAGCTGGTTGGATTGTGGAGCAGACTGGCCGGGTTTTGGGCACAGCTGTTGGACTTTGCCCATTGCCTGTGGCTGTCACGCTCAAAGGGCGCCTGGTTTGTGTCAGCCCCTGCTGCCACTGCCAGCCCTCAGCAGCTCCTGGGAGAATTCCCTGCTGCTCCACAAGGCCCTGCTCAGGATTTCCTGACTCCTGGCCCCACTCACAGGGGTGGAAGCCGGGCTGGTGGGGCTGGTGCTGCATGTGGCTGAGACCCTGATCCCAGAGCGTCCCTGCCCTGGATCCTGGCTTTGGCTGTTGGGCGTTCCCTTCTTCTGCAGGCTGGTTTCGCTTTGAAATCTCTGCTGGCTCCTTCAGCCCCGGCCCTCTGTGACCCCACTGTGCCCCAGGAGCCCCGAAGGAGCCCCGTCCCAGGCAGAGCTGCCCCTGTCCCGCTCCCCACACTGAGGGGACGCTGGTGGCAGTTCTGGGGAGGTGAGGAGGGGACAATCCGTGCCACCCTTTTGGCAGAACCTCTGCCACCCAGGGAGGATGAGCAGGAAGGACACCCTGACCCCCGGCCTGAGGACTCTGGGCTGCAGGACCCTCTCTTGGCTGCCACACAGGGAGGAGTTTGGGCTGGCACATCACAGCCGGGGAGTTCCTGTCCCAGCCACCTTTAACACTTTTCCTGAGCTTTGATTGAGAGTGGAACCAGTTCAGTGGAAAACTGGACAAAGGTTCATCATAACCTGGTCTGGTTTGTTCCTTTTTGTCTTCCAGGTCAAACCTTTCACGGAGAGAAACGTAACAGACAGAGCTGGTGTCAGGTGTGACCTCTGGAGCTGGGGAAAAGGTGCTGGAGACCCCAGGGCTCCGTTGCTGAGCCCTCTCTTTGTGCTTTTGGGACAAACCAGGACAATTTGCACCCCCAGGAGATCCCAGCAGCAGCAGAAGCCAAAAAGGAAACTTCTGTCCCCTGCGACAGCCTGGCTGCTGCATGGGGGGGACAGAGACGTGCCTCGGGGGCTGGGGTGTGCTAGAAGGGGAGCTGTAAGGGAGAACGTGGGCTCGCAGAGCCAAATTAATATTTTTATCAGCAGCTTTGTCAATAAACAGCAGGTGAGTTGAGCGAGCTGAGCTGAGCTGAGGCAGCGCAGAGGGCTGGGACGGGTGACATTGAGGCTGAAGGAAGTCATGGGACCATCAGGAGCGGCCCCAATGCACAGTCATGCCCCGCAGTCACTGCACAAACAGCACACGGCGTGGAAGTGATTAAGAGGGAAAGGCCTGTGTGGGTTCAGCAGCCTCGGAGGGATGTGGGCTCAGGGCAACGAGGCCCTGGCGTGCTCTCAGCTGCCCCTGGAGGTGTTTCCAGAGGGGCAGATGGTGCCAGACAGGGCTCTGGGGTGCAGCCCGAGCACCAGCCGTGCCAAAACCCCGTGGATTCGCTGGGGAGAAGGGGCAGAGACCCAGCAGAGGGAGGAACGCGGGGCAGGAGCAGCTGTGGCAGGACAGATGTGCCGGGAGATAAAACTGCCCAGGGCAGCCTTATCAGGGCCGAGCGGGGCCAGGAGCGGGTCTGCTCCGGCTGATGGAGGGCTTGGCACGTGAGGAGACTGGGCTGGACACCCAGAGAACGTTTGTGGCTGCTGGAAAAGGACGGGCAGAGCTGTCCTGGGAGCGCCCTGCCGGCCCCTTGGCTGTGCCCGGGTGGGCTGGGGGTGCCAGGGGGGCCGTGGGCCAGGCTGGCACCACGCCCCACACTCGCTGCAGAGGTGTGTGGCTCCCGTGGGTCCCTGGAGAGGGACTGCCCACAAGAGCAGCGACAGGAGAGGGACTGCCCACAAGGTGGGACAGATTTGTGCTGAAAGAAAGTAGATTTAGATGGGATACCAGGATGGGACTCTTCCCTGTGAGGGTGGGCAGGCCCTGGCACAGGGAGCCCAGAGCAGCTGTGGCTGCCCCTGGATCCCTGGCAGTGCCCAAGGCCGGGTTGGACAGGGCTTGGAGCACCCTGGGATAGTGGAAGGCATCCCTGCCCATGGCGGGGGGTGGAACAGGATGGGCTTTAACGCCCCTTCCCACCAAACCATCCCATGGCTCCACGATTCTGTGATTGCTCTGCAGGGAAAGCCGCTGTGGGCACTCCCTCTGCTTTCCCACTCGCTCCCGCGGGCACAGCGAGGGATTTGCTGCTTTCCTGTTCCTTTTCCAGCAGGTCAGGTCCCGTCCTGGAGCTTTTCCCAGCACCCCGCTCTTCTCCCACAAAGCCGAGGCGTTTCCCGGTGATGCGACACCTGATCCGCCGCGGTGCGACATTCCCGCAGGGATGGCGCTCCCTTCCTTCCCCCGTGCCCCCGGGAGCGTTCCGAGGCCGCTCCGACCCGTCCCGTTATGCAACGAGCTCTTAACTATGCAAATGTATGCAGCTCTCCCCTCGCACAAAACCTCCTGTTTTCTTTCAGCTGCTTTTTCGGAAACCCGGCGCTTCCTGTGGGGGTGCAGCCCGAGTCCCCGGAGCCATCTGGAGCCCTCCCAGCCTCGGGCAGTCTGGAGCTGGCACCGCAGACCCTTCCCCGCCCCGGCTGCGGGCCCTCCCTCCCCATCCCGCGGCCCCCGGCGCCGGAGCAGCGGCTGCCGCGCGGTCCCTGCCAGGAGCGGTGACACGGGGGCCGCGGTGCCACCGCCCGTGCCACCCTCGGCGTCATCCCCGTGGGGAGGACACGGTGAGGGACGCGGCAGCACCGCCCCAGGGTCGCCGCGGTGCTGGCGGCTCTGGGAGCCACCCAAGCAGCCAAGGCCCCTCTCGTTTGGTAGCCCTGGTGGTTTTCCCTCCGTGATTTGCTCCTAAAGCTTTGTGGGGCCACTGGAGCTTTCAGCTCCGGGGCATCCTGCACGGGGAGCTCCCCAGCCCGGCCGCCCCGAGCAGGCAGAGTTCCCTCCTTTGGCCTCACCTGGGCTCACCTGGGCTGGCAGTGACCCACGGGGGTCACTGGGCAGAGTTCCCTCCTTTGGCCTCACCTGGGCTCGTCTGCGCTGGCAGTGACCCACGGGGGTCACTGGGCAGAGTTCCCTCCTTTGGCCTCACCTGGGCTCGTCTGCGCTGGCAGTGACCCACGGGGGTCACTGGGCAGAGTTCCCTCCTCACCTGGGCTGGCAGTGACCCACGGGGGTCACTGGGCAGAGTTCCCTCCTCACCTGGGCTGGCAGTGACCCATGGGGGTCACTGGGCAGAGTTCCCTCCTCACCTGGGCTCACCTGGGCTCACCTGGGCTGGCAGTGACCCACGGGGGTCACTGGGCAGAGTTCCCTCCTCACCTGGGCTCATGCTGCACTGGCAGTGACCCACAGGGGTCACTGGGCAGAATTCCCTCCTTTGGCCTCACCTGGGCTCACCTGGGCTGGCAGTGACCCACGGGGGTCACTGGGCAGAGTTCCCTCCTCACCTGGGCTGGCAGTGACCCACGGGGGTCGTTGTCCCTGGGCCTGGGAAGACACGGAGCACGTGGCTGCTGTGCCTTCCACGCCAGGAGCCCACTCATCCTCCCTGTCCTTCCCCGTGCCTCATCGTTCCTGCGCTTCTCTGAGACCTCACGGGATGGGACAGTGGGATGGGATGAGCTGGGACGATGGGATGGGACAAATGGATGAGATGGGACAATGGGATGGGATGGGATCATGGGATGGGACAAATGGATGAGATGGGACAATGGGATGGGATGGGATCATGGGATGGGACAAATGGATGAGATGGGACAATGAGATTGGATGAGATGGGACGAATGGATGGGACGATGGGATGGGATGGAACAGGAAAATGAGATTAGAAGGGATGGGACAACGGAATGGGACAGTGGGATGAGACAACCAGATGGGATGGGACAATGAGATTGGACAATGGGATAGGATGGAAAGGGACGATGGGATGGGACAAATGGATGAGATGGGACAATGGGATGGGACAATAAGCACCTCAGGATATCTCATCCTTTCTCCTGCTCCCTTCCTAGGAATTCCCAGTGTCCTCGTTCCCTCTGGAGCAGCACCCCATGCCCTGTGTGCGGTGTCCTCGTGCCCCGTGGAGGCACTGCCACTCCTGTGGGTGCCCCCGGCCACCTCTCACTGTCACAGGGGTCACAGCCCCGGCACCAGCGTCCCTCTCCTTCAGTGCTCGCGTGCCACGAGCTCCAGCAGCCCAGGGACCCCTGTGGCCCAGGGACCGTAGCCAGGGGACTACATCCTGCAGCCCAGGGACCTCTGTGGACCCATCCTGCAGCTCAGGGACTCTGCAGCCCCATCCTGCAGCCCAGGGATCCCTGTGGACCCATCCTGCAGCTCAGGGACCTCTGTGGACCCATCCTGCAGCCCAGGGACTCTGCAGCCCCATCCTGCAGCCCAGGGATCCCTGTGGACCCATCCTGCAGCCCAGGGACCCCTGTGGACCCATCCTGCAGCTCAGGGACCTCTGTGGACCCATCCTGCAGCCCAGGGACCCCTGTGGACCCGTCCTGCAGCCCAGGGACCCCCGTGGACCCGTCCTGCAACCCAGGGACCTCTGTGGACCCATCCTGCAGCCCAGGGACTCTGCAGCCCCATCCTGCAGCTCAGGGACCTCTGAGGACCCATCCTGCAGCCCAGGGACTCTGCAGCCCCATCCTGCAGCCCAGGGATCCCTGTGGACCCATCCTGCAGCCCAGGGACCTCTGTGGACCCATCCTGCAGCCCAGGGACCCCTGTGGACCCATCCTGCAGCCCAGGGACCTCTGTGGACCCATCCTGCAGCCCAGGGACCCCTGTGGACCCATCCTGCAGCCCAGGGACCCCTGTGGACCCGTCCTGCAGCAAAACTGAGGGACAGGTCAGGTCTCCATGTCCCACAGCCCCAGGTGCTGCCCCTGCCCCGGCAGGGCTGGGCTCCCAGCAGTCCTGAGCTGTCTGTCCCTCTGTGGCTCTCATGGGGCCGGGTGTTGCTGCCCACAGCCCCCGCCCTGGGGTCTCTGCCTGCCCCCCCCTCAGGCTCCACATGTCCCTGTCCTTGGTGGGTGCCTGCACGGTGCAGCCCCACGGCTCCCAGACACCCCCGGAGCCCCTCTGGGAAAGCTCTGCTGGGCAAAAGAAATCTCAGCACAGCCCGAGTTGAGGCAGCAGGAGTTTAACCGAGCCCCACCCCGCTCCACACGCGGGTTTGTCACCGCGGTGACACACGGAGGGGCGTGGGGAGCAAAGTCCCACCCGTGCCCAGGTCCCTCCTCTGCCGGGGTCGCCGTCAGTGGCGCCGGGGGTGGCTCTTCTCCAGCCGGGGGCCGGTGGTGATGGTGGTGGTGATGGTGATTCTGTTCACTGTCAGCCCTCCCGAGGGGTAGGTGTCGAGACACGCCTCCCGCTTGTACTCGGAGACCTGCTTGGAGGACAGGAGCTCCCACACGGACACCCTGCGCTCCTGGGACGGGTCAAACGTGATGTAGGAGCCCTCCGAGCGCAGGAGGTCCATGGTGTGCGCAGGAAGGGCCCTGAAGTGCTTCTCCAGGCTGTCGCTGGCGAGGCTGCTGGTGGTGCTGAGCAGCTCCTGGATGGGGAGTGTCCCCCCACGGTACAGCTCCAGCAGCTCCTGCCTCTTCTCCTCGGGGATGTAGTCGGAGAAGAGCAGGTCCCACAGGGAGATCTGCCTATCCTGGAATTCCCCCACCGACACCTCGGCTGTGGTGGCCTTCAGGGTCTCCTCCCAGGCCCTGTCCCCGTGCAGGGGGGTGGGTTCAGCCTCTGTGGCCACTGGCTCTGCCCTGGGACCACTCACGGGTGTCGCTGGCTCCGCTCTCTCTGCTGCTGCTGCCCTGGTGACAATGGTGGTGACCACGGTCTTCACCTGCTCCAGGGTCAGCTCACCTGCCTCGTACACCTCCAGCAGCTCCTTCCTGTTCTCCTCGGGGATGTAGCGGGAGTGCAGCAGCTCCCACAGCGAGACCTTGTGGCCCCGAAACTCCCCAGCCTCCACGTTGACCATTGTGGCTTTTAGGGTTGTTTTCCATGGCTCCTCTTCAGGGGTGTCGTCGCCCTCCTCTCCTGCTGCTGTCACGGGCTCCTTGCTGGAACTCTTGACTGTAATGTGCAATTTCCTGCCTGTAGATTCTTTTTTCTTAATGAGGGTGGTGACAGCAAGTATCAACTGCTCCAAGGCCAATGTCCCCCCACGGTACAGCTCCAGCAGCTCCTGCCTCTTCTCCTCGGGGATGTAGTCGGAGAAGAGCAGGTCCCACAGGGAGATCTGCCTGCCCTGGAACTCCCCCACTGACACCTCGGCTGTGGTGGCCTTCAGGGTCTCCTCCCAGGCCCTGTCCCCGTGCAGGGGGGTGGGTTCAGCCTCTGTGGCCACTGGCTCTGCCCTGGGACCACTCACGGGTGTCGCTGGCTCCGCTCTCTCTGCTGCTGCTGCCCTGGTGACAATGGTGGTGACCACGGTCTTCACCTGCTCCAGGGTCAGCTCACCTGCCTCGTACACCTCCAGCAGCTCCTTCCTGCTCTCCTCGGGGATGTAGCGGGAGTGCAGCAGCTCCCACAGCGAGACCTTGTGGCCCTGAAACTCCCCAGCCTCCACGTTGACCATTGTGGTTTTTAGGGTTGTTTTCCATGGCTCCTCTTCGGGGGTGTCCTCGCCCTCCTCTCCTGCTGCTGTCACGGGCTCCTTGCTGGAACTCTTGACTGTAATTTGGAACTTCCTGCCTGTAGATTCTTTTTTCTTAATGAGGGTGGTGACAGCAAGTATCAACTGCTCCAAGGCCAATGTCCCCCCATGGTACAGCTCCAGCAGCTCCTGCCTCTTCTCCTCGGGGATGTAGTCAGAGAAGAGCAGGTCCCACAGGGAGATCTGCCTGCCCTGGAACTCCCCCACCGACACCTCGGCTGTGGTGGCCTTCAGGGTCTCCTCCCAGGCCCTGTCCCCATGCAGGGGGGTGGGTTCAGCCTCTGTGGCCACTGGCTCTGCCCTGGGACCACTCACGGGCGCCGCTGGCTCCGCTCTCTCTGCTGCTGCTGCCCTGGTGACAATGGTGGTGACCACGGTCTTCACCTGCTCCAGGGTCAGCTCACCTGCCTCGTACACCTCCAGCAGCTCCTTCCTGCTCTCCTCGGGGATGTAGCGGGAGTGCAGCAGGTCCCACAGCGAGACCTTGTGGCCCCGAAACTCCCCAGCCTCCACGTTGACCATTGTGGCTTTTAGGGTTGTTTTCCATGGCTCCTCTTCGGGGGTGTCGTCGCCCTCCTCTCCTGCTGCTGTCACGGGCTCCTTGCTGGAACTCTTGACTATAATGTGCAATTTCCTGCCTGTAGATTCTTTTTTCCTAATCAGAGTGCTGACAACAGTTGTCATCTGCTCCAGAGTTAATAACCTTTCATGGTACAGCTCCAGCAGCTCCTGCCTCTTCTCCTCGGGGATGTAGTCGGAGAAGATCAGGTCCCACAGGGACACCTGCTGTCCCTGCAGCTCCCCAGCTGGCACGCTGATGGTGGTGGACCTCAAGGCATCATCCAGGTGTGCCGAACGATCCTCTCCATCCTCCCCAGCCGCTGCCACTGCCCTGTGCGGGCCCCTGGCGTTTGCCACCAGCGCGGCGTTTGCAGCTTCCGTTCGGTTCACGATGGTGGTGACCACGGTGGCCACCTGCTCCGTGGTCAGTATGCCTGCCCTGTACAGCTCCAGCAGCTCCTGCCGCTTGCCCTGAGGGACGTATTTGGAGAAGAGCAGGTCCAGCACGGAGACGTTTTTCCCCCGGAACTCCCCAGCAGTGACACGCACAGTTGAGGACTTCAGGGACTTCCTCAGCTGTTGCTCCTGAGCCTGCGGGTCCTGAGCTGGGGGTGACGCCCTCGCCTTGTTACTGGGCTTGGCCGTGGATGAGCCCAGAGCCCCGTTCTCCCTCTCTGCCGCCGTGATGGTGGCCGTGAGGACGCTCATCATCTCCTGGATGGTCACTGTCCCCGCCTTGTATTTCCTCAGCAGCTCCTCCCTCTGATGCTCGGGGACGTAGCGGGAGAAGAGGAGCTCCCAGACGGTGACGCTCTGGCCCTGGAAGAGCCCCACAGGCAGCGTGGTGCGGGCGGCCTGCAGGGCTCTGCGGGCATCCTCGGTCAGCTGGTAGAGCACGGAGCCCTTGTCCATCAGCTGCAGCATGAGCAGCCCCGTCTCCGGGTCGGGCACGCAGCGGCGCAGCAGCTGCAGGTACGTCAGGTTCTCGTGGGTGTTGGGGTCGAAGCAAGTCCTCGC